>NW_027436622.1:1878918-2218377 GCF_031877795.1 Strix aluco | reverse complement strand
AGAGAAGGTGCTAGCAGGGAATTCTCTGCCTGCCTTTCCCCAGTGCTCTGCAAGCTCCCCAGGACAACAGCAAATCTGGGGCTCTGTGCTTTCTTTCGTTCTAAACAAGTGTTACTGTTTTCTGCACAAAAGCGATTCTGCGAAGCAATGTGAACACTTCTGCTTCCCAGGCACAGAGAAGGTGCTAGCAAGGAATTCTCTGCCTGCCTTTCCCCAGTGCTCTGCAAGCTCTCCAGGACAACATAAAATCTGGGGCTCTGTGCTTTCTTTCGTTCTGAACAAGTGTTACTGTTTTCTGCACAAAAGCGATTCTGCGAAGCAATGTGAACAGGCACAGAGAAGGTGCTAGCAGGGAATTCTCTGCCTGCCTTTCCTCAGTGCTCTGCAAGCTCTCCAGGGCAACAGCAAATCTGGGGCTCTGTGCTTTCTTTCGTTCTGAACAAGTGTTAGTGTTTTCTGCACAAAAGTGATTCTGCGAAGCAATGTGAACAGGCACAGAGAAGGTGCTAGCAGGGAATTCTCTGCCTGCCTTTCCTCAGTGCTCTGCAAGCTCTCCAGGGCAACAGCAAATCTGGGGCTCTGTGCTTTCTTTCCTTCTGAACAAGTGTTACTGTTTTCTGCACAAAAGCGACTCTGCGAAGCAATGGGAACACTTGTGCTTCCCAGGCACAGAGAAGGTGCTAGCAGGGAATTCTCTGCCTGCCTTTCCTCAGTGCTCTGCAAGCTCTCCAGGACAACATAGAATCTGGGGCTCTGCGCTTTCTTTCGTTCTGAACAAGTGTTACTGTTTTCTGCACAAAAGCGATTCTTGCGAAGCAACGTGAACACTTTCCCTTCCCAGGCACAGAGAAGGTGCTAGCAGGGAATTCTCTGCCTGCCTTTCCCCAGTGCTCTGCAAGCTCTCCAGAACAACATAAAATCTGGGGCTCTGTGCTTTCTTTTGTTCTGAACAAGTGTTACTGTTTTCTGCACAAAAGCGATTCTTGCGAAGCAATGTGAACACTTCTGCTTCCCAGGCACAGAGAAGGTGCTAGCAAGGAATTCTCTGCCTGCCTTTCCCCAGTGCTCTGCAAGCTCTGCAGGACAACATAAAATCTGGGGCTCTGTGCTTTCTTTCCTTCTGAACAAGTGTTAGTGTTTTCTGCACAAAAGCGATTCTTGCGAAACAATGTGAACAGGCACAGAGAAGGTGCTAGCAGGGAATTCTCTGCCTGCCTTTCCCCAGTGCTCTGCAAGCTCTCCAGGACAACATAAAATCTGGGGCTCTGTGCTTTCTTTCCTTCTGAACAAGTGTTACTGTTTTCTGCGCAAAAGCGATTCTTGCGAAAGAATGTGAACAGGCACAGAGAAGGTGCTATCAGGGAATTCTCTGCCTGCCTTTCCCCAGTGCTCTGCAAGCTCTCCAGGACAACAGCAAATCTGGGGCTCTGTGCTTTCTTTCGTTCTGAACAAGTGTTACTGTTTTCTGCACAAAAGCGATTCTGCGAAGCAATGTGAACAGGCACAGAGAAGGTGCTATCAGGGAATTCTCTGCCTGCCTTTCCCCAGTGCTCTGCAAGCTCTCCAGGACAACATAAAATCTGGGGCTCTGTGCTTTCTTTCCTTCTGAACAAGTGTTACTGTTTTCTGCACAAAAGCGATTCTGCGAAGCAATGTGAACAGGCACAGAGAAGGTGCTAGCAGGGAATTCTCTGCCTGCCTTTCCTCAGTGCTCTGCAAGCTCTCCAGGACAACATAGAATCTGGGGCTCTGCGCTTTCTTTCGTTCTGAACAAGTGTTAGTGTTTTCTGCACAAAAGCGATTCTTGCGAAGCAACGTGAACACTTTCCCTTCCCAGGCACAGAGAAGGTGCTAGCAGGGAATTCTCTGCCTGCCTTTCCCCAGTGCTCTGCAAGCTCCCCAGGACAACAGCAAATCTGGGGCTCTGTGCTTTCTTTCGTTCTGAACAAGTGTTACTGTTTTCTGCACAAAAGCGATTCTGCGATGCAATGTGAACAGGCACAGAGAAGGTGCTAGCAAGGAATTCTCTGCCTGCCTTTCCCCAGTGCTCTGCAAGCTCTCCAGGACAACATAGAATCTGGAACTCTGTGCTTTCTTTCGTTCTGAACAAGTGTTACTGTTTTCTGCACAAAAGCGATTCTGCAAAACAATGTGAACAGGCACAGAGAAGGTGCTAGCGGGGAATTCTATGCCTGCCTTTCCCCAGTGCTCTGCAAGCTCTCCAGGACAACATAAAATCTGGGGCTCTGTGCTTCCTTTCGTTCTGAACAAGTGTTAGTGTTTTCTGCACAAAAGCGATTCTGCGAAGCAATATGAGCACTTCTGCTTCCCAGGCACAGAGAAGGTGCTAGCAGGGAATTCTCTGCCTGCCTTTCCCCAGTGCTCTGCAAGCTCTCCAGGACAACATAGAATCTGGGGCTCTGTGCTTTCTTTCCTTCTGAACAAGTGTTACTGTTTTCTGCACAAAAGCGATTCTTGCGAAGCAATGTGAACAGGCACAGAGAAGGTGCTAGCAGGGAATTCTCTGCCTGCCTTTCCTCAGTGCTCTGCAAGCTCTCCAGGACAACATAAAATCTGGGGCTCTGTGCTTTCTTTCGTTCTAAATAAGTGTTAGTGTTTTCTGCACAAAAGCGATTCTGTGATGCAATGTGAACAGTTCTGCTTCCCAGGCACAGAGAAGGTGCTAGCAGGGAATTCTCTGCCTGCCTTGCCCCAGTGCTCTGCAAGCTCTCCAGGACAACAGCAAATCTGGGGCTCTGCGCTTTCTATCGTTCTGAACAAGTGTTAGTTTTTTCTGCACAAAAGCGATTCTTGCGAAGCAACGTGAACACTTTCCCTTCCCAGGCACAGAGAAGGTGCTAGCAGGGAATTCTCTGCCTGCCTTTCCCCAGTGCTCTGCAAGCTCCCCAGGACAACAGCAAATCTGGGGCTCTGTGCTTTCTTTCGTTCTAAACAAGTGTTACTGTTTTCTGCACAAAAGCGATTCTGCGAAGCAATGTGAACACTTCTGCTTCCCAGGCACAGAGAAGGTGCTAGCAAGGAATTCTCTGCCTGCCTTTCCCCAGTGCTCTGCAAGCTCTCCAGGACAACATAAAATCTGGGGCTCTGTGCTTTCTTTCGTTCTGAACAAGTGTTACTGTTTTCTGCACAAAAGCGATTCTGCGATGCAATGTGAACAGGCACAGAGAAGGTGCTAGCAGGGAATTCTCTGCCTGCCTTTCCTCAGTGCTCTGCAAGCTCTCCAGGGCAACAGCAAATCTGGGGCTCTGTGCTTTCTTTCGTTCTGAACAAGTGTTAGTGTTTTCTGCACAAAAGTGATTCTGCGAAGCAATGTGAACAGGCACAGAGAAGGTGCTAGCAGGGAATTCTCTGCCTGCCTTTCCTCAGTGCTCTGCAAGCTCTCCAGGGCAACAGCAAATCTGGGGCTCTGTGCTTTCTTTCCTTCTGAACAAGTGTTACTGTTTTCTGCACAAAAGCGACTCTGCGAAGCAATGGGAACACTTGTGCTTCCCAGGCACAGAGAAGGTGCTAGCAGGGAATTCTCTGCCTGCCTTTCCTCAGTGCTCTGCAAGCTCTCCAGGACAACATAGAATCTGGGGCTCTGCGCTTTCTTTCGTTCTGAACAAGTGTTACTGTTTTCTGCACAAAAGCGATTCTTGCGAAGCAACGTGAACACTTTCCCTTCCCAGGCACAGAGAAGGTGCTAGCAGGGAATTCTCTGCCTGCCTTTCCCCAGTGCTCTGCAAGCTCTCCAGAACAACATAAAATCTGGGGCTCTGTGCTTTCTTTTGTTCTGAACAAGTGTTACTGTTTTCTGCACAAAAGCGATTCTTGCGAAGCAATGTGAACACTTCTGCTTCCCAGGCACAGAGAAGGTGCTAGCAAGGAATTCTCTGCCTGCCTTTCCCCAGTGCTCTGCAAGCTCTGCAGGACAACATAAAATCTGGGGCTCTGTGCTTTCTTTCCTTCTGAACAAGTGTTAGTGTTTTCTGCACAAAAGCGATTCTTGCGAAACAATGTGAACAGGCACAGAGAAGGTGCTAGCAGGGAATTCTCTGCCTGCCTTTCCCCAGTGCTCTGCAAGCTCTCCAGGACAACATAAAATCTGGGGCTCTGTGCTTTCTTTCCTTCTGAACAAGTGTTACTGTTTTCTGCGCAAAAGCGATTCTTGCGAAAGAATGTGAACAGGCACAGAGAAGGTGCTATCAGGGAATTCTCTGCCTGCCTTTCCCCAGTGCTCTGCAAGCTCTCCAGGACAACATAGAATCTGGGGCTCTGTGCTTTCTTTCCTTCTGAACAAGTGTTACTGTTTTCTGCACAAAAGCGATTCTTGCGAAGCAATGTGAACACTTCTGCTTCCCAGGGACAGAGAAGGTGCTAGCAGGGAATTCTCTGCCTGCCTTTCCCCAGTGCTCTGCAAGCTCTCCAGGACAACATAAAATCTGGGGCTCTGTGCTTTCTTTCGTTCTGAACAAGTGTTACTGTTTTCTGCACAAAAGCGATTCTTGCGAAGCAATGTGAACAGTTCTGCTTCCCAGGCACAGAGAAGGTGCTAGCAAGGAATTCTCTGCCTGCCTTTCCCCAGTGCTCTGCAAGCTCTCCAGGACAACATAGAATCTGGGGCTCTGTGCTTTCTTTCGTTCTGAACAAGTGTTAGTGTTTTCTGCACAAAAGCGATTCTGCGAAGCAATGTGAACACTTCTGCTTCCCAGGCACAGAGAAGGTGCTAGCAGGGAATTCTCTGCCTGCCTTTCCCCAGTGCTCTGCAAGCTCTCCAGGACAACATAGAATCTGGGGCTCTGTGCTTTCTTTCGTTCTGAACAAGTGTTACTGTTTTCTGCACAAAAGCGATTCTGCGAAGCAATGTGAACAGGCACAGAGAAGGTGCTAGCAGGGAATTCTCTGCCTGCCTTTCCCCAGTGCTCTGCAAGCTCTCCAGGACAACATAGAATCTGGGGCTCTGTGCTTTCTTTCGTTCTGAACAAGTGTTACTGTTTTCTGCACAAAAGCGATTCTGCGAAGCAATGTGAACAGGCACAGAGAAGGTGCTAGCAGGGAATTCTCTGCCTGCCTTTCCCCAGTGCTCTGCAAGCTCTCCAGGACAACATAAAATCTGGGGCTCTGTGCTTTCTTTCCTTCTGAACAAGTGTTACTGTTTTCTGCACAAAAGCGATTCTTGCGAAGCAATGTGAACACTTCTGCTTCCCAGGCACAGAGAAGGTGCTAGCAAGGAATTCTCTGCCTGCCTTTCCCCAGTGCTCTGCAAGCTCTCCAGGACAACAGCAAATCTGGGGCTCTGTGCTTTCTTTCGTTCTGAACAAGTGTTACTGTTTTCTGCACAAAAGCGATTCTGCGAAGCAATGTGAACAGGCACAGAGAAGGTGCTAGCAGGGAATTCTCTGCCTGCCTTTCCCCAGTGCTCTGCAAGCTCTCCAGGACAACATAAAATCTGGGGCTCTGTGCTTTCTTTCGTTCTGAACAAGTGTTACTGTTTTCTGCACAAAAGCGATTCTGCGATGCAATGTGAACAGGCACAGAGAAGGTGCTAGCAAGGAATTCTCTGCCTGCCTTTCCCCAGTGCTCTGCAAGCTCTCCAGGAGAACATAGAATCTGGAACTCTGTGCTTTCTTTCGTTCTGAACAAGTGTTACTGTTTTCTGCACAAAAGCGATTCTGCAAAACAATGTGAACAGGCACAGAGAAGGTGCTAGCGGGGAATTCTATGCCTGCCTTTCCCCAGTGCTCTGCAAGCTCTCCAGGACAACATAGAATCTGGGGCTCTGTGCTTTCTTTCGTTCTGAACAAGTGTTAATGTTTTCTGCACAAAAGCGATTCTGCGATGCAATGTGAACAGGCACAGAGAAGGTGCTAGCAGGGAATTCTCTGCCTGCCTTTCCTCAGTGCTCTGCAAGCTCTCCAGGACAACATAAAATCTGGGGCTCTGTGCTTTCTTTCGTTCTGAATAAGTGTTAGTGTTTTCTGCACAAAAGCGATTCTGTGATGCAATGTGAACAGTTCTGCTTCCCAGGCACAGAGAAGGTGCTAGCAGGGAATTCTCTGCCTGCCTTTCCCCAGTGCTCTGCAAGCTCTCCAGGACAACATAAAATCTGGGGCTCTGCGCTTTCTATCGTTCTGAACAAGTGTTAGTTTTTTCTGCACAAAAGCGATTCTTGCGAAGCAACGTGAACACTTTCCCTTCCCAGGCACAGAGAAGGTGCTAGCAGGGAATTCTCTGCCTGCCTTTCCCCAGTGCTCTGCAAGCTCCCCAGGACAACAGCAAATCTGGGGCTCTGTGCTTTCTTTCGTTCTGAACAAGTGTTACTGTTTTCTGCACAAAAGCGATTCTGCGAAGCAATGTGAACACTTCTGCTTCCCAGGCACAGAGAAGGTGCTAGCAAGGAATTCTCTGCCTGCCTTTCCCCAGTGCTCTGCAAGCTCTCCAGGACAACATAAAATCTGGGGCTCTGTGCTTTCTTTCGTTCTGAACAAGTGTTACTGTTTTCTGCACAAAAGCGATTCTGCGATGCAATGTGAACAGGCACAGAGAAGGTGCTAGCAGGGAATTCTCTGCCTGCCTTTCCTCAGTGCTCTGCAAGCTCTCCAGGGCAACAGCAAATCTGGGGCTCTGTGCTTTCTTTCGTTCTGAACAAGTGTTACTGTTTTCTGCACAAAAGCGATTCTTGCGAAGCAACGTGAACACTTCTGCTTCCCAGGCACAGAGAAGGTGCTAGCAGGGAATTCTCTGCCTGCCTTTCCCCAGTGCTCTGCAAGCTCTCCAGGACAACAGCAAATCTTGGGCTCTGTGCTTTCTTTCGTTCTGAACAAGTGTTAGTGTTTTCTGCACAAAAGTGATTCTGCGAAGCAATGTGAACAGGCACAGAGAAGGTGCTAGCAGGGAATTCTCTGCCTGCCTTTCCCCAGTGCTCTGCAAGCTCTCCAGGACAACATAGTATCCGGGGCTGTGTGCTTTCTTTCCTTCTGAACAAGTGTTACTGTTTTCTGCACAAAAGCGACTCTGCGAAGCAATGGTAACACTTGTGCTTCCCAGGCACAGAGAAGGTGCTAGCAGGGAATTCTCTGCCTGCCTTTCCTCAGTGCTCTGCAAGCTCTCCAGGACAACATAGAATCTGGGGCTCTGCGCTTTCTTTCGTTCTGAACAAGTGTTACTGTTTTCTGCACAAAAGCGATTCTTGCGAAGCAACGTGAACACTTTCCCTTCCCAGGCACAGAGAAGGTGCTAGCAGGGAATTCTCTGCCTGCCTTTCCCCAGTGCTCTGCAAGCTCTCCAGAACAACATAAAATCTTGGGCTCTGTGCTTTCTTTTGTTCTGAACAAGTGTTACTGTTTTCTGCACAAAAGCGATTCTTGCGAAGCAATGTGAACACTTCTGCTTCCCAGGCACAGAGAAGGTGCTAGCAAGGAATTCTCTGCCTGCCTTTCCCCAGTGCTCTGCAAGCTCTGCAGGACAACATAAAATCTGGGGCTCTGTGCTTTCTTTCCTTCTGAACAAGTGTTACTGTTTTCTGCGCAAAAGCGATTCTTGCGAAACAATGTGAACAGGCACAGAGAAGGTGCTATCAGGGAATTCTCTGCCTGCCTTTCCCCAGTGCTCTGCAAGCTCTCCAGGACAACATAGAATCTGGGGCTCTGTGCTTTCTTTCGTTCTGAACAAGTGTTACTGTTTTCTGCACAAAAGCGATTCTTGCGAAGCAATGTGAACACTTCTGCTTCCCAGGCACAGAGAAGGTGCTAGCAAGGAATTCTCTGCCTGCCTTTCCCCAGTGCTCTGCAAGCTCTCCAGGACAACATAGAATCTGGGGCTCTGTGCTTTCTTTCGTTCTGAACAAGTGTTAGTGTTTTCTGCACAAAAGCGATTCTGCGAAGCAATGTGAACACTTCTGCTTCCCAGGCACAGAGAAGGTGCTAGCAGGGAATTCTCTGCCTGCCTTTCCCCAGTGCTCTGCAAGCTCTCCAGGACAACATAGAATCTGGGGCTCTGTGCTTTCTTTCGTTCTGAACAAGTGTTACTGTTTTCTGCACAAAAGCGATTCTGCGAAGCAATGTGAACAGGCACAGAGAAGGTGCTAGCAGGGAATTCTCTGCCTGCCTTTCCCCAGTGCTCTGCAAGCTCTCCAGGACAACATAAAATCTGGGGCTCTGTGCTTTCTTTCCTTCTGAACAAGTGTTACTGTTTTCTGCACAAAAGCGATTCTTGCGAAGCAATGTGAACACTTGTGCTTCCCAGGCACAGAGAAGGTGCTAGCAAGGAATTCTCTGCCTGCCTTTCCCCAGTGCTCTGCAAGCTCTCCAGGACAACAGCAAATCTGGGGCTCTGTGCTTTCTTTCGTTCTGAACAAGTGTTACTGTTTTCTGCACAAAAGCGATTCTGCGAAGCAATGTGAACAGGCACAGAGAAGGTGCTATCAGGGAATTCTCTGCCTGCCTTTCCCCAGTGCTCTGCAAGCTCTCCAGGACAACATAGAATCTGGGGCTCTGTGCTTTCTTTCCTTCTGAACAAGTGTTAGTGTTTTCTGCACAAAAGCGATTCTGCGAAGCAATGTGAACACTTCTGCTTCCCAGGCACAGAGAAGGTGCTAGCAGGGAATTCTCTGCCTGCCTTTCCCCAGTGCTCTGCAAGCTCTCCAGGACAACATAGAATCTGGGGCTCTGTGCTTTCTTTCGTTCTGAACAAGTGTTACTGTTTTCTGCACAAAAGCGATTCTGCGAAGCAATGTGAACAGGCGCAGAGAAGGTGCTAGCAGGGAATTCTTTGCCTGCCTTTCCCCAGTGCTCTGCAAGCTCTCCAGGACAACATAAAATCTGGGGCTCTGTGCTTTCTTTCGTTCTGAACAAGTGTTACTGTTTTCTGCACAAAAGCGATTCTGCGAAGCAATGTGAACAGGCACAGAGAAGGTGCTAGCAGGGAATTCTCTGCCTGCCTTTCCCCAGTGCTCTGCAAGCTCTCCAGGACAACAGCAAATCTGGGGCTCTGTGCTTTCTTTCGTTCTGAACAAGTGTTAGTGTTTTCTGCACAAAAGCGATTCTGCGAAGCAATGTGAACACTTCTGCTTCCCAGGCACAGAGAAGGTGCTAGCAGGGAATTCTCTGCCTGCCTTTCCCCAGTGCTCTGCAAGCTCTCCAGGACAACAGCAAATCTGGGGCTCTGTGCTTTCTTTCGTTCTGAACAAGTGTTACTGTTTTCTGCACAAAAGCGATTCTGCGAAGCAATGTGAACAGGCACAGAGAAGGTGCTATCAGGGAATTCTCTGCCTGCCTTTCCCCAGTGCTCTGCAAGCTCTCCAGGGCAACATAGAATCTGGGGCTCTGTGCTTTCTTTCGTTCTGAACAAGTGTTACTGTTTTCTGCACAAAAGCGATTCTGCGAAGCAATGTGAACACTTCTGCTTCCCAGGCACAGAGAAGGTGCTAGCAGGGAATTCTCTGCCTGCCTTTCCCCAGTGCTCTGCAAGCTCTCCAGGACAACATAGAATCTGGGGCTCTGTGCTTTCTTTCGTTCTGAACAAGTGTTACTGTTTTCTGAACAAAAGCGATTCTGCGAAGCAATGTGAACAGGCACAGAGAAGGTGCTAGCAGGGAATTCTCTGCCTGCCTTTCCCCAGTGCTCTGCAAGCTCTCCAGGACAACATAGAATCTGGGGCTCTGTGCTTTCTTTCCTTCTGAACAAGTGTTACTGTTTTCTGCACAAAAGCGATTCTTGCGAAGCAATGTGAACACTTCTGCTTCCCAGGCACAGAGAAGGTGCTAGCAAGGAATTCTCTGCCTGCCTTTCCCCAGTGCTCTGCAAGCTCTCCAGGACAACATAAAATCTGGGGCTCTGTGCTTTCTTTCCTTCTGAACAAGTGTTACTGTTTTCTGCGCAAAAGCGATTCTTGCGAAACAATGTGAACAGGCACAGAGAAGGTGCTATCAGGGAATTCTCTGCCTGCCTTTCCCCAGTGCTCTGCAAGCTCTCCAGGACAACATAGAATCTGGGGCTCTGTGCTTTCTTTCCTTCTGAACAAGTGTTAGTGTTTTCTGCACAAAAGCGATTCTTGCGAAGCAATGTGAACACTTCTGCTTCCCAGGCACAGAGAAGGTGCTAGCAGGGAATTCTCTGCCTGCCTTTCCCCAGTGCTCTGCAAGCTCTCCAGGACAACAGCAAATCTGGGGCTCTGTGCTTTCTTTCGTTCTGAACAAGTGTTACTGTTTTCTGCACAAAAGCGATTCTGCGAAGCAATGTGAACAGGCACAGAGAAGGTGCTATCAGGGAATTCTCTGCCTGCCTTTCCCCAGTGCTCTGCAAGCTCTCCAGGACAACATAGAATCTGGGGCTCTGTGCTTTCTTTCATTCTGAACAAGTGTTACTGTTTTCTGCACAAAAGCGATTCTGCGAAGCAATGTGAACAGGCACAGAGAAGGTGCTAGCAGGGAATTCTCTGCCTGCCTTTCCCCAGTGCTCTGCAAGCTCTCCAGGACAACAGCAAATCTGGGGCTCTGTGCTTTCTTTCCTTCTGAACAAGTGTTAGTGTTTTCTGCACAAAAGCGATTCTGCGAAGCAATGTGAACACTTCTGCTTCCCAGGCACAGAGAAGGTGCTATCAGGGAATTCTCTGCCTGCCTTTCCCCAGTGCTCTGCAAGCTCTCCAGGACAACATAGAATCTGGGGCTCTGTGCTTTCTTTCGTTCTGAACAAGTGTTACTGTTTTCTGCACAAAAGCGATTCTGCGAAGCAATGTGAACAGGCACAGAGAAGGTGCTAGCAGGGAATTCTCTGCCTGCCTTTCCCCAGTGCTCTGCAAGCTCTCCAGGACAACATAGAATCTGGGGCTCTGTGCTTTCTTTCCTTCTGAACAAGTGTTACTGTTTTCTGCACAAAAGCGATTCTGCGAAGCAATGTGAACAGGCACAGAGAAGGTGCTATCAGGGAATTCTCTGCCTGCCTTTCCCCAGTGCTCTGCAAGCTCTCCAGGACAACAGCAAATCTGGGGCTCTGTGCTTTCTTTCGTTCTGAACAAGTGTTACTGTTTTCTGCACAAAAGCGATTCTGCGAAGCAATGTGAACAGGCACAGAGAAGGTGCTATCAGGGAATTCTCTGCCTGCCTTTCCCCAGTGCTCTGCAAGCTCTCCAGGACAACATAGAATCTGGGGCTCTGTGCTTTCTTTCGTTCTGAACAAGTGTTACTGTTTTCTGCACAAAAGCGATTCTGCGAAGCAATGTGAACACTTCTGCTTCCCAGGCACAGAGAAGGTGCTAGCAGGGAATTCTCTGCCTGCCTTTCCCCAGTGCTCTGCAAGCTCTCCAGGACAACATAGAATCTGGGGCTCTGTGCTTTCTTTCGTTCTGAACAAGTGTTACTGTTTTCTGCACAAAAGCGATTCTGCGAAGCAATGTGAACAGGCACAGAGAAGGTGCTAGCAGGGAATTCTCTGCCTGCCTTTCCCCAGTGCTCTGCAAGCTCTCCAGGACAACATAAAATCTGGGGCTCTGTGCTTTCTTTCCTTCTGAACAAGTGTTACTGTTTTCTGCACAAAAGCGATTCTTGCGAAGCAATGTGAACACTTCTGCTTCCCAGGCACAGAGAAGGTGCTAGCAAGGAATTCTCTGCCTGCCTTTCCCCAGTGCTCTGCAAGCTCTCCAGGACAACAGCAAATCTGGGGCTCTGTGCTTTCTTTCGTTCTGAACAAGTGTTACTGTTTTCTGCACAAAAGCGATTCTGCGAAGCAATGTGAACAGGCACAGAGAAGGTGCTAGCAGGGAATTCTCTGCCTGCCTTTCCCCAGTGCTCTGCAAGCTCTCCAGGACAACATAGAATCTGGGGCTCTGTGCTTTCTTTCCTTCTGAACAAGTGTTAGTGTTTTCTGCACAAAAGCGATTCTGCGAAGCAATGTGAACACTTCTGCTTCCCAGGCACAGAGAAGGTGCTATCAGGGAATTCTCTGCCTGCCTTTCCCCAGTGCTCTGCAAGCTCTCCAGGACAACATAGAATCTGGGGCTCTGTGCTTTCTTTCGTTCTGAACAAGTGTTACTGTTTTCTGCACAAAAGCGATTCTGCGAAGCAATGTGAACAGGCGCAGAGAAGGTGCTAGCAGGGAATTCTTTGCCTGCCTTTCCCCAGTGCTCTGCAAGCTCTCCAGGACAACATAAAATCTGGGGCTCTGTGCTTTCTTTCCTTCTGAACAAGTGTTACTGTTTTCTGCACAAAAGCGATTCTTGCGAAGCAATGTGAACACTTCTGCTTCCCAGGCACAGAGAAGGTGCTAGCAGGGAATTCTCTGCCTGCCTTTCCCCAGTGCTCTGCAAGCTCTCCAGGACAACAGCAAATCTGGGGCTCTGTGCTTTCTTTCGTTCTGAACAAGTGTTACTGTTTTCTGCACAAAAGCGATTCTGCGAAGCAATGTGAACAGGCACAGAGAAGGTGCTATCAGGGAATTCTCTGCCTGCCTTTCCCCAGTGCTCTGCAAGCTCTCCAGGACAACATAGAATCTGGGGCTCTGTGCTTTCTTTCCTTCTGAACAAGTGTTACTGTTTTCTGCACAAAAGCGATTCTTGCGAAGCAATGTGAACACTTCTGCTTCCCAGGCACAGAGAAGGTGCTAGCAAGGAATTCTCTGCCTGCCTTTCCCCAGTGCTCTGCAAGCTCTCCAGGACAACATAAAATCTGGGGGTCTGTGCTTTCTTTCGTTCTGAACAAGTGTTACTGTTTTCTGCACAAAAGCGATTCTGCGAAGCAATGTGAACAGGCACAGAGAAGGTGCTATCAGGGAATTCTCTGCCTGCCTTTCCCCAGTGCTCTGCAAGCTTCCAGGACAACATAGAATCTGGGGCTCTGTGCTTTCTTTCGTTCTGAACAAGTGTTACTGTTTTCTGCACAAAAGCGATTCTGCGAAGCAATGTGAACAGGCACAGAGAAGGTGCTATCAGGGAATTCTCTGCCTGCCTTTCCCCAGTGCTCTGCAAGCTCTCCAGGACAACATAAAATCTGGGGCTCTGTGCTTTCTTTACTTCTGAACAAGTGTTACTGTTTTCTGCACAAAAGCGATTCTGCGAAGCAATGTGAACAGGCACAGAGAAGGTGCTAGCAGGGAATTCTCTGCCTGCCTTTCCCCAGTGCTCTGCAAGCTCTCCAGGACAACATAGAATCTGGGGCTCTGTGCTTTCTTTCGTTCTGAACAAGTGTTAGTGTTTTCTGCACAAAAGCGATTCTGCGAAGCAATGTGAACACTTCTGCTTCCCAGGCACAGAGAAGGTGCTAGCAAGGAATTCTCTGCCTGCCTTTCCCCAGTGCTCTGCAAGCTCTCCAGGACAACATAAAATCTGGGGCTCTGTGCTTTCTTTCCTTCTGAACAAGTGTTACTGTTTTCTGCACAAAAGCGATTCTGCGAAACAATGTGAACAGGCACAGAGAAGGTGCTATCAGGGAATTCTCTGCCTGCCTTTCCCCAGTGCTCTGCAAGCTCTCCAGGACAACATAGAATCTGGGGCTCTGTGCTTTCTTTCCTTCTGAACAAGTGTTACTGTTTTCTGCACAAAAGCGATTCTTGCGAAGCAATGTGAACACTTCTGCTTCCCAGGGACAGAGAAGGTGCTAGCAGGGAATTCTCTGCCTGCCTTTCCCCAGTGCTCTGCAAGCTCTCCAGGACAACATAAAATCTGGGGCTCTGTGCTTTCTTTCGTTCTGAACAAGTGTTAGTGTTTTCTGCACAAAAGCGATTCTGCGAAGCAATGTGAACACTTCTGCTTCCCAGGCACAGAGAAGGTGCTAGCAGGGAATTCTCTGCCTGCCTTTCCCCAGTGCTCTGCAAGCTCTCCAGGACAACATAGAATCTGGGGCTCTGTGCTTTCTTTCCTTCTGAACAAGTGTTACTGTTTTCTGCACAAAAGCGATTCTGCGAAGCAATGTGAACAGGCACAGAGAAGGTGCTAGCAGGGAATTCTCTGCCTGCCTTTCCCCAGTGCTCTGCAAGCTCTCCAGGACAACATAGAATCTGGGGCTCTGTGCTTTCTTTCCTTCTGAACAAGTGTTACTGTTTTCTGCACAAAAGCGATTCTGCGAAGCAATGTGAACAGGCACAGAGAAGGTGCTATCAGGGAATTCTCTGCCTGCCTTTCCCCAGTGCTCTGCAAGCTCTCCAGGACAACATAGAATCTGGGGCTCTGTGCTTTCTTTCCTTCTGAACAAGTGTTAGTGTTTTCTGCACAAAAGCGATTCTTGCGAAGCAATGTGAACACTTCTGCTTCCCAGGCACAGAGAAGGTGCTAGCAGGGAATTCTCTGCCTGCCTTTCCCCAGTGCTCTGCAAGCTCTCCAGGACAACATAAAATCTGGGGCTCTGTGCGTCCTTTCGTTCTGAACAAGTGTTACTGTTTTCTGCACAAAAGCGATTCTGCGAAGCAATGTGAACACTTCTGCTTCCCAGGCACAGAGAAGGTGCTAGCAGGGAATTCTCTGCCTGCCTTTCCCCAGTGCTCTGCAAGCTCTCCAGGACAACATAGAATCTGGGGCTCTGTGCTTTCTTTCCTTCTGAACAAGTGTTACTGTTTTCTGCACAAAAGCGATTCTTGCGAAGCAATGTGAACACTTCTGCTTCCCAGGGACAGAGAAGGTGCTAGCAGGGAATTCTCTGCCTGCCTTTCCCCAGTGCTCTGCAAGCTCTCCAGGACAACATAAAATCTGGGGCTCTGTGCTTTCTTTCGTTCTGAACAAGTGTTAGTGTTTTCTGCACAAAAGCGATTCTGCGAAGCAATGTGAACACTTCTGCTTCCCAGGCACAGAGAAGGTGCTATCAGGGAATTCTCTGCCTGCCTTTCCCCAGTGCTCTGCAAGCTCTCCAGGACAACATAGAATCTGGGGCTCTGTGCTTTCTTTCCTTCTGAACAAGTGTTACTGTTTTCTGCACAGAAGCAATTCTGCGAAGCAATGTGAACAGGCACAGAGAAGGTGCTAGCAGGGAATTCTCTGCCTGCCTTTCCCCAGTGCTCTGCAAGCTCTCCAGGACAACATAGAATCTTGGGCTCTGTGCTTTCTTTCCTTCTGAACAAGTGTTACTGTTTTCTGCACAAAAGCGATTCTGCGAAGCAATGTGAACACTTCTGCTTCCCAGGCACAGAGAAGGTGCTAGCAGGGAATTCTCTGCCTGCCTTTCCCCAGTGCTATGCAAGCTCTCCAGGACAACATAGAATCTGGGGCTCTGTGCTTTCTTTCCTTCTGAACAAGTGTTACTGTTTTCTGCACAAAAGCGATTCTGCGAAGCAATGTGAACACTTCTGCTTCCCAGGCACAGAGAAGGTGCTAGCAAGGAATTCTCTGCCTGCCTTTCCCCAGTGCTCTGCAAGCTCTCCAGGACAACATAAAATCTGGGGCTCTGTGCTTTCTTTCGTTCTGAACAAGTGTTACTGTTTTCTGCACAAAAGTGATTCTTGCGAAGCAATGTGAACACTTCTGCTTCCCAGGCACAGAGAAGGTGCTAGCAGGGAATTCTCTGCCTGCCTTTCCCCAGTGCTCTGCAAGCTCTCCAGGACAACATAGAATCTGGGGCTCTGTGCTTTCTTTCCTTCTGAACAAGTGTTACTGTTTTCTGCACAAAAGCGATTCTGCGAAGCAATGTGAACAGGCACAGAGAAGGTGCTAGCAGGGAATTCTCTGCCTGCCTTTCCCCAGTGCTCTGCAAGCTCTCCAGGACAACATAGAATCTGGGGCTCTGTGCTTTCTTTCCTTCTGAACAAGTGTTAGTGTTTTCTGCACAAAAGCGATTCTGCGAAGCAATGTGAACACTTCTGCTTCCCAGGCACAGAGAAGGTGCTAGCAGGGAATTCTCTGCCTGCCTTTCCCCAGTGCTCTGCAAGCTCTCCGGGACAACATAAAATCTGGGGCTCTGTGCTTTCTTTCGTTCTGAACAAGTGTTACTGTTTTCTGCACAAAAGCGATTCTGCGAAGCAATGTGAACAGGCACAGAGAAGGTGCTATCAGGGAATTCTCTGCCTGCCTTTCCCCAGTGCTCTGCAAGCTCTCCAGGACAACATAGAATCTGGGGCTCTGTGCTTTCTTTCCTTCTGAACAAGTGTTAGTGTTTTCTGCACAAAAGCGATTCTGCGAAGCAATGTGAACACTTCTGCTTCCCAGGCACAGAGAAGGTGCTAGCAGGGAATTCTCTGCCTGCCTTTCCCCAGTGCTCTGCAAGCTCTCCAGGACAACATAGAATCTGGGGCTCTGTGCTTTCTTTCCTTCTGAACAAGTGTTACTGTTTTCTGCACAAAAGCTATTCTGGGAAGCAATGTGAACACTTCTGCTTCCCAGGCACAGAGAAGGTGCTAGCAGGGAATTCTCTGCCTGCCTTTCCCCAGTGCTCTGCAAGCTCTCCAGGACAACATAGAATCTGGGGCTCTGTGCTTTCTTTCCTTCTGAACAAGTGTTACTGTTTTCTGCACAAAAGCGATTCTGCGAAGCAATGTGAACAGGCACAGAGAAGGTGCTAGCAGGGAATTCTCTGCCTGCCTTTCCCCAGTGCTCTGCAAGCTCTCCAGGACAACATAAAATCTGGGGCTCTGTGCTTTCTTTCCTTCTGAACAAGTGTTACTGTTTTCTGCACAAAAGCGATTCTTGCGAAGCAATGTGAACACTTCTGCTTCCCAGGCACAGAGAAGGTGCTAGCAAGGAATTCTCTGCCTGCCTTTCCCCAGTGCTCTGCAAGCTCTCCAGGACAACATAGAATCTGGGGCTCTGTGCTTTCTTTCGTTCTGAACAAGTGTTACTGTTTTCTGCACAAAAGCGATTCTGCGAAGCAATGTGAACAGGCACAGAGAAGGTGCTATCAGGGAATTCTCTGCCTGCCTTTCCCCAGTGCTCTGCAAGCTCTCCAGGACAACATAGAATCTGGGGCTCTGTGCTTTCTTTCGTTCTGAACAAGTGTTAGTGTTTTCTGCACAAAAGCGATTCTGCGAAGCAATGTGAACACTTCTGCTTCCCAGGCACAGAGAAGGTGCTAGCAGGGAATTCTCTGCCTGCCTTTCCCCAGTGCTCTGCAAGCTCTCCAGGACAACATAGAATCTGGGGCTCTGTGCTTTCTTTCCTTCTGAACAAGTGTTACTGTTTTCTGCACAAAAGCGATTCTGCGAAGCAATGTGAACAGGCACAGAGAAGGTGCTATCAGGGAATTCTCTGCCTGCCTTTCCCCAGTGCTCTGCAAGCTCTCCAGGACAACATAGAATCTGGGGCTCTGTGCTTTCTTTCGTTCTGAACAAGTGTTACTGTTTTCTGCACAAAAGCGATTCTGCGAAGCAATGTGAACAGGCACAGAGAAGGTGCTAGCAGGGAATTCTCTGCCTGCCTTTCCCCAGTGCTCTGCAAGCTCTCCAGGACAACATAGAATCTGGGGCTCTGTGCTTTCTTTCCTTCTGAACAAGTGTTAGTGTTTTCTGCACAAAAGCGATTCTGCGAAGCAATGTGAACACTTCTGCTTCCCAGGCACAGAGAAGGTGCTATCAGGGAATTCTCTGCCTGCCTTTCCCCAGTGCTCTGCAAGCTCTCCAGGACAACATAGAATCTGGGGCTCTGTGCTTTCTTTCGTTCTGAACAAGTGTTACTGTTTTCTGCACAAAAGCGATTCTGCGAAGCAATGTGAACAGGCACAGAGAAGGTGCTAGCAGGGAATTCTCTGCCTGCCTTTCCCCAGTGCTCTGCAAGCTCTCCAGGACAACATAAAATCTGGGGCTCTGTGCTTTCTTTCGTTCTGAACAAGTGTTAGTGTTTTCTGCACAAAAGCGATTCTGCGAAGCAATGTGAACACTTCTGCTTCCCAGGCACAGAGAAGGTGCTATCAGGGAATTCTCTGCCTGCCTTTCCCCAGTGCTCTGCAAGCTCTCCAGGACAACATAGAATCTGGGGCTCTGTGCTTTCTTTCCTTCTGAACAAGTGTTACTGTTTTCTGCACAGAAGCAATTCTGCGAAGCAATGTGAACAGGCACAGAGAAGGTGCTAGCAGGGAATTCTCTGCCTGCCTTTCCCCAGTGCTCTGCAAGCTCTCCAGGACAACATAGAATCTTGGGCTCTGTGCTTTCTTTCCTTCTGAACAAGTGTTACTGTTTTCTGCACAAAAGCGATTCTGCGAAGCAATGTGAACACTTCTGCTTCCCAGGCACAGAGAAGGTGCTAGCAGGGAATTCTCTGCCTGCCTTTCCCCAGTGCTATGCAAGCTCTCCAGGACAACATAGAATCTGGGGCTCTGTGCTTTCTTTCCTTCTGAACAAGTGTTACTGTTTTCTGCACAAAAGCGATTCTGCGAAGCAATGTGAACACTTCTGCTTCCCAGGCACAGAGAAGGTGCTAGCAAGGAATTCTCTGCCTGCCTTTCCCCAGTGCTCTGCAAGCTCTCCAGGACAACATAAAATCTGGGGCTCTGTGCTTTCTTTCGTTCTGAACAAGTGTTACTGTTTTCTGCACAAAAGTGATTCTTGCGAAGCAATGTGAACACTTCTGCTTCCCAGGCACAGAGAAGGTGCTAGCAGGGAATTCTCTGCCTGCCTTTCCCCAGTGCTCTGCAAGCTCTCCAGGACAACATAGAATCTGGGGCTCTGTGCTTTCTTTCCTTCTGAACAAGTGTTACTGTTTTCTGCACAAAAGCGATTCTGCGAAGCAATGTGAACAGGCACAGAGAAGGTGCTAGCAGGGAATTCTCTGCCTGCCTTTCCCCAGTGCTCTGCAAGCTCTCCAGGACAACATAGAATCTGGGGCTCTGTGCTTTCTTTCCTTCTGAACAAGTGTTAGTGTTTTCTGCACAAAAGCGATTCTGCGAAGCAATGTGAACACTTCTGCTTCCCAGGCACAGAGAAGGTGCTAGCAGGGAATTCTCTGCCTGCCTTTCCCCAGTGCTCTGCAAGCTCTCCGGGACAACATAAAATCTGGGGCTCTGTGCTTTCTTTCGTTCTGAACAAGTGTTACTGTTTTCTGCACAAAAGCGATTCTGCGAAGCAATGTGAACAGGCACAGAGAAGGTGCTATCAGGGAATTCTCTGCCTGCCTTTCCCCAGTGCTCTGCAAGCTCTCCAGGACAACATAGAATCTGGGGCTCTGTGCTTTCTTTCCTTCTGAACAAGTGTTAGTGTTTTCTGCACAAAAGCGATTCTGCGAAGCAATGTGAACACTTCTGCTTCCCAGGCACAGAGAAGGTGCTAGCAGGGAATTCTCTGCCTGCCTTTCCCCAGTGCTCTGCAAGCTCTCCAGGACAACATAGAATCTGGGGCTCTGTGCTTTCTTTCCTTCTGAACAAGTGTTACTGTTTTCTGCACAAAAGCTATTCTGGGAAGCAATGTGAACACTTCTGCTTCCCAGGCACAGAGAAGGTGCTAGCAGGGAATTCTCTGCCTGCCTTTCCCCAGTGCTCTGCAAGCTCTCCAGGACAACATAGAATCTGGGGCTCTGTGCTTTCTTTCCTTCTGAACAAGTGTTACTGTTTTCTGCACAAAAGCGATTCTGCGAAGCAATGTGAACAGGCACAGAGAAGGTGCTAGCAGGGAATTCTCTGCCTGCCTTTCCCCAGTGCTCTGCAAGCTCTCCAGGACAACATAAAATCTGGGGCTCTGTGCTTTCTTTCCTTCTGAACAAGTGTTACTGTTTTCTGCACAAAAGCGATTCTTGCGAAGCAATGTGAACACTTCTGCTTCCCAGGCACAGAGAAGGTGCTAGCAAGGAATTCTCTGCCTGCCTTTCCCCAGTGCTCTGCAAGCTCTCCAGGACAACATAGAATCTGGGGCTCTGTGCTTTCTTTCGTTCTGAACAAGTGTTACTGTTTTCTGCACAAAAGCGATTCTGCGAAGCAATGTGAACAGGCACAGAGAAGGTGCTATCAGGGAATTCTCTGCCTGCCTTTCCCCAGTGCTCTGCAAGCTCTCCAGGACAACATAGAATCTGGGGCTCTGTGCTTTCTTTCGTTCTGAACAAGTGTTAGTGTTTTCTGCACAAAAGCGATTCTGCGAAGCAATGTGAACACTTCTGCTTCCCAGGCACAGAGAAGGTGCTAGCAGGGAATTCTCTGCCTGCCTTTCCCCAGTGCTCTGCAAGCTCTCCAGGACAACATAGAATCTGGGGCTCTGTGCTTTCTTTCCTTCTGAACAAGTGTTACTGTTTTCTGCACAAAAGCGATTCTGCGAAGCAATGTGAACAGGCACAGAGAAGGTGCTATCAGGGAATTCTCTGCCTGCCTTTCCCCAGTGCTCTGCAAGCTCTCCAGGACAACATAGAATCTGGGGCTCTGTGCTTTCTTTCGTTCTGAACAAGTGTTACTGTTTTCTGCACAAAAGCGATTCTGCGAAGCAATGTGAACAGGCACAGAGAAGGTGCTAGCAGGGAATTCTCTGCCTGCCTTTCCCCAGTGCTCTGCAAGCTCTCCAGGACAACATAGAATCTGGGGCTCTGTGCTTTCTTTCCTTCTGAACAAGTGTTAGTGTTTTCTGCACAAAAGCGATTCTGCGAAGCAATGTGAACACTTCTGCTTCCCAGGCACAGAGAAGGTGCTATCAGGGAATTCTCTGCCTGCCTTTCCCCAGTGCTCTGCAAGCTCTCCAGGACAACATAGAATCTGGGGCTCTGTGCTTTCTTTCGTTCTGAACAAGTGTTACTGTTTTCTGCACAAAAGCGATTCTGCGAAGCAATGTGAACAGGCACAGAGAAGGTGCTAGCAGGGAATTCTCTGCCTGCCTTTCCCCAGTGCTCTGCAAGCTCTCCAGGACAACATAGAATCTGGGGCTCTGTGCTTTCTTTCCTTCTGAACAAGTGTTACTGTTTTCTGCACAAAAGCGATTCTTGCGAAGCAATGTGAACACTTCTGCTTCCCAGGCACAGAGAAGGTGCTAGCAAGGAATTCTCTGCCTGCCTTTCCCCAGTGCTCTGCAAGCTCTCCAGGACAACATAGAATCTGGGGCTCTGTGCTTTCTTTCCTTCTGAACAAGTGTTAGTGTTTTCTGCACAAAAGCGATTCTGCGAAGCAATGTGAACACTTCTGCTTCCCAGGCACAGAGAAGGTGCTAGCAGGGAATTCTCTGCCTGCCTTTCCCCAGTGCTCTGCAAGCTCTCCGGGACAACAGCAAATCTGGGGCTCTGTGCTTTCTTTCGTTCTGAACAAGTGTTACTGTTTTCTGCACAAAAGCGATTCTGCGAAGCAATGTGAACAGGCACAGAGAAGGTGCTATCAGGGAATTCTCTGCCTGCATTTCCCCAGTGCTCTGCAAGCTCTCCAGGACAACATAGAATCTGGGGCTCTGTGCTTTCTTTCCTTCTGAACAAGTGTTACTGTTTTCTGCACAAAAGCTATTCTGGGAAGCAATGTGAACACTTCTGCTTCCCAGGCACAGAGAAGGTGCTATCAGGGAATTCTCTGCCTGCATTTCCCCAGTGCTCTGCAAGCTCTCCAGGACAACATAGAATCTGGGGCTCTGTGCTTTCTTTCCTTCTGAACAAGTGTTACTGTTTTCTGCACAAAAGCGATTCTGCGAAGCAATGTGAACAGGCACAGAGAAGGTGCTAGCAGGGAATTCTCTGCCTGCCTTTCCCCAGTGCTCTGCAAGCTCTCCAGGACAACATAAAATCTGGGGCTCTGTGCTTTCTTTCCTTCTGAACAAGTGTTACTGTTTTCTGCACAAAAGCGATTCTTGCGAAGCAATGTGAACACTTCTGCTTCCCAGGCACAGAGAAGGTGCTAGCAAGGAATTCTCTGCCTGCCTTTCCCCAGTGCTCTGCAAGCTCTCCAGGACAACATAGAATCTGGGGCTCTGTGCTTTCTTTCGTTCTGAACAAGTGTTACTGTTTTCTGCACAAAAGCGATTCTGCGAAGCAATGTGAACAGGCACAGAGAAGGTGCTAGCAGGGAATTCTCTGCCTGCCTTTCCCCAGTGCTCTGCAAGCTCTCCAGGACAACATAGAATCTGGGGCTCTGTGCTTTCTTTCGTTCTGAACAAGTGTTAGTGTTTTCTGCACAAAAGCTATTCTGCGAAGCAATGTGAACACTTCTGCTTCCCAGGCACAGAGAAGGTGCTAGCAGGGAATTCTCTGCCTGCCTTTCCCCAGTGCTCTGCAAGCTCTCCAGGACAACATAGAATCTGGGGCTCTGTGCTTTCTTTCCTTCTGAACAAGTGTTACTGTTTTCTGCACAAAAGCGATTCTGCGAAGCAATGTGAACAGGCACAGAGAAGGTGCTAGCAGGGAATTCTCTGCCTGCATTTCCCCAGTGCTCTGCAAGCTCTCCAGGACAACATAGAATCTGGGGCTCTGTGCTTTCTTTCGTTCTGAACAAGTGTTACTGTTTTCTGCACAAAAGCGATTCTGCGAAGCAATGTGAACAGGCACAGAGAAGGTGCTAGCAGGGAATTCTCTGCCTGCCTTTCCCCAGTGCTCTGCAAGCTCTCCAGAACAACATAGAATCTGGGGCTCTGTGCTTTCTTTCCTTCTGAACAAGTGTTAGTGTTTTCTGCACAAAAGCGATTCTGCGAAGCAATGTGAACACTTCTGCTTCCCAGGCACAGAGAAGGTGCTAGCAAGGAATTCTCTGCCTGCCTTTCCCCAGTGCTCTGCAAGCTCTCCAGGACAACATAGAATCTGGGGCTCTGTGCTTTCTTTCCTTCTGAACAAGTGTTAGTGTTTTCTGCACAAAAGCGATTCTGCGAAGCAATGTGAACACTTCTGCTTCCCAGGCACAGAGAAGGTGCTAGCAGGCAATTCTCTGCCTGCCTTTCCCCAGTGCTCTGCAAGCTCTCCGGGACAACAGCAAATCTGGGGCTCTGTGCTTTCTTTCGTTCTGAACAAGTGTTACTGTTTTCTGCACAAAAGCGATTCTGCGAAGCAATGTGAACAGGCACAGAGAAGGTGCTATCAGGGAATTCTCTGCCTGCCTTTCCCCAGTGCTCTGCAAGCTCTCCATGACAACATAGAATCTGGGGCTCTGTGCTTTCTTTCGTTCTGAACAAGTGTTACTGTTTTCTGCACAAAAGCGATTCTTGCGAAGCAATGTGAACACTTCTGCTTCCCAGGCACAGAGAAGGTGCTAGCAAGGAATTCTCTGCCTGCCTTTCCCCAGTGCTCTGCAAGCTCTCCAGGACAACATAAAATCTGGGGCTCTGTGCTTTCTTTCCTTCTGAACAAGTGTTACTGTTTTCTGCACAGAAGCAATTCTGCGAAGCAATGTGAACAGGCACAGAAAAGGTGCTATCAGGGAATTCTCTGCCTGCCTTTCCCCAGTGCTCTGCAAGCTCTCCAGGACAACATAGAATCTGGGGCTCTGTGCTTTCTTTCCTTCTCAACAAGTGTTACTGTTTTCTGCACAAAAGCGATTCTGCGAAGCAATGTGAACACTTCTGCTTCCCAGGGACAGAGAAGGTGCTAGCAGGGAATTCTCTGCCTGCCTTTCCCCAGTGCTCTGCAAGCTCTACAGGACAACATAAAATCTGGGGCTCTGTGCTTTCTTTCGTTCTGAACAAGTGTTAGTGTTTTCTGCACAAAAGCGATTCTGCGAAGCAATGTGAACACTTCTGCTTCCCAGGCACAGAGAAGGTGCTATCAGGGAATTCTCTGCCTGCCTTTCCCCAGTGCTCTGCAAGCTCTCCAGGACAACATAGAATCTGGGGCTCTGTGCTTTCTTTCGTTCTGAACAAGTGTTACTGTTTTCTGCACAAAAGCGATTCTGCGAAGCAATGTGAACAGGCACAGAGAAGGTGCTAGCAGGGAATTCTCTGCCTGCCTTTCCCCAGTGCTCTGCAAGCTCTCCAGGACAACATAGAATCTGGGGCTCTGTGCTTTCTTTCCTTCTGAACAAGTGTTACTGTTTTCTGCACAAAAGCGATTCTGCGAAGCAATGTGAACAGGCACAGAGAAGGTGCTATCAGGGAATTCTCTGCCTGCCTTTCCCCAGTGCTCTGCAAGCTCTCGAGGACAACATAAAATCTGGGGCTCTGTGCTTTCTTTACTTCTGAACAAGTGTTACTGTTTTCTGCACAAAAGCGATTCTGCGAAGCAATGTGAACAGGCACAGAGAAGGTGCTAGCAGGGAATTCTCTGCCTGCCTTTCCCCAGTGCTCTGCAAGCTCTCCAGGACAACATAAAATCTGGGGCTCTGTGCTTTCTTTCCTTCTGAACAAGTGTTACTGTTTTCTGCACAAAAGCGATTCTTGCGAAGCAATGTGAACTCTTCTGCTTCCCAGGCACAGAGAAGGTGCTAGCAAGGAATTCTCTGCCTGCCTTTCCCCAGTGCTCTGCAAGCTCTCCAGGACAACATAAAATCTGGGGCTCTGTGCTTTCTTTCCTTCTGAACAAGTGTTACTGTTTTCTGCACAAAAGCGATTCTGCGAAGCAATGTGAACAGGCACAGAGAAGGTGCTAGCAGGGAATTCTCTGCCTGCCTTTCCCCAGTGCTCTGCAAGCTCTCCAGGACAACATAGAATCTGGGGCTCTGTGCTTTCTTTCCTTCTGAACAAGTGTTACTGTTTTCTGCACAAAAGCGATTCTTGCGAAGCAATGTGAACACTTCTGCTTCCCAGGGACAGAGAAGGTGCTAGCAGGGAATTCTCTGCCTGCCTTTCCCCAGTGCTCTGCAAGCTCTCCAGGACAACATAGAATCTGGGGCTCTGTGCTTTCTTTCCTTCTGAACAAGTGTTACTGTTTTCTGCACAAAAGCGATTCTGCGAAGCAATGTGAACACTTCTGCTTCCCAGGCACAGAGAAGGTGCTAGCAGGGAATTCTCTGCCTGCCTTTCCCCAGTGCTCTGCAAGCTCTCCAGGACAACATAGAATCTGGGGCTCTGTGCTTTCTTTCCTTCTGAACAAGTGTTACTGTTTTCTGCACAAAAGCGATTCTGCGAAGCAATGTGAACCGGCACAGAGAAGGTGCTAGCAGGGAATTCTCTGCCTGCCTTTCCCCAGTGCTCTGCAAGCTCTCCAGGACAACATAGAATCTGGGGCTCTGTGCTTTCTTTACTTCTGAACAAGTGTTAGTGTTTTCTGCACAAAAGCGATTCTTGCGAAGCAATGTGAACACTTCTGCTTCCCAGGCACAGAGAACGTGCTATCAGGGAATTCTCTGCCTGCCTTTCCCCAGTGCTCTGCAAGCTCTCCAGGACAACAGTAAATCTGGGGCTCTGTGCTTTCTTTCGTTCTGAACAAGTGTTACTGTTTTCTGCACAAAAGCGATTCTGCGAAGCAATGTGAACAGGCACAGAGAAGGTGCTAGCAGGGAATTCTCTGCCTGCCTTTCCCCAGTGCTCTGCAAGCTCTCCAGGACAACAGCAAATCTGGGGCTCTGTGCTTTCTTTCGTTCTGAACAAGTGTTACTGTTTTCTGCACAAAAGCGATTCTGCGAAGCAATGTGAACAGGCACAGAGAAGGTGCTAGCAGGGAATTCTCTGCCTGCCTTTCCCCAGTGCTCTGCAAGCTCTCCAGGACAACATAGAATCTGGGGCTCTGTGCTTTCTTTCCTTCTGAACAAGTGTTAGTGTTTTCTGCACAAAAGCGATTCTGCGAAGCAATGTGAACACTTCTGCTTCCCAGGCACAGAGAAGGTGCTATCAGGGAATTCTCTGCCTGCCTTTCCCCAGTGCTCTGCAAGCTCTCCAGGACAACATAGAATCTGGGGCTCTGTGCTTTCTTTCCTTCTGAACAAGTGTTACTGTTTTCTGCACAAAAGCGATTCTGCGAAGCAATGTGAACAGGCACAGAGAAGGTGCTAGCAGGGAATTCTCTGCCTGCCTTTCCCCAGTGCTCTGCAAGCTCTCCAGGACAACATAGAATCTGGGGCTCTGTGCTTTCTTTCCTTCTGAACAAGTGTTACTGTTTTCTGCACAAAAGCGATTCTGCGAAGCAATGTGAACACTTCTGCTTCCCAGGCACAGAGAAGGTGCTAGCAGGGAATTCTCTGCCTGCCTTTCCCCAGTGCTCTGCAAGCTCTCCAGGACAACATAGAATCTGGGGCTCTGTGCTTTCTTTCGTTCTGAACAAGTGTTACTGTTTTCTGCACAAAAGCGATTCTGCGAAGCAATGTGAACAGGCACAGAGAAGGTGCTAGCAGGGAATTCTCTGCCTGCCTTTCCCCAGTGCTCTGCAAGCTCTCCAGGACAACATAAAATCTGGGGCTCTGTGCTTTCTTTCCTTCTGAACAAGTGTTACTGTTTTCTGCACAAAAGCGATTCTTGCGAAGCAATGTGAACACTTCTGCTTCCCAGGCACAGAGAAGGTGCTATCAGGGAATTCTCTGCCTGCCTTTCCCCAGTGCTCTGCAAGCTCTCCGGGACAACAGCAAATCTGGGGCTCTGTGCTTTCTTTCGTTCTGAACAAGTGTTACTGTTTTCTGCACAAAAGCGATTCTGCGAAGCAATGTGAACAGGCACAGAGAAGGTGCTATCAGGGAATTCTCTGCCTGCCTTTCCCCAGTGCTCTGCAAGCTCTCCAGGACAACATAGAATCTGGGGCTCTGTGCTTTCTTTCCTTCTGAACAAGTGTTACTGTTTTCTGCACAAAAGCGATTCTGCGAAGCAATGTGAACACTTCTGCTTCCCAGGCACAGAGAAGGTGCTAGCAGGGAATTCTCTGCCTGCCTTTCCCCAGTGCTATGCAAGCTCTCCAGGACAACATAGAATCTGGGGCTCTGTGCTTTCTTTCCTTCTGAACAAGTGTTACTGTTTTCTGCACAAAAGCGATTCTTGAGAAGCAATGTGAACACTTCTGCTTCCCAGGCACAGAGAAGGTGCTATCAGGGAATTCTCTGCCTGCCTTTCCCCAGTGCTCTGCAAGCTCTCCAGGACAACATAAAATCTGGGGCTCTGTGCTTTCTTTCCTTCTGAACAAGTGTTACTGTTTTCTGCACAAAAGCGATTCTGCGAAGCAATGTGAACAGGCACAGAGAAGGTGCTAGCAGGGAATTCTCTGCCTGCCTTTCCCCAGTGCTCTGCAAGCTCTCCAGGACAACATAGAATCTGGGGCTCTGTGCTTTCTTTCCTTCTGAACAAGTGTTACTGTTTTCTGCACAAAAGCGATTCTGCGAAGCAATGTGAACACTTCTGCTTCCCAGGCACAGAGAAGGTGCTAGCAGGGAATTCTCTGCCTGCCTTTCCCCAGTGCTCTGCAAGCTCTCCAGGACAACATAGAATCTGGGGCTCTGTGCTTTCTTTCGTTCTGAACAAGTGTTACTGTTTTCTGCACAAAAGCGATTCTGCGAAGCAATGTGAACAGGCACAGAGAAGGTGCTAGCAGGGAATTCTCTGCCTGCCTTTCCCCAGTGCTCTGCAAGCTCTCCAGGACAACATAGAATCTGGGGCTCTGTGCTTTCTTTACTTCTGAACAAGTGTTAGTGTTTTCTGCACAAAAGCGATTCTTGCGAAGCAATGTGAACACTTCTGCTTCCCAGGCACAGAGAAGGTGCTATCAGGGAATTCTCTACCTGCCTTTCCCCAGTGCTCTGCAAGCTCTCCAGGACAACAGTAAATCTGGGGCTCTGTGCTTTCTTTCGTTCTGAACAAGTGTTACTGTTTTCTGCACAAAAGCGATTCTGCGAAGCAATGTGAACAGGCACAGAGAAGGTGCTAGCAGGGAATTCTCTGCCTGCCTTTCCCCAGTGCTCTGCAAGCTCTCCAGGACAACATAGAATCTGGGGCTCTGTGCTTTCTTTCGTTCTGAACAAGTGTTAGTGTTTTCTGCACAAAAGCGATTCTGCGAAGCAATGTGAACACTTCTGCTTCCCAGGCACAGAGAAGGTGCTAGCAGGGAATTCTCTGCCTGCCTTTCCCCAGTGCTATGCAAGCTCTCCAGGACAACATAAAATCTGGGGCTCTGTGCTTTCTTTCGTTCTGAACAAGTGTTACTGTTTTCTGCACAAAAGCGATTCTGCGAAGCAATGTGAACAGGCACAGAGAAGGTGCTAGCAGGGAATTCTCTGCCTGCCTTTCCCCAGTGCTCTGCAAGCTCTCCAGGACAACATAGAATCTGGGGCTCTGTGCTTTCTTTCCTTCTGAACAAGTGTTAGTGTTTTCTGCACAAAAGCGATTCTGCGAAGCAATGTGAACACTTCTGCTTCCCAGGCACAGAGAAGGTGCTATCAGGGAATTCTCTGCCTGCCTTTCCCCAGTGCTCTGCAAGCTCTCCAGGACAACATAGAATCTGGGGCTCTGTGCTTTCTTTCCTTCTAAACAAGTGTTACTGTTTTCTGCACAAAAGCGATTCTGCGAAGCAATGTGAACAGGCACAGAGAAGGTGCTAGCAGGGAATTCTCTGCCTGCCTTTCCCCAGTGCTCTGCAAGCTCTCCGGGACAACAGCAAATCTGGGGCTCTGTGCTTTCTTTCGTTCTGAACAAGTGTTACTGTTTTCTGCACAAAAGCGATTCTGCGAAGCAATGTGAACAGGCACAGAGAAGGTGCTAGCAGGGAATTCTCTGCCTGCCTTTCCCCAGTGCTCTGCAAGCTCTCCAGGACAACATAGAATCTGGGGCTCTGTGCTTTCTTTCGTTCTGAACAAGTGTTAGTGTTTTCTGCACAAAAGCGATTCTGCGAAGCAATGTGAACACTTCTGCTTCCCAGGCACAGAGAAGGTGCTAGCAGGGAATTCTCTGCCTGCCTTTCCCCAGTGCTATGCAAGCTCTCCAGGACAACATAGAATCTGGGGCTCTGTGCTTTCTTTCCTTCTGAACAAGTGTTACTGTTTTCTGCACAAAAGCGATTCTTGCGAAGCAATGTGAACACTTCTGCTTCCCAGGCACAGAGAAGGTGCTATCAGGGAATTCTCTGCCTGCCTTTCCCCAGTGCTCTGCAAGCTCTCCAGGACAACATAGAATCTGGGGCTCTGTGCTTTCTTTCCTTCTGAACAAGTGTTAGTGTTTTCTGCACAAAAGCGATTCTGCGAAGCAATGTGAACAGGCACAGAGAAGGTGCTAGCAGGGAATTCTCTGCCTGCCTTTCCCCAGTGCTCTGCAAGCTCTCCAGGACAACATAGAATCTGGGGCTCTGTGCTTTCTTTCGTTCTGAACAAGTGTTACTGTTTTCTGCACAAAAGCGATTCTGCGAAGCAATGTGAACAGGCACAGAGAAGGTGCTAGCAGGGAATTCTCTGCCTGCCTTTCCCCAGTGCTCTGCAAGCTCTCCAGGACAACATAGAATCTGGGGCTCTGTGCTTTCTTTCCTTCTGAACAAGTGTTAGTGTTTTCTGCACAAAAGCGATTCTGCGAAGCAATGTGAACACTTCTGCTTCCCAGGCACAGAGAAGGTGCTAGCAGGGAATTCTCTGCCTGCCTTTCCCCAGTGCTATGCAAGCTCTCCAGGACAACATAAAATCTGGGGCTCTGTGCTTTCTTTCGTTCTGAACAAGTGTTACTGTTTTCTGCACAAAAGCGATTCTGCGAAGCAATGTGAACAGGCACAGAGAAGGTGCTAGCAGGGAATTCTCTGCCTGCCTTTCCCCAGTGCTCTGCAAGCTCTCCAGGACAACATAGAATCTGGGGCTCTGTGCTTTCTTTCCTTCTGAACAAGTGTTAGTGTTTTCTGCACAAAAGCGATTCTGCGAAGCAATGTGAACACTTCTGCTTCCCAGGCACAGAGAAGGTGCTATCAGGGAATTCTCTGCCTGCCTTTCCCCAGTGCTCTGCAAGCTCTCCAGGACAACATAGAATCTGGGGCTCTGTGCTTTCTTTCCTTCTAAACAAGTGTTACTGTTTTCTGCACAAAAGCGATTCTGCGAAGCAATGTGAACAGGCACAGAGAAGGTGCTAGCAGGGAATTCTCTGCCTGCCTTTCCCCAGTGCTCTGCAAGCTCTCCAGGACAACATAGAATCTGGGGCTCTGTGCTTTCTTTCGTTCTGAACAAGTGTTAGTGTTTTCTGCACAAAAGCGATTCTGCGAAGCAATGTGAACACTTCTGCTTCCCAGGCACAGAGAAGGTGCTAGCAGGGAATTCTCTGCCTGCCTTTCCCCAGTGCTATGCAAGCTCTCCAGGACAACATAAAATCTGGGGCTCTGTGCTTTCTTTCGTTCTGAACAAGTGTTACTGTTTTCTGCACAAAAGCGATTCTGCGAAGCAATGTGAACAGGCACAGAGAAGGTGCTAGCAGGGAATTCTCTGCCTGCCTTTCCCCAGTGCTCTGCAAGCTCTCCAGGACAACATAGAATCTGGGGCTCTGTGCTTTCTTTCCTTCTGAACAAGTGTTAGTGTTTTCTGCACAAAAGCGATTCTGCGAAGCAATGTGAACACTTCTGCTTCCCAGGCACAGAGAAGGTGCTATCAGGGAATTCTCTGCCTGCCTTTCCCCAGTGCTCTGCAAGCTCTCCAGGACAACATAGAATCTGGGGCTCTGTGCTTTCTTTCCTTCTAAACAAGTGTTACTGTTTTCTGCACAAAAGCGATTCTGCGAAGCAATGTGAACAGGCACAGAGAAGGTGCTAGCAGGGAATTCTCTGCCTGCCTTTCCCCAGTGCTCTGCAAGCTCTCCGGGACAACAGCAAATCTGGGGCTCTGTGCTTTCTTTCGTTCTGAACAAGTGTTACTGTTTTCTGCACAAAAGCGATTCTGCGAAGCAATGTGAACAGGCACAGAGAAGGTGCTAGCAGGGAATTCTCTGCCTGCCTTTCCCCAGTGCTCTGCAAGCTCTCCAGGACAACATAGAATCTGGGGCTCTGTGCTTTCTTTCGTTCTGAACAAGTGTTAGTGTTTTCTGCACAAAAGCGATTCTGCGAAGCAATGTGAACACTTCTGCTTCCCAGGCACAGAGAAGGTGCTAGCAGGGAATTCTCTGCCTGCCTTTCCCCAGTGCTATGCAAGCTCTCCAGGACAACATAGAATCTGGGGCTCTGTGCTTTCTTTCCTTCTGAACAAGTGTTACTGTTTTCTGCACAAAAGCGATTCTTGCGAAGCAATGTGAACACTTCTGCTTCCCAGGCACAGAGAAGGTGCTATCAGGGAATTCTCTGCCTGCCTTTCCCCAGTGCTCTGCAAGCTCTCCAGGACAACATAGAATCTGGGGCTCTGTGCTTTCTTTCCTTCTGAACAAGTGTTAGTGTTTTCTGCACAAAAGCGATTCTGCGAAGCAATGTGAACAGGCACAGAGAAGGTGCTAGCAGGGAATTCTCTGCCTGCCTTTCCCCAGTGCTCTGCAAGCTCTCCAGGACAACATAGAATCTGGGGCTCTGTGCTTTCTTTCGTTCTGAACAAGTGTTAGTGTTTTCTGCACAAAAGCGATTCTGCGAAGCAATGTGAACACTTCTGCTTCCCAGGCACAGAGAAGGTGCTATCAGGGAATTCTCTGCCTGCCTTTCCCCAGTGCTCTGCAAGCTCTCCAGGACAACATAGAATCTGGGGCTCTGTGCTTTCTTTCGTTCTGAACAAGTGTTACTGTTTTCTGCACAAAAGCGATTCTGCGAAGCAATGTGAACAGGCACAGAGAAGGTGCTATCAGGGAATTCTCTGCCTGCCTTTCCCCAGTGCTCTGCAAGCTCTCCAGGACAACATAGAATCTGGGGCTCTGTGCTTTCTTTCCTTCTGAACAAGTGTTAGTGTTTTCTGCACAAAAGCGATTCTGCGAAGCAATGTGAACACTTCTGCTTCCCAGGCACAGAGAAGGTGCTATCAGGGAATTCTCTGCCTGCCTTTCCCCAGTGCTCTGCAAGCTCTCCAGGACAACATAGAATCTGGGGCTCTGTGCTTTCTTTCGTTCTGAACAAGTGTTACTGTTTTCTGCACAAAAGCGATTCTGCGAAGCAATGTGAACAGGCACAGTAGAAGGTGCTAGTAGGGAATTCTCTGCCTGCCTTTCCCCAGTGCTCTGCAAGCTCTCCAGGACAACATAGAATCTGGGGCTCTGTGCTTTCTTTCCTTCTGAACAAGTGTTACTGTTTTCTGCACAAAAGCGATTCTGCGAAGCAATGTGAACACTTCTGCTTCCCAGGCACAGAGAAGGTGCTAGCAGGGAATTCTCTGCCTGCCTTTCCCCAGTGCTATGCAAGCTCTCCAGGACAACATAGAATCTGGGGCTCTGTGCTTTCTTTCCTTCTGAACAAGTGTTACTGTTTTCTGCACAAAAGCAATTCTGCGAAGCAATGTGAACAGGCACAGAGAAGGTGCTATCAGGGAATTCTCTGCCTGCCTTTCCCCAGTGCTCTGCAAGCTCTCCAGGACAACATAGAATCTGGGGCTCTGTGCTTTCTTTACTTCTGAACAAGTGTTAGTGTTTTCTGCACAAAAGCGATTCTTGCGAAGCAATGTGAACACTTCTGCTTCCCAGGCACAGAGAAGGTGCTATCAGGGAATTCTCTGCCTGCCTTTCCCCAGTGCTCTGCAAGCTCTCCAGGACAACAGTAAATCTGGGGCTCTGTGCTTTCTTTCGTTCTGAACAAGTGTTACTGTTTTCTGCACAAAAGCGATTCTGCGAAGCAATGTGAACAGGCACAGAGAAGGTGCTAGCAGGGAATTCTCTGCCTGCCTTTCCCCAGTGCTCTGCAAGCTCTCCAGGACAACATAGAATCTGGGGCTCTGTGCTTTCTTTCCTTCTGAACAAGTGTTAGTGTTTTCTGCACAAAAGCGATTCTGCGAAGCAATGTGAACACTTCTGCTTCCCAGGCACAGAGAAGGTGCTAGCAGGGAATTCTCTGCCTGCCTTTCCCCAGTGCTCTGCAAGCTCTCCAGGACAACATAGAATCTGGGGCTCTGTGCTTTCTTTCCTTCTGAACAAGTGTTACTGTTTTCTGCACAAAAGCGATTCTGCGAAGCAATGTGAACAGGCACAGAGAAGGTGCTAGCAGGGAATTCTCTGCCTGCCTTTCCCCAGTGCTCTGCAAGCTCTCCAGGACAACATAGAATCTGGGGCTCTGTGCTTTCTTTCCTTCTGAACAAGTGTTACTGTTTTCTGCACAAAAGCGATTCTGCGAAGCAATGTGAACACTTCTGCTTCCCAGGCACAGAGAAGGTGCTAGCAGGGAATTCTCTGCCTGCCTTTCCCCAGTGCTCTGCAAGCTCTCCAGGACAACATAGAATCTGGGGCTCTGTGCTTTCTTTCTTTCTGAACAAGTGTTACTGTTTTCTGCACAAAAGCGATTCTCCGAAGCAATGTGAACAGGCACAGAGAAGGTGCTAGCAGGGAATTCTCTGCCTGCCTTTCCCCAGTGCTCTGCAAGCTCTCCAGGACAACATAAAATCTGGGGCTCTGTGCTTTCTTTCCTTCTGAACAAGTGTTACTGTTTTCTGCACAAAAGCGATTCTTGCGAAGCAATGTGAACACTTCTGCTTCCCAGGCACAGAGAAGGTGCTAGCAAGGAATTCTCTGCCTGCCTTTCCCCAGTGCTCTGCAAGCTCTCCAGGACAACATAAAATCTGGGGCTCTGTGCTTTCTTTCCTTCTGAACAAGTGTTACTGTTTTCTGCACAGAAGCAATTCTGCGAAGCAATGTGAACAGGCACAGAGAAGGTGCTATCAGGGAATTCTCTGCCTGCCTTTCCCCAGTGCTCTGCAAGCTCTCCAGGACAACATAGAATCTGGGGCTCTGTGCTTTCTTTCCTTCTGAACAAGTGTTACTGTTTTCTGCACAAAAGCGATTCTGCGAAGCAATGTGAACACTTCTGCTTCCCAGGCACAGAGAAGGTGCTATCAGGGAATTCTCTGCCTGCCTTTCCCCAGTGCTCTGCAAGCTCTCCAGGACAACATAGAATCTGGGGCTCTGTGCTTTCTTTCGTTCTGAACAAGTGTTACTGTTTTCTGCACAAAAGCGATTCTGCGAAGCAATGTGAACAGGCACAGAGAAGGTGCTATCAGGGAATTCTCTGCCTGCCTTTCCCCAGTGCTCTGCAAGCTCTCCAGGACAACATAGAATCTGGGGCTCTGTGCTTTCTTTCCTTCTGAACAAGTGTTACTGTTTTCTGCACAAAAGCGATTCTGCGAAGCAATGTGAACACTTGTGCTTCCCAGGCACAGAGAAGGTGCTATCAGGGAATTCTCTGCCTGCCTTTCCCCAGTGCTCTGCAAGCTCTCCAGGACAACATAGAATCTGGGGCTCTGTGCTTTCTTTCCTTCTGAACAAGTGTTACTGTTTTCTGCACAAAAGCGATTCTGCGAAGCAATGTGAACACTTCTGCTTCCCAGGCACAGAGAAGGTGCTAGCAGGGAATTCTCTGCCTGCCTTTCCCCAGTGCTCTGCAAGCTCTCCAGGACAACATAGAATCTGGGGCTCTGTGCTTTCTTTCCTTCTGAACAAGTGTTACTGTTTTCTGCACAAAAGCGATTCTGCGAAGCAATGTGAACACTTCTGCTTCCCAGGCACAGAGAAGGTGCTAGCAAGGAATTCTCTGCCTGCCTTTCCCCAGTGCTCTGCAAGCTCTCCAGGACAACATAAAATCTGGGGCTCTGTGCTTTCTTTCCTTCTGAACAAGTGTTACTGTTTTCTGCACAAAAGCAATTCTGCGAAGCAATGTGAACAGGCACAGAGAAGGTGCTATCAGGGAATTCTCTGCCTGCCTTTCCCCAGTGCTCTGCAAGCTCTCCAGGACAACATAGAATCTGGGGCTCTGTGCTTTCTTTCCTTCTGAACAAGTGTTACTGTTTTCTGCACAAAAGCGATTCTGCGAAGCAATGTGAACACTTCTGCTTCCCAGGCACAGAGAAGGTGCTAGGAAGGAATTCTCTGCCTGCCTTTCCCCAGTGCTCTGCAAGCTCTCCAGGACAACATAGAATCTGGGGCTCTGTGCTTTCTTTCCTTCTGAACAAGTGTTACTGTTTTCTGCACAAAAGCGATTCTGCGAAGCAATGTGAACACTTCTGCTTCCCAGGCACAGAGAAGGTGCTAGCAAGGAATTCTCTGCCTGCCTTTCCCCAGTGCTCTGCAAGCTCTGCAGGACAACATAAAATCTGGGGCTCTGTGCTTTCTTTCCTTCTGAACAAGTGTTACTGTTTTCTGCACAAAAGTGATTCTTGCGAAGCAATGTGAACACTTCTGCTTCCCAGGCACAGAGAAGGTGCTAGCAGGGAATTCTCTGCCTGCCTTTCCCCAGTGCTCTGCAAGCTCTCCAGGACAACATAGAATCTGGGGCTCTGTGCTTTCTTTCCTTCTGAACAAGTGTTACTGTTTTCTGCACAAAAGCGATTCTTGCGAAGCAATGTGAACACTTCTGCTTCCCAGGCACATAGAAGGTGCTAGCAAGGAATTCTCTGCCTGCCTTTCCCCAGTGCTCTGCAAGCTCTCCAGGACAACATAGAATCTGGGGCTCTGTGCTTTCTTTCATTCTGAACAAGTGTTACTGTTTTCTGCACAAAAGCGATTCTGCGAAGCAATGTGAACACTTCTGCTTCCCAGGCACAGAGAAGGTGCTAGCAGGGAATTCTCTGCCTGCCTTTCCCCAGTGCTCTGCAAGCTCTCCAGGACAACATAAAATCTGGGGCTCTGTGCTTTCTTTCCTTCTGAACAAGTATTACTGTTTTCTGCACAAAAGCGATTCTTGCGAAGCAATGTGAACAGGCACAGAGAAGGTGCTATCAGGGAATTCTCTGCCTGCCTTTCCCCAGTGCTCTGCAAGCTCTCCAGGACAACATAAAATCTGGGGCTCTGTGCTTTCTTTCCTTCTGAACAAGTGTTAGTGTTTTCTGCACAAAAGCGTTTCTGCGAAGCAATGTGAACACTTCTGCTTCCCAGGCACAGAGAAGGTGCTATCAGGGAATTCTCTGCCTGCCTTTCCCCAGTGCTCTGCAAGCTCTCCAGGACAACATAAAATCTGGGGCTCTGTGCTTTCTTTCCCTCTGAACAAGTGTTACTGTTTTCTGCACAAGAGCGATTCTTGCGAAGCAATGTGAACACTTCTGCTTCCCAGGCACAGAGAAGGTGCTAGCAGGGAATTCTCTGCCTGCCTTTCCCCAGTGCTCTGCAAGCTCTCCGGGACAACAGCAAATCTGGGGCTCTGTGCTTTCTTTCGTTCTGAACAAGTGTTACTGTTTTCTGCACAAAAGCGATTCTGCGAAGCAATGTGAACAGGCACAGAGAAGGTGCTATCAGGGAATTCTCTGCCTGCCTTTCCCCAGTGCTCTGCAAGCTCTCCAGGACAACATAGAATCTGGGGCTCTGTGCTTTCTTTCCTTCTGAACAAGTGTTAGTGTTTTCTGCACAAAAGCGATTCTGCGAAGCAATGTGAACACTTCTGCTTCCCAGGCACAGAGAAGGTGCTAGCAAGGAATTCTCTGCCTGCCTTTCCCCAGTGCTCTGCAAGCTCTCCAGGACAACAGAGAATCTGGTGCTCTGTGCTTTCTTTCGTTCTGAACAAGTGTTACTGTTTTCTGCACAAAAGCGATTCTGTGAAGCAATGTGAACAGGCACAGAGAAGGTGCTAGCAGGGAATTCTTTGCCTGCCTTTCCCCAGTGCTCTGCAAGCTCTCCAGGACAACATAAAATCTGGGGCTCTGTGCTTTCTTTCCTTCTGAACAAGTGTTACTGTTTTCTGCACAAAAGCGATTCTTGCGAAGCAATGTGAACACTTCTGCTTCCCAGGCACAGAGAAGGTGCTAGCAAGGAATTCTCTGCCTGCCTTTCCCCAGTGCTCTGCAAGCTCTCCAGGACAACATAAAATCTGGGGCTCTGTGCTTTCTTTCCTTCTGAACAAGTGTTACTGTTTTCTGCACAGAAGCAATTCTGCGAAGCAATGTGAACAGGCACAGAAAAGGTGCTATCAGGGAATTCTCTGCCTGCCTTTCCCCAGTGCTCTGCAAGCTCTCCAGGACAACATAGAATCTGGGGCTCTGTGCTTTCTTTCGTTCTGAACAAGTGTTACTGTTTTCTGCACAAAAGCGATTCTGCGAAGCAATGTGAACACTTCTGCTTCCCAGGGACAGAGAAGGTGCTAGCAGGGAATTCTCTGCCTGCCTTTCCCCAGTGCTCTGCAAGCTCTACAGGACAACATAAAATCTGGGGCTCTGTGCTTTCTTTCGTTCTGAACAAGTGTTAGTGTTTTCTGCACAAAAGCGATTCTGCGAAGCAATGTGAACACTTCTGCTTCCCAGGCACAGAGAAGGTGCTATCAGGGAATTCTCTGCCTGCCTTTCCCCAGTGCTCTGCAAGCTCTCCAGGACAACAGCAAATCTGGGGCTCTGTGCTTTCTTTCGTTCTGAACAAGTGTTACTGTTTTCTGCACAAAAGCGATTCTGCGAAGCAATGTGAACAGGCACAGAGAAGGTGCTAGCAGGGAATTCTCTGCCTGCCTTTCCCCAGTGCTCTGCAAGCTCTCCAGGACAACATAGAATCTGGGGCTCTGTGCTTTCTTTCCTTCTGAACAAGTGTTACTGTTTTCTGCACAAAAGCGATTCTGCGAAGCAAGGTGAACACTTCTGCTTCCCAGGCACAGAGAAGGTGCTAGCAGGGAATTCTCTGCCTGCCTTTCCCCAGTGCTCTGCAAGCTCTCCAGGACAACATAGAATCTGGGGCTCTGTGCTTTCTTTCCTTCTGAACAAGTGTTAGTGTTTTCTGCACAAAAGCGATTCTGCGAAGCAATGTGAACACTTCTGCTTCCCAGGCACAGAGAAGGTGCTATCAGGGAATTCTCTACCTGCCTTTCCCCAGTGCTCTGCAAGCTCTCCAGGACAACAGTAAATCTGGGGCTCTGTGCTTTCTTTCGTTCTGAACAAGTGTTACTGTTTTCTGCACAAAAGCGATTCTGCGAAGCAATGTGAACAGGCACAGAGAAGGTGCTAGCAGGGAATTCTCTGCCTGCCTTTCCCCAGTGCTCTGCAAGCTCTCCAGGACAACATAGAATCTGGGGCTCTGTGCTTTCTTTCGTTCTGAACAAGTGTTAGTGTTTTCTGCACAAAAGCGATTCTGCGAAGCAATGTGAACACTTCTGCTTCCCAGGCACAGAGAAGGTGCTAGCAGGGAATTCTCTGCCTGCCTTTCCCCAGTGCTATGCAAGCTCTCCAGGACAACATAAAATCTGGGGCTCTGTGCTTTCTTTCGTTCTGAACAAGTGTTACTGTTTTCTGCACAAAAGCGATTCTGCGAAGCAATGTGAACAGGCACAGAGAAGGTGCTAGCAGGGAATTCTCTGCCTGCCTTTCCCCAGTGCTCTGCAAGCTCTCCAGGACAACATAGAATCTGGGGCTCTGTGCTTTCTTTCCTTCTGAACAAGTGTTAGTGTTTTCTGCACAAAAGCGATTCTGCGAAGCAATGTGAACACTTCTGCTTCCCAGGCACAGAGAAGGTGCTATCAGGGAATTCTCTGCCTGCCTTTCCCCAGTGCTCTGCAAGCTCTCCAGGACAACATAGAATCTGGGGCTCTGTGCTTTCTTTCCTTCTAAACAAGTGTTACTGTTTTCTGCACAAAAGCGATTCTGCGAAGCAATGTGAACAGGCACAGAGAAGGTGCTAGCAGGGAATTCTCTGCCTGCCTTTCCCCAGTGCTCTGCAAGCTCTCCGGGACAACAGCAAATCTGGGGCTCTGTGCTTTCTTTCGTTCTGAACAAGTGTTACTGTTTTCTGCACAAAAGCGATTCTGCGAAGCAATGTGAACAGGCACAGAGAAGGTGCTAGCAGGGAATTCTCTGCCTGCCTTTCCCCAGTGCTCTGCAAGCTCTCCAGGACAACATAGAATCTGGGGCTCTGTGCTTTCTTTCCTTCTGAACAAGTGTTACTGTTTTCTGCACAAAAGCGATTCTGCGAAGCAATGTGAACACTTCTGCTTCCCAGGCACAGAGAAGGTGCTAGCAGGGAATTCTCTGCCTGCCTTTCCCCAGTGCTATGCAAGCTCTCCAGGACAACATAGAATCTGGGGCTCTGTGCTTTCTTTCCTTCTGAACAAGTGTTACTGTTTTCTGCACAAAAGCGATTCTTGCGAAGCAATGTGAACACTTCTGCTTCCCAGGGACAGAGAAGGTGCTAGCAGGGAATTCTCTGCCTGCCTTTCCCCAGTGCTCTGCAAGCTCTCCAGGACAACATAGAATCTGGGGCTCTGTGCTTTCTTTCCTTCTGAACAAGTGTTAGTGTTTTCTGCACAAAAGCGATTCTGCGAAGCAATGTGAACAGGCACAGAGAAGGTGCTAGCAGGGAATTCTCTGCCTGCCTTTCCCCAGTGCTCTGCAAGCTCTCCAGGACAACATAGAATCTGGGGCTCTGTGCTTTCTTTCGTTCTGAACAAGTGTTAGTGTTTTCTGCACAAAAGCGATTCTGCGAAGCAATGTGAACACTTCTGCTTCCCAGGCACAGAGAAGGTGCTATCAGGGAATTCTCTGCCTGCCTTTCCCCAGTGCTCTGCAAGCTCTCCAGGACAACATAGAATCTGGGGCTCTGTGCTTTCTTTCGTTCTGAACAAGTGTTACTGTTTTCTGCACAAAAGCGATTCTGCGAAGCAATGTGAACAGGCACAGAGAAGGTGCTATCAGGGAATTCTCTGCCTGCCTTTCCCCAGTGCTCTGCAAGCTCTCCAGGACAACATAGAATCTGGGGCTCTGTGCTTTCTTTCCTTCTGAACAAGTGTTAGTGTTTTCTGCACAAAAGCGATTCTGCGAAGCAATGTGAACACTTCTGCTTCCCAGGCACAGAGAAGGTGCTAGCAGGGAATTCTCTGCCTGCCTTTCCCCAGTGCTCTGCAAGCTCTCCAGGACAACATAGAATCTGGGGCTCTGTGCTTTCTTTCGTTCTGAACAAGTGTTACTGTTTTCTGCACAAAAGCGATTCTGCGAAGCAATGTGAACAGGCACAGTAGAAGGTGCTAGCAGGGAATTCTCTGCCTGCCTTTCCCCAGTGCTCTGCAAGCTCTCCAGGACAACATAGAATCTGGGGCTCTGTGCTTTCTTTCCTTCTGAACAAGTGTTACTGTTTTCTGCACAAAAGCGATTCTGCGAAGCAATGTGAACACTTCTGCTTCCCAGGCACAGAGAAGGTGCTAGCAGGGAATTCTCTGCCTGCCTTTCCCCAGTGCTATGCAAGCTCTCCAGGACAACATAGAATCTGGGGCTCTGTGCTTTCTTTCCTTCTGAACAAGTGTTACTGTTTTCTGCACAAAAGCAATTCTGCGAAGCAATGTGAACAGGCACAGAGAAGGTGCTATCAGGGAATTCTCTGCCTGCCTTTCCCCAGTGCTCTGCAAGCTCTCCAGGACAACATAGAATCTGGGGCTCTGTGCTTTCTTTACTTCTGAACAAGTGTTAGTGTTTTCTGCACAAAAGCGATTCTTGCGAAGCAATGTGAACACTTCTGCTTCCCAGGCACAGAGAAGGTGCTATCAGGGAATTCTCTGCCTGCCTTTCCCCAGTGCTCTGCAAGCTCTCCAGGACAACAGTAAATCTGGGGCTCTGTGCTTTCTTTCGTTCTGAACAAGTGTTACTGTTTTCTGCACAAAAGCGATTCTGCGAAGCAATGTGAACAGGCACAGAGAAGGTGCTAGCAGGGAATTCTCTGCCTGCCTTTCCCCAGTGCTCTGCAAGCTCTCCAGGACAACATAGAATCTGGGGCTCTGTGCTTTCTTTCCTTCTGAACAAGTGTTAGTGTTTTCTGCACAAAAGCGATTCTGCGAAGCAATGTGAACACTTCTGCTTCCCAGGCACAGAGAAGGTGCTAGCAAGGAATTCTCTGCCTGCCTTTCCCCAGTGCTCTGCAAGCTCTCCAGGACAACATAGAATCTGGGGCTCTGTGCTTTCTTTCCTTCTGAACAAGTGTTACTGTTTTCTGCACAAAAGCGATTCTGCGAAGCAATGTGAACAGGCACAGAGAAGGTGCTAGCAGGGAATTCTCTGCCTGCCTTTCCCCAGTGCTCTGCAAGCTCTCCAGGACAACATAGAATCTGGGGCTCTGTGCTTTCTTTCCTTCTGAACAAGTGTTACTGTTTTCTGCACAAAAGCGATTCTGCGAAGCAATGTGAACACTTCTGCTTCCCAGGCACAGAGAAGGTGCTAGCAGGGAATTCTCTGCCTGCCTTTCCCCAGTGCTCTGCAAGCTCTCCAGGACAACATAGAATCTGGGGCTCTGTGCTTTCTTTCTTTCTGAACAAGTGTTACTGTTTTCTGCACAAAAGCGATTCTCCGAAGCAATGTGAACAGGCACAGAGAAGGTGCTAGCAGGGAATTCTCTGCCTGCCTTTCCCCAGTGCTCTGCAAGCTCTCCAGGACAACATAAAATCTGGGGCTCTGTGCTTTCTTTCCTTCTGAACAAGTGTTACTGTTTTCTGCACAAAAGCGATTCTTGCGAAGCAATGTGAACACTTCTGCTTCCCAGGCACAGAGAAGGTGCTAGCAAGGAATTCTCTGCCTGCCTTTCCCCAGTGCTCTGCAAGCTCTCCAGGACAACATAAAATCTGGGGCTCTGTGCTTTCTTTCCTTCTGAACAAGTGTTACTGTTTTCTGCACAGAAGCAATTCTGCGAAGCAATGTGAACAGGCACAGAGAAGGTGCTATCAGGGAATTCTCTGCCTGCCTTTCCCCAGTGCTCTGCAAGCTCTCCAGGACAACATAGAATCTGGGGCTCTGTGCTTTCTTTCCTTCTGAACAAGTGTTACTGTTTTCTGCACAAAAGCGATTCTGCGAAGCAATGTGAACACTTCTGCTTCCCAGGCACAGAGAAGGTGCTATCAGGGAATTCTCTGCCTGCCTTTCCCCAGTGCTCTGCAAGCTCTCCAGGACAACATAGAATCTGGGGCTCTGTGCTTTCTTTCGTTCTGAACAAGTGTTACTGTTTTCTGCACAAAAGCGATTCTGCGAAGCAATGTGAACAGGCACAGAGAAGGTGCTATCAGGGAATTCTCTGCCTGCCTTTCCCCAGTGCTCTGCAAGCTCTCCAGGACAACATAGAATCTGGGGCTCTGTGCTTTCTTTCCTTCTGAACAAGTGTTACTGTTTTCTGCACAAAAGCGATTCTGCGAAGCAATGTGAACACTTCTGCTTCCCAGGCACAGAGAAGGTGCTAGCAGGGAATTCTCTGCCTGCCTTTCCCCAGTGCTCTGCAAGCTCTCCAGGACAACATAGAATCTGGGGCTCTGTGCTTTCTTTCGTTCTGAACAAGTGTTACTGTTTTCTGCACAAAAGCGATTCTGCGAAGCAATGTGAACACTTCTGCTTCCCAGGCACAGAGAAGGTGCTAGCAAGGAATTCTCTGCCTGCCTTTCCCCAGTGCTCTGCAAGCTCTCCAGGACAACATAAAATCTGGGGCTCTGTGCTTTCTTTCCTTCTGAACAAGTGTTACTGTTTTCTGCACAAAAGCAATTCTGCGAAGCAATGTGAACAGGCACAGAGAAGGTGCTATCAGGGAATTCTCTGCCTGCCTTTCCCCAGTGCTCTGCAAGCTCTCCAGGACAACATAGAATCTGGGGCTCTGTGCTTTCTTTCCTTCTGAACAAGTGTTACTGTTTTCTGCACAAAAGCGATTCTGCGAAGCAATGTGAACACTTCTGCTTCCCAGGCACAGAGAAGGTGCTAGGAAGGAATTCTCTGCCTGCCTTTCCCCAGTGCTCTGCAAGCTCTCCAGGACAACATAGAATCTGGGGCTCTGTGCTTTCTTTCCTTCTGAACAAGTGTTACTGTTTTCTGCACAAAAGCGATTCTGCGAAGCAATGTGAACACTTCTGCTTCCCAGGCACAGAGAAGGTGCTAGCAAGGAATTCTCTGCCTGCCTTTCCCCAGTGCTCTGCAAGCTCTGCAGGACAACATAAAATCTGGGGCTCTGTGCTTTCTTTCCTTCTGAACAAGTGTTACTGTTTTCTGCACAAAAGTGATTCTTGCGAAGCAATGTGAACACTTCTGCTTCCCAGGCACAGAGAAGGTGCTAGCAGGGAATTCTCTGCCTGCCTTTCCCCAGTGCTCTGCAAGCTCTCCAGGACAACATAGAATCTGGGGCTCTGTGCTTTCTTTCCTTCTGAACAAGTGTTACTGTTTTCTGCACAAAAGCGATTCTTGCGAAGCAATGTGAACACTTCTGCTTCCCAGGCACATAGAAGGTGCTAGCAAGGAATTCTCTGCCTGCCTTTCCCCAGTGCTCTGCAAGCTCTCCAGGACAACATAGAATCTGGGGCTCTGTGCTTTCTTTCATTCTGAACAAGTGTTACTGTTTTCTGCACAAAAGCGATTCTGCGAAGCAATGTGAACACTTCTGCTTCCCAGGCACAGAGAAGGTGCTAGCAGGGAATTCTCTGCCTGCCTTTCCCCAGTGCTCTGCAAGCTCTCCAGGACAACATAAAATCTGGGGCTCTGTGCTTTCTTTCCTTCTGAACAAGTATTACTGTTTTCTGCACAAAAGCGATTCTTGCGAAGCAATGTGAACAGGCACAGAGAAGGTGCTATCAGGGAATTCTCTGCCTGCCTTTCCCCAGTGCTCTGCAAGCTCTCCAGGACAACATAAAATCTGGGGCTCTGTGCTTTCTTTCCTTCTGAACAAGTGTTAGTGTTTTCTGCACAAAAGCGTTTCTGCGAAGCAATGTGAACACTTCTGCTTCCCAGGCACAGAGAAGGTGCTATCAGGGAATTCTCTGCCTGCCTTTCCCCAGTGCTCTGCAAGCTCTCCAGGACAACATAAAATCTGGGGCTCTGTGCTTTCTTTCCCTCTGAACAAGTGTTACTGTTTTCTGCACAAGAGCGATTCTTGCGAAGCAATGTGAACACTTCTGCTTCCCAGGCACAGAGAAGGTGCTAGCAGGGAATTCTCTGCCTGCCTTTCCCCAGTGCTCTGCAAGCTCTCCGGGACAACAGCAAATCTGGGGCTCTGTGCTTTCTTTCGTTCTGAACAAGTGTTACTGTTTTCTGCACAAAAGCGATTCTGCGAAGCAATGTGAACAGGCACAGAGAAGGTGCTATCAGGGAATTCTCTGCCTGCCTTTCCCCAGTGCTCTGCAAGCTCTCCAGGACAACATAGAATCTGGGGCTCTGTGCTTTCTTTCCTTCTGAACAAGTGTTAGTGTTTTCTGCACAAAAGCGATTCTGCGAAGCAATGTGAACACTTCTGCTTCCCAGGCACAGAGAAGGTGCTAGCAAGGAATTCTCTGCCTGCCTTTCCCCAGTGCTCTGCAAGCTCTCCAGGACAACATAAAATCTGGGGCTCTGTGCTTTCTTTCCTTCTGAACAAGTGTTACTGTTTTCTGCACAAAAGCGATTCTGCGAAGCAATGTGAACAGGCACAGAGAAGGTGCTATCAGGGAATTCTCTGCCTGCCTTTCCCCAGTGCTCTGCAAGCTCTCCAGGACAACAGAGAATCTGGGGCTCTGTGCTTTCTTTCCTTCTGAACAAGTGTTACTGTTTTCTGCACAAAAGCGATTCTGCGAAGCAATGTGAACACTTCTGCTTCCCAGGCACAGAGAAGGTGCTAGGAAGGAATTCTCTGCCTGCCTTTCCCCAGTGCTCTGCAAGCTCTCCAGGACAACATAGAATCTGGGGCTCTGTGCTTTCTTTCCTTCTGAACAAGTGTTACTGTTTTCTGCACAAAAGCGATTCTGCGAAGCAATGTGAACACTTCTGCTTCCCAGGCACAGAGAAGGTGCTAGCAAGGAATTCTCTGCCTGCCTTTCCCCAGTGCTCTGCAAGCTCTGCAGGACAACATAAAATCTGGGGCTCTGTGCTTTCTTTCCTTCTGAACAAGTGTTACTGTTTTCTGCACAAAAGTGATTCTTGCGAAGCAATGTGAACACTTCTGCTTCCCAGGCACAGAGAAGGTGCTAGCAGGGAATTCTCTGCCTGCCTTTCCCCAGTGCTCTGCAAGCTCTCCAGGACAACATAGAATCTGGGGCTCTGTGCTTTCTTTCGTTCTGAACAAGTGTTACTGTTTTCTGCACAAAAGCGATTCTTGCGAAGCAATGTGAACACTTCTGCTTCCCAGGCACAGAGAAGGTGCTAGCAAGGAATTCTCTGCCTGCCTTTCCCCAGTGCTCTGCAAGCTCTCCAGGACAACATAGAATCTGGGGCTCTGTGCTTTCTTTCATTCTGAACAAGTGTTAGTGTTTTCTGCACAAAAGTGATTCTGCGAAGCAATGTGAACACTTCTGCTTCCCAGGCACAGAGAAGGTGCTAGCAGGGAATTCTCTGCCTGCCTTTCCCCAGTGCTCTGCAAGCTCTCCAGGACAACATAAAATCTGGGGCTCTGTGCTTTCTTTCCTTCTGAACAAGTATTACTGTTTTCTGCACAAAAGCGATTCTTGCGAAGCAATGTGAACAGGCACAGAGAAGGTGCTATCAGGGAATTCTCTGCCTGCCTTTCCCCAGTGCTCTGCAAGCTCTCCAGGACAACATAAAATCTGGGGCTCTGTGCTTTCTTTCCTTCTGAACAAGTGTTACTGTTTTCTGCACAAAAGCGATTCTGCGAAGCAATGTGAACACTTCTGCTTCCCAGGCACAGAGAAGGTGCTATCAGGGAATTCTCTGCCTGCCTTTCCCCAGTGCTCTGCAAGCTCTCCAGGACAACATAAAATCTGGGGCTCTGTGCTTTCTTTCCCTCTGAACAAGTGTTACTGTTTTCTGCACAAAAGCGATTCTTGCGAAGCAATGTGAACACTTCTGCTTCCCAGGCACAGAGAAGGTGCTATCAGGGAATTCTCTGCCTGCCTTTCCCCAGTGCTCTGCAAGCTCTCCGGGACAACAGCAAATCTGGGGCTCTGTGCTTTCTTTCATTCTGAACAAGTGTTACTGTTTTCTGCACAAAAGCGATTCTGCGAAGCAATGTGAACAGGCACAGAGAAGGTGCTATCAGGGAATTCTCTGCCTGCCTTTCCCCAGTGCTCTGCAAGCTCTCCAGGACAACATAGAATCTGGGGCTCTGTGCTTTCTTTCCTTCTGAACAAGTGTTAGTGTTTTCTGCACAAAAGCGATTCTGCGAAGCAATGTGAACACTTCTGCTTCCCAGGCACAGAGAAGGTGCTAGCAAGGAATTCTCTGCCTGCCTTTCCCCAGTGCTCTGCAAGCTCTCCAGGACAACATAGAATCTGGGGCTCTGTGCTTTCTTTCCTTCTGAACAAGTGTTACTGTTTTCTGCACAAAAGCGATTCTGCGAAGCAATGTGAACAGGCACAGAGAAGGTGCTAGCAGGGAATTCTCTGCCTGCCTTTCCCCAGTGCTCTGCAAGCTCTCCAGGACAACATAGAATCTGGGGCTCTGTGCTTTCTTTCCTTCTGAACAAGTGTTACTGTTTTCTGCACAAAAGCGATTCTGCGAAGCAATGTGAACACTTCTGCTTCCCAGGCACAGAGAAGGTGCTAGCAGGGAATTCTCTGCCTGCCTTTCCCCAGTGCTCTGCAAGCTCTCCAGGACAACATAGAATCTGGGGCTCTGTGCTTTCTTTCTTTCTGAACAAGTGTTACTGTTTTCTGCACAAAAGCGATTCTCCGAAGCAATGTGAACAGGCACAGAGAAGGTGCTAGCAGGGAATTCTCTGCCTGCCTTTCCCCAGTGCTCTGCAAGCTCTCCAGGACAACATAAAATCTGGGGCTCTGTGCTTTCTTTCCTTCTGAACAAGTGTTACTGTTTTCTGCACAAAAGCGATTCTTGCGAAGCAATGTGAACACTTCTGCTTCCCAGGCACAGAGAAGGTGCTAGCAAGGAATTCTCTGCCTGCCTTTCCCCAGTGCTCTGCAAGCTCTCCAGGACAACATAAAATCTGGGGCTCTGTGCTTTCTTTCCTTCTGAACAAGTGTTACTGTTTTCTGCACAGAAGCAATTCTGCGAAGCAATGTGAACAGGCACAGAGAAGGTGCTATCAGGGAATTCTCTGCCTGCCTTTCCCCAGTGCTCTGCAAGCTCTCCAGGACAACATAGAATCTGGGGCTCTGTGCTTTCTTTCCTTCTGAACAAGTGTTACTGTTTTCTGCACAAAAGCGATTCTGCGAAGCAATGTGAACACTTCTGCTTCCCAGGCACAGAGAAGGTGCTATCAGGGAATTCTCTGCCTGCCTTTCCCCAGTGCTCTGCAAGCTCTCCAGGACAACATAGAATCTGGGGCTCTGTGCTTTCTTTCGTTCTGAACAAGTGTTACTGTTTTCTGCACAAAAGCGATTCTGCGAAGCAATGTGAACAGGCACAGAGAAGGTGCTATCAGGGAATTCTCTGCCTGCCTTTCCCCAGTGCTCTGCAAGCTCTCCAGGACAACATAGAATCTGGGGCTCTGTGCTTTCTTTCCTTCTGAACAAGTGTTACTGTTTTCTGCACAAAAGCGATTCTGCGAAGCAATGTGAACACTTCTGCTTCCCAGGCACAGAGAAGGTGCTAGCAGGGAATTCTCTGCCTGCCTTTCCCCAGTGCTCTGCAAGCTCTCCAGGACAACATAGAATCTGGGGCTCTGTGCTTTCTTTCCTTCTGAACAAGTGTTACTGTTTTCTGCACAAAAGCGATTCTGCGAAGCAATGTGAACACTTCTGCTTCCCAGGCACAGAGAAGGTGCTAGCAAGGAATTCTCTGCCTGCCTTTCCCCAGTGCTCTGCAAGCTCTCCAGGACAACATAAAATCTGGGGCTCTGTGCTTTCTTTCCTTCTGAACAAGTGTTACTGTTTTCTGCACAAAAGCAATTCTGCGAAGCAATGTGAACAGGCACAGAGAAGGTGCTATCAGGGAATTCTCTGCCTGCCTTTCCCCAGTGCTCTGCAAGCTCTCCAGGACAACATAGAATCTGGGGCTCTGTGCTTTCTTTCCTTCTGAACAAGTGTTACTGTTTTCTGCACAAAAGCGATTCTGCGAAGCAATGTGAACACTTCTGCTTCCCAGGCACAGAGAAGGTGCTAGGAAGGAATACTCTGCCTGCCTTTCCCCAGTGCTCTGCAAGCTCTCCAGGACAACATAGAATCTGGGGCTCTGTGCTTTCTTTCCTTCTGAACAAGTGTTACTGTTTTCTGCACAAAAGCGATTCTGCGAAGCAATGTGAACACTTCTGCTTCCCAGGCACAGAGAAGGTGCTAGCAAGGAATTCTCTGCCTGCCTTTCCCCAGTGCTCTGCAAGCTCTGCAGGACAACATAAAATCTGGGGCTCTGTGCTTTCTTTCCTTCTGAACAAGTGTTACTGTTTTCTGCACAAAAGTGATTCTTGCGAAGCAATGTGAACACTTCTGCTTCCCAGGCACAGAGAAGGTGCTAGCAGGGAATTCTCTGCCTGCCTTTCCCCAGTGCTCTGCAAGCTCTCCAGGACAACATAGAATCTGGGGCTCTGTGCTTTCTTTCCTTCTGAACAAGTGTTACTGTTTTCTGCACAAAAGCGATTCTTGCGAAGCAATGTGAACACTTCTGCTTCCCAGGCACATAGAAGGTGCTAGCAAGGAATTCTCTGCCTGCCTTTCCCCAGTGCTCTGCAAGCTCTCCAGGACAACATAGAATCTGGGGCTCTGTGCTTTCTTTCATTCTGAACAAGTGTTACTGTTTTCTGCACAAAAGCGATTCTGCGAAGCAATGTGAACACTTCTGCTTCCCAGGCACAGAGAAGGTGCTAGCAGGGAATTCTCTGCCTGCCTTTCCCCAGTGCTCTGCAAGCTCTCCAGGACAACATAAAATCTGGGGCTCTGTGCTTTCTTTCCTTCTGAACAAGTATTACTGTTTTCTGCACAAAAGCGATTCTTGCGAAGCAATGTGAACAGGCACAGAGAAGGTGCTATCAGGGAATTCTCTGCCTGCCTTTCCCCAGTGCTCTGCAAGCTCTCCAGGACAACATAAAATCTGGGGCTCTGTGCTTTCTTTCCTTCTGAACAAGTGTTAGTGTTTTCTGCACAAAAGCGTTTCTGCGAAGCAATGTGAACACTTCTGCTTCCCAGGCACAGAGAAGGTGCTATCAGGGAATTCTCTGCCTGCCTTTCCCCAGTGCTCTGCAAGCTCTCCAGGACAACATAAAATCTGGGGCTCTGTGCTTTCTTTCCCTCTGAACAAGTGTTACTGTTTTCTGCACAAGAGCGATTCTTGCGAAGCAATGTGAACACTTCTGCTTCCCAGGCACAGAGAAGGTGCTAGCAGGGAATTCTCTGCCTGCCTTTCCCCAGTGCTCTGCAAGCTCTCCGGGACAACAGCAAATCTGGGGCTCTGTGCTTTCTTTCGTTCTGAACAAGTGTTACTGTTTTCTGCACAAAAGCGATTCTGCGAAGCAATGTGAACAGGCACAGAGAAGGTGCTATCAGGGAATTCTCTGCCTGCCTTTCCCCAGTGCTCTGCAAGCTCTCCAGGACAACATAGAATCTGGGGCTCTGTGCTTTCTTTCCTTCTGAACAAGTGTTAGTGTTTTCTGCACAAAAGCGATTCTGCGAAGCAATGTGAACACTTCTGCTTCCCAGGCACAGAGAAGGTGCTAGCAAGGAATTCTCTGCCTGCCTTTCCCCAGTGCTCTGCAAGCTCTCCAGGACAACAGAGAATCTGGTGCTCTGTGCTTTCTTTCGTTCTGAACAAGTGTTACTGTTTTCTGCACAAAAGCGATTCTGTGAAGCAATGTGAACAGGCACAGAGAAGGTGCTAGCAGGGAATTCTTTGCCTGCCTTTCCCCAGTGCTCTGCAAGCTCTCCAGGACAACATAAAATCTGGGGCTCTGTGCTTTCTTTCCTTCTGAACAAGTGTTACTGTTTTCTGCACAAAAGCGATTCTTGCGAAGCAATGTGAACACTTCTGCTTCCCAGGCACAGAGAAGGTGCTAGCAAGGAATTCTCTGCCTGCCTTTCCCCAGTGCTCTGCAAGCTCTCCAGGACAACATAAAATCTGGGGCTCTGTGCTTTCTTTCCTTCTGAACAAGTGTTACTGTTTTCTGCACAGAAGCAATTCTGCGAAGCAATGTGAACAGGCACAGAAAAGGTGCTATCAGGGAATTCTCTGCCTGCCTTTCCCCAGTGCTCTGCAAGCTCTCCAGGACAACATAGAATCTGGGGCTCTGTGCTTTCTTTCGTTCTGAACAAGTGTTACTGTTTTCTGCACAAAAGCGATTCTGCGAAGCAATGTGAACACTTCTGCTTCCCAGGGACAGAGAAGGTGCTAGCAGGGAATTCTCTGCCTGCCTTTCCCCAGTGCTCTGCAAGCTCTACAGGACAACATAAAATCTGGGGCTCTGTGCTTTCTTTCGTTCTGAACAAGTGTTAGTGTTTTCTGCACAAAAGCGATTCTGCGAAGCAATGTGAACACTTCTGCTTCCCAGGCACAGAGAAGGTGCTATCAGGGAATTCTCTGCCTGCCTTTCCCCAGTGCTCTGCAAGCTCTCCAGGACAACAGCAAATCTGGGGCTCTGTGCTTTCTTTCGTTCTGAACAAGTGTTACTGTTTTCTGCACAAAAGCGATTCTGCGAAGCAATGTGAACAGGCACAGAGAAGGTGCTAGCAGGGAATTCTCTGCCTGCCTTTCCCCAGTGCTCTGCAAGCTCTCCAGGACAACATAGAATCTGGGGCTCTGTGCTTTCTTTCCTTCTGAACAAGTGTTACTGTTTTCTGCACAAAAGCGATTCTGCGAAGCAAGGTGAACACTTCTGCTTCCCAGGCACAGAGAAGGTGCTAGCAGGGAATTCTCTGCCTGCCTTTCCCCAGTGCTCTGCAAGCTCTCCAGGACAACATAGAATCTGGGGCTCTGTGCTTTCTTTCCTTCTGAACAAGTGTTAGTGTTTTCTGCACAAAAGCGATTCTGCGAAGCAATGTGAACACTTCTGCTTCCCAGGCACAGAGAAGGTGCTAGCAAGGAATTCTCTGCCTGCCTTTCCCCAGTGCTCTGCAAGCTCTCCAGGACAACATAAAATCTGGGGCTCTGTGCTTTCTTTCCTTCTGAACAAGTGTTACTGTTTTCTGCACAAAAGCGATTCTGCGAAGCAATGTGAACAGGCACAGAGAAGGTGCTATCAGGGAATTCTCTGCCTGCCTTTCCCCAGTGCTCTGCAAGCTCTCCAGGACAACAGAGAATCTGGGGCTCTGTGCTTTCTTTCCTTCTGAACAAGTGTTACTGTTTTCTGCACAAAAGCGATTCTGCGAAGCAATGTGAACACTTCTGCTTCCCAGGCACAGAGAAGGTGCTAGGAAGGAATTCTCTGCCTGCCTTTCCCCAGTGCTCTGCAAGCTCTCCAGGACAACATAGAATCTGGGGCTCTGTGCTTTCTTTCCTTCTGAACAAGTGTTACTGTTTTCTGCACAAAAGCGATTCTGCGAAGCAATGTGAACACTTCTGCTTCCCAGGCACAGAGAAGGTGCTAGCAAGGAATTCTCTGCCTGCCTTTCCCCAGTGCTCTGCAAGCTCTGCAGGACAACATAAAATCTGGGGCTCTGTGCTTTCTTTCCTTCTGAACAAGTGTTACTGTTTTCTGCACAAAAGTGATTCTTGCGAAGCAATGTGAACACTTCTGCTTCCCAGGCACAGAGAAGGTGCTAGCAGGGAATTCTCTGCCTGCCTTTCCCCAGTGCTCTGCAAGCTCTCCAGGACAACATAGAATCTGGGGCTCTGTGCTTTCTTTCGTTCTGAACAAGTGTTACTGTTTTCTGCACAAAAGCGATTCTTGCGAAGCAATGTGAACACTTCTGCTTCCCAGGCACAGAGAAGGTGCTAGCAAGGAATTCTCTGCCTGCCTTTCCCCAGTGCTCTGCAAGCTCTCCAGGACAACATAGAATCTGGGGCTCTGTGCTTTCTTTCATTCTGAACAAGTGTTAGTGTTTTCTGCACAAAAGTGATTCTGCGAAGCAATGTGAACACTTCTGCTTCCCAGGCACAGAGAAGGTGCTAGCAGGGAATTCTCTGCCTGCCTTTCCCCAGTGCTCTGCAAGCTCTCCAGGACAACATAAAATCTGGGGCTCTGTGCTTTCTTTCCTTCTGAACAAGTATTACTGTTTTCTGCACAAAAGCGATTCTTGCGAAGCAATGTGAACAGGCACAGAGAAGGTGCTATCAGGGAATTCTCTGCCTGCCTTTCCCCAGTGCTCTGCAAGCTCTCCAGGACAACATAAAATCTGGGGCTCTGTGCTTTCTTTCCTTCTGAACAAGTGTTACTGTTTTCTGCACAAAAGCGATTCTGCGAAGCAATGTGAACACTTCTGCTTCCCAGGCACAGAGAAGGTGCTATCAGGGAATTCTCTGCCTGCCTTTCCCCAGTGCTCTGCAAGCTCTCCAGGACAACATAAAATCTGGGGCTCTGTGCTTTCTTTCCCTCTGAACAAGTGTTACTGTTTTCTGCACAAAAGCGATTCTTGCGAAGCAATGTGAACACTTCTGCTTCCCAGGCACAGAGAAGGTGCTATCAGGGAATTCTCTGCCTGCCTTTCCCCAGTGCTCTGCAAGCTCTCCGGGACAACAGCAAATCTGGGGCTCTGTGCTTTCTTTCATTCTGAACAAGTGTTACTGTTTTCTGCACAAAAGCGATTCTGCGAAGCAATGTGAACAGGCACAGAGAAGGTGCTATCAGGGAATTCTCTGCCTGCCTTTCCCCAGTGCTCTGCAAGCTCTCCAGGACAACATAGAATCTGGGGCTCTGTGCTTTCTTTCCTTCTGAACAAGTGTTAGTGTTTTCTGCACAAAAGCGATTCTGCGAAGCAATGTGAACACTTCTGCTTCCCAGGCACAGAGAAGGTGCTAGCAAGGAATTCTCTGCCTGCCTTTCCCCAGTGCTCTGCAAGCTCTCCAGGACAACATAGAATCTGGGGCTCTGTGCTTTCTTTCCTTCTGAACAAGTGTTACTGTTTTCTGCACAAAAGCGATTCTGCGAAGCAATGTGAACACTTCTGCTTCCCAGGCACAGAGAAGGTGCTAGCAAGGAATTCTCTGCCTGCCTTTCCCCAGTGCTCTGCAAGCTCTCCAGGACAACATAGAATCTGGGGCTCTGTGCTTTCTTTCCTTCTGAACAAGTGTTACTGTTTTCTGCACAAAAGCGATTCTGCGAAGCAATGTGAACAGGCACAGAGAAGGTGCTAGCAGGGAATTCTTTGCCTGCCTTTCCCCAGTGCTCTGCAAGCTCTCCAGGACAACATAAAATCTGGGGCTCTGTGCTTTCTTTCCTTCTGAACAAGTGTTAGTGTTTTCTGCACAAAAGCGATTCTTGCGAAGCAATGTGAACACTTCTGCTTCCCAGGCACAGAGAAGGTGCTAGCAAGGAATTCTCTGCCTGCCTTTCCCCAGTGCTCTGCAAGCTCTCCAGGACAACATAAAATCTGGGGCTCTGTGCTTTCTTTCCTTCTGAACAAGTGTTACTGTTTTCTGCACAGAAGCAATTCTGCGAAGCAATGTGAACAGGCACAGAAAAGGTGCAATCAGGGAATTCTCTGCCTGCCTTTCCCCAGTGCTCTGCAAGCTCTCCAGGACAACATAAAATCTGGGGCTCTGTGCTTTCTTTCCTTCTGAACAAGTGTTAGTGTTTTCTGCACAAAAGCGATTCTGCGAAGCAATGTGAACACTTGTGCTTCCCAGGCACAGAGAAGGTGCTAGCAGGGAATTCTCTGCCTGCCTTTCCCCAGTGCTCTGCAAGCTCTACAGGACAACATAAAATCTGGGGCTCTGTGCTTTCTTTCGTTCTGAACAAGTGTTAGTGTTTTCTGCACAAAAGCGATTCTGCGAAGCAATGTGAACACTTCTGCTTCCCAGGCACAGAGAAGGTGCTATCAGGGAATTCTCTGCCTGCCTTTCCCCAGTGCTCTGCAAGCTCTCCAGGACAACAGCAAATCTGGGGCTCTGTGCTTTCTTTCGTTCTGAACAAGTGTTACTGTTTTCTGCACAAAAGCGATTCTGCGAAGCAATGTGAACAGGCACAGAGAAGGTGCTAGCAGGGAATTCTCTGCCTTCCTTTCCCCAGTGCTCTGCAAGCTCTCCAGGACAACATAGAATCTGGGGCTCTGTGCTTTCTTTCCTTCTGAACAAGTGTTAGTGTTTTCTGCACAAAAGCGATTCTGCGAAGCAATGTGAACACTTCTGCTTCCCAGGCACAGAGAAGGTGCTAGCAGGGAATTCTCTGCCTGCCTTTCCCCAGTGCTCTGCAAGCTCTCCAGGACAACATAGAATCTGGGGCTCTGTGCTTTCTTTCGTTCTGAACAAGTGTTACTGTTTTCTGCACAAAAGCGATTCTGCGAAGCAATGTGAACAGGCACAGAGAAGGTGCTAGCAGGGAATTCTCTGCCTGCCTTTCCCCAGTGCTCTGCAAGCTCTCCAGGACAACATAAAATCTGGGGCTCTGTGCTTTCTTTCCTTCTGAACAAGTGTTACTGTTTTCTGCACAAAAGCGACTCTGCGAAGCAATGTGAACACTTCTGCTTCCCAGGCACAGAGAAGGTGCTAGCAGGGAATTCTCTGCCTGCCTTTCCCCAGTGCTCTGCAAGCTCTCCAGGACAACATAAAATCTGGGGCTCTGTGCTTTCTTTCCCTCTGAACAAGTGTTACTGTTTTCTGCACAAGAGCGATTCTTGCGAAGCAATGTGAACACTTCTGCTTCCCAGGCACAGAGAAGGTGCTAGCAGGGAATTCTCTGCCTGCCTTTCCCCAGTGCTCTGCAAGCTCTCCGGGACAACAGCAAATCTGGGGCTCTGTGCTTTCTTTCGTTCTGAACAAGTGTTACTGTTTTCTGCACAAAAGCGATTCTGCGAAGCAATGTGAACAGGCACAGAGAAGGTGCTATCAGGGAATTCTCTGCCTGCCTTTCCCCAGTGCTCTGCAAGCTCTCCAGGACAACATAGAATCTGGGGCTCTGTGCTTTCTTTCCTTCTGAACAAGTGTTAGTGTTTTCTGCACAAAAGCGATTCTGCGAAGCAATGTGAACACTTCTGCTTCCCAGGCACAGAGAAGGTGCTAGCAAGGAATTCTCTGCCTGCCTTTCCCCAGTGCTCTGCAAGCTCTCCAGGACAACATAGAATCTGGGGCTCTGTGCTTTCTTTCCTTCTGAACAAGTGTTACTGTTTTCTGCACAAAAGCGATTCTGCGAAGCAATGTGAACACTTCTGCTTCCCAGGCACAGAGAAGGTGCTAGCAAGGAATTCTCTGCCTGCCTTTCCCCAGTGCTCTGCAAGCTCTCCAGGACAACATAGAATCTGGGGCTCTGTGCTTTCTTTCGTTCTGAACAAGTGTTACTGTTTTCTGCACAAAAGCGATTCTGCGAAGCAATGTGAACACTTCTGCTTCCCAGGCACAGAGAAGGTGCTATCAGGGAATTCTCTGCCTGCCTTTCCCCAGTGCTCTGCAAGCTCTCCAGGACAACATAAAATCTGGGGCTCTGTGCTTTCTTTCCCTCTGAACAAGTGTTACTGTTTTCTGCACAAGAGCGATTCTTGCGAAGCAATGTGAACACTTCTGCTTCCCAGGCACAGAGAAGGTGCTAGCAGGGAATTCTCTGCCTGCCTTTCCCCAGTGCTCTGCAAGCTCTCCAGGACAACAGCAAATCTGGGGCTCTGTGCTTTCTTTCGTTCTGAACAAGTGTTACTGTTTTCTGCACAAAAGCGATTCTGCGAAGCAATGTGAACAGGCACAGAGAAGGTGCTATCAGGGAATTCTCTGCCTGCCTTTCCCCAGTGCTCTGCAAGCTCTCCAGGACAACATAGAATCTGGGGCTCTGTGCTTTCTTTCCTTCTGAACAAGTGTTAGTGTTTTCTGCACAAAAGCGATTCTGCGAAGCAATGTGAACACTTCTGCTTCCCAGGCACAGAGAAGGTGCTAGCAAGGAATTCTCTGCCTGCCTTTCCCCAGTGCTCTGCAAGCTCTCCAGGACAACATAGAATCTGGGGCTCTGTGCTTTCTTTCCTTCTGAACAAGTGTTACTGTTTTCTGCACAAAAGCGATTCTGCGAAGCAATGTGAACACTTCTGCTTCCCAGGCACAGAGAAGGTGCTAGCAAGGAATTCTCTGCCTGCCTTTCCCCAGTGCTCTGCAAGCTCTCCAGAACAACATAGAATCTGGGGCTCTGTGCTTTCTTTCGTTCTGAACAAGTGTTACTGTTTTCTGCACAAAAGCGATTCTGCGAAGCAATGTGAACAGGCACAGAGAAGGTGCTAGCAGGGAATTCTTTGCCTGCCTTTCCCCAGTGCTCTGCAAGCTCTCCAGGACAACATAAAATCTGGGGCTCTGTGCTTTCTTTCCTTCTGAACAAGTGTTACTGTTTTCTGCACAAAAGCGATTCTTGCGAAGCAATGTGAACACTTCTGCTTCCCAGGCACAGAGAAGGTGCTAGCAAGGAATTCTCTGCCTGCCTTTCCCCAGTGCTCTGCAAGCTCTCCAGGACAACATAAAATCTGGGGCTCTGTGCTTTCTTTCCTTCTGAACAAGTGTTACTGTTTTCTGCACAGAAGCAATTCTGCGAAGCAATGTGAACAGGCACAGAAAAGGTGCTATCAGGGAATTCTCTGCCTGCCTTTCCCCAGTGCTCTGCAAGCTCTCCAGGACAACATAGAATCTGGGGCTCTGTGCTTTCTTTCGTTCTGAACAAGTGTTAGTGTTTTCTGCACAAAAGCGATTCTGCGAAGCAATGTGAACACTTCTGCTTCCCAGGCACAGAGAAGGTGCTAGCAGGGAATTCTCTGCCTGCCTTTCCCCAGTGCTCTGCAAGCTCTCCAGGACAACATAGAATCTGGGGCTCTGTGCTTTCTTTCGTTCTGAACAAGTGTTACTGTTTTCTGCACAAAAGCGATTCTGCGAAGCAATGTGAACAGGCACAGAGAAGGTGCTAGCAGGGAATTCTCTGCCTGCCTTTCCCCAGTGCTCTGCAAGCTCTCCGGGACAACAGCAAATCTGGGGCTCTGTGCTTTCTTTCCTTCTGAACAAGTGTTACTGTTTTCTGCACAAAAGCGATTCTTGCGAAGCAATGTGAACACTTCTGCTTCCCAGGCACAGAGAAGGTGCTAGCAGGGAATTCTCTGCCTGCCTTTCCCCAGTGCTCTGCAAGCTCTCCAGGACAACAGCAAATCTGGGGCTCTGTGCTTTCTTTCCTTCTGAACAAGTGTTACTGTTTTCTGCACAAAAGCGATTCTGCGAAGCAATGTGAACAGGCACAGAGAAGGTGCTATCAGGGAATTCTCTGCCTGCCTTTCCCCAGTGCTCTGCAAGCTCTCCAGGACAACATAGAATCTGGGGCTCTGTGCTTTCTTTCCTTCTGAACAAGTGTTACTGTTTTCTGCACAAAAGCGATTCTGCGAAGCAATGTGAACACTTCTGCTTCCCAGGCACAGAGAAGGTGCTAGCAGGGAATTCTCTGCCTGCCTTTCCCCAGTGCTCTGCAAGCTCTCCAGGACAACATAAAATCTGGGGCTCTGTGCTTTCTTTCCTTCTGAACAAGTGTTACTGTTTTCTGCACAAAAGCGATTCTTGCGAAGCAATGTGAACACTTCTGCTTCCCAGGCACAGAGAAGGTGCTAGCAGGGAATTCTCTGCCTGCCTTTCCCCAGTGCTCTGCAAGCTCTCCGGGACAACAGCAAATCTGGGGCTCTGTGCTTTCTTTCCTTCTGAACAAGTGTTACTGTTTTCTGCACAAAAGCGATTCTGCGAAGCAATGTGAACAGGCACAGAGAAGGTGCTATCAGGGAATTCTCTGCCTGCCTTTCCCCAGTGCTCTGCAAGCTCTCCAGGACAACATAGAATCTGGGGCTCTGTGCTTTCTTTCCTTCTGAACAAGTGTTAGTGTTTTCTGCACAAAAGCGATTCTGCGAAGCAATGTGAACACTTGTGCTTCCCAGGCACAGAGAAGGTGCTATCAGGGAATTCTCTGCCTGCCTTTCCCCAGTGCTCTGCAAGCTCTCCAGGACAACATAGAATCTGGGGCTCTGTGCTTTCTTTCGTTCTGAACAAGTGTTACTGTTTTCTGCACAAAAGCGATTCTGCGAAGCAATGTGAACAGGCACAGAGAAGGTGCTAGCAGGGAATTCTCTGCCTGCCTTTCCCCAGTGCTCTGCAAGCTCTCCAGGACAACATAGAATCTGGGGCTCTGTGCTTTCTTTCCTTCTGAACAAGTGTTACTGTTTTCTGCACAAAAGCGATTCTGCGAAGCAATGTGAACACTTCTGCTTCCCAGGCACAGAGAAGGTGCTATCAGGGAATTCTCTGCCTGCCTTTCCCCAGTGCTCTGCAAGCTCTCCAGGACAACATAAAATCTGGGGCTCTGTGCTTTCTTTCCCTCTGAACAAGTGTTACTGTTTTCTGCACAAGAGCGATTCTTGCGAAGCAATGTGAACACTTCTGCTTCCCAGGCACAGAGAAGGTGCTAGCAGGGAATTCTCTGCCTGCCTTTCCCCAGTGCTCTGCAAGCTCTCCGGGACAACAGCAAATCTGGGGCTCTGTGCTTTCTTTCGTTCTGAACAAGTGTTACTGTTTTCTGCACAAAAGCGATTCTGCGAAGCAATGTGAACAGGCACAGAGAAGGTGCTATCAGGGAATTCTCTGCCTGCCTTTCCCCAGTGCTCTGCAAGCTCTCCAGGACAACATAGAATCTGGGGCTCTGTGCTTTCTTTCCTTCTGAACAAGTGTTAGTGTTTTCTGCACAAAAGCGATTCTGCGAAGCAATGTGAACACTTCTGCTTCCCAGGCACAGAGAAGGTGCTAGCAACGAATTCTCTGCCTGCCTTTCCCCAGTGCTCTGCAAGCTCTCCAGGACAACATAGAATCTGGGGCTCTGTGCTTTCTTTCCTTCTGAACAAGTGTTAGTGTTTTCTGCACAAAAGCGATTCTGCGAAGCAATGTGAACACTTCTGCTTCCCAGGCACAGAGAAGGTGCTAGCAAGGAATTCTCTGCCTGCCTTTCCCCAGTGCTCTGCAAGCTCTCCAGGACAACATAGAATCTGGGGCTCTGTGCTTTCTTTCGTTCTGAACAAGTGTTACTGTTTTCTGCACAAAAGCGATTCTGCGAAGCAATGTGAACAGGCACAGAGAAGGTGCTAGCAGGGAATTCTTTGCCTGCCTTTCCCCAGTGCTCTGCAAGCTCTCCAGGACAACATAAAATCTGGGGCTCTGTGCTTTCTTTCCTTCTGAACAAGTGTTACTGTTTTCTGCACAAAAGCGATTCTGCGAAGCAATGTGAACACTTCTGCTTCCCAGGCACAGAGAAGGTGCTATCAGGGAATTCTCTGCCTGCCTTTCCCCAGTGCTCTGCAAGCTCTCCAGGACAACATAAAATCTGGGGCTCTGTGCTTTCTTTCCCTCTGAACAAGTGTTACTGTTTTCTGCACAAGAGCGATTCTTGCGAAGCAATGTGAACACTTCTGCTTCCCAGGCACAGAGAAGGTGCTAGCAGGGAATTCTCTGCCTGCCTTTCCCCAGTGCTCTGCAAGCTCTCCGGGACAACAGCAAATCTGGGGCTCTGTGCTTTCTTTCGTTCTGAACAAGTGTTACTGTTTTCTGCACAAAAGCGATTCTGCGAAGCAATGTGAACAGGCACAGAGAAGGTGCTATCAGGGAATTCTCTGCCTGCCTTTCCCCAGTGCTCTGCAAGCTCTCCAGGACAACATAGAATCTGGGGCTCTGTGCTTTCTTTCCTTCTGAACAAGTGTTAGTGTTTTCTGCACAAAAGCGATTCTGCGAAGCAATGTGAACACTTCTGCTTCCCAGGCACAGAGAAGGTGCTAGCAAGGAATTCTCTGCCTGCCTTTCCCCAGTGCTCTGCAAGCTCTCCAGGACAACATAGAATCTGGGCCTCTGTGCTTTCTTTCCTTCTGAACAAGTGTTACTGTTTTCTGCACAAAAGCGATTCTGCGAAGCAATGTGAACACTTCTGCTTCCCAGGCACAGAGAAGGTGCTAGCAAGGAATTCTCTGCCTGCCTTTCCCCAGTGCTCTGCAAGCTCTCCAGGACAACATAGAATCTGGGGCTCTGTGCTTTCTTTCGTTCTGAACAAGTGTTACTGTTTTCTGCACAAAAGCGATTCTGCGAAGCAATGTGAACACTTCTGCTTCCCAGGCACAGAGAAGGTGCTAGCAGGGAATTCTCTGCCTGCCTTTCCCCAGTGCTCTGCAAGCTCTCCGGGACAACAGCAAATCTGGGGCTCTGTGCTTTCTTTCGTTCTGAACAAGTGTTACTGTTTTCTGCACAAAAGCGATTCTGCGAAGCAATGTGAACAGGCACAGAGAAGGTGCTATCAGGGAATTCTCTGCCTGCCTTTCCCCAGTGCTCTGCAAGCTCTCCAGGACAACATAGAATCTGGGGCTCTGTGCTTTCTTTCCTTCTGAACAAGTGTTAGTGTTTTCTGCACAAAAGCGATTCTGCGAAGCAATGTGAACACTTCTGCTTCCCAGGCACAGAGAAGGTGCTAGCAAGGAATTCTCTGCCTGCCTTTCCCCAGTGCTCTGCAAGCTCTCCAGGACAACATAGAATCTGGGGCTCTGTGCTTTCTTTCCTTCTGAACAAGTGTTACTGTTTTCTGCACAAAAGCGATTCTGCGAAGCAATGTGAACACTTCTGCTTCCCAGGCACAGAGAAGGTGCTAGCAAGGAATTCTCTGCCTGCCTTTCCCCAGTGCTCTGCAAGCTCTCCAGGACAACATAGAATCTGGGGCTCTGTGCTTTCTTTCCTTCTGAACAAGTGTTACTGTTTTCTGCACAAAAGCGATTCTGCGAAGCAATGTGAACACTTCTGCTTCCCAGGCACAGAGAAGGTGCTAGCAAGGAATTCTCTGCCTGCCTTTCCCCAGTGCTCTGCAAGCTCTCCAGGACAACATAGAATCTGGGGCTCTGTGCTTTCTTTCGTTCTGAACAAGTGTTACTGTTTTCTGCACAAAAGCGATTCTGCGAAGCAATGTGAACACTTCTGCTTCCCAGGCACAGAGAAGGTGCTATCAGGGAATTCTCTGCCTGCCTTTCCCCAGTGCTCTGCAAGCTCTCCAGGACAACATAAAATCTGGGGCTCTGTGCTTTCTTTCCCTCTGAACAAGTGTTACTGTTTTCTGCACAAGAGCGATTCTTGCGAAGCAATGTGAACACTTCTGCTTCCCAGGCACAGAGAAGGTGCTAGCAAGGAATTCTCTGCCTGCCTTTCCCCAGTGCTCTGCAAGCTCTCCAGGACAACATAGAATCTGGGGCTCTGTGCTTTCTTTCCTTCTGAACAAGTGTTACTGTTTTCTGCACAGAAGCAATTCTGCGAAGCAATGTGAACAGGCACAGAAAAGGTGCTATCAGGGAATTCTCTGCCTGCCTTTCCCCAGTGCTCTGCAAGCTCTCCAGGACAACATAGAATCTGGGGCTCTGTGCTTTCTTTCCTTCTGAACAAGTGTTACTGTTTTCTGCACAAAAGCGATTCTGCGAAGCAATGTGAACAGGCACAGAGAAGGTGCTAGCAGGGAATTCTCTGCCTGCCTTTCCCCAGTGCTCTGCAAGCTCTCCAGGACAACATAAAATCTGGGGCTCTGTGCTTTCTTTCCTTCTGAACAAGTGTTACTGTTTTCTGCACAAAAGCGATTCTGCGAAGCAATGTGAACACTTCTGCTTCCCAGGCACAGAGAAGGTGCTAGCAGGGAATTCTCTGCCTGCCTTTCCCCAGTGCTCTGCAAGCTCTCCAGGACAACATAAAATCTGGGGCTCTGTGCTTTCTTTCCCTCTGAACAAGTGTTACTGTTTTCTGCACAAGAGCGATTCTTGCGAAGCAATGTGAACACTTCTGCTTCCCAGGCACAGAGAAGGTGCTAGCAGGGAATTCTCTGCCTGCCTTTCCCCAGTGCTCTGCAAGCTCTCCGGGACAACAGCAAATCTGGGGCTCTGTGCTTTCTTTCGTTCTGAACAAGTGTTACTGTTTTCTGCACAAAAGCGATTCTGCGAAGCAATGTGAACAGGCACAGAGAAGGTGCTAGCAGGGAATTCTCTGCCTGCCTTTCCCCAGTGCTCTGCAAGCTCTCCAGGACAACATAAAATCTGGGGCTCTGTGCTTTCTTTCCTTCTGAACAAGTGTTACTGTTTTCTGCACAAAAGCGATTCTGCGAAGCAATGTGAACACTTCTGCTTCCCAGGCACAGAGAAGGTGCTAGCAGGGAATTCTCTGCCTGCCTTTCCCCAGTGCTCTGCAAGCTCTCCAGGACAACATAAAATCTGGGGCTCTGTGCTTTCTTTCCCTCTGAACAAGTGTTACTGTTTTCTGCACAAGAGCGATTCTTGCGAAGCAATGTGAACACTTCTGCTTCCCAGGCACAGAGAAGGTGCTAGCAGGGAATTCTCTGCCTGCCTTTCCCCAGTGCTCTGCAAGCTCTCCGGGACAACAGCAAATCTGGGGCTCTGTGCTTTCTTTCGTTCTGAACAAGTGTTACTGTTTTCTGCACAAAAGCGATTCTGCGAAGCAATGTGAACAGGCACAGAGAAGGTGCTATCAGGGAATTCTCTGCCTGCCTTTCCCCAGTGCTCTGCAAGCTCTCCAGGACAACATAGAATCTGGGGCTCTGTGCTTTCTTTCCTTCTGAACAAGTGTTAGTGTTTTCTGCACAAAAGCGATTCTGCGAAGCAATGTGAACACTTCTGCTTCCCAGGCACAGAGAAGGTGCTAGCAAGGAATTCTCTGCCTGCCTTTCCCCAGTGCTCTGCAAGCTCTCCAGGACAACATAGAATCTGGGGCTCTGTGCTTTCTTTCCTTCTGAACAAGTGTTACTGTTTTCTGCACAAAAGCGATTCTGCGAAGCAATGTGAACACTTCTGCTTCCCAGGCACAGAGAAGGTGCTAGCAAGGAATTCTCTGCCTGCCTTTCCCCAGTGCTCTGCAAGCTCTCCAGGACAACATAGAATCTGGGGCTCTGTGCTTTCTTTCGTTCTGAACAAGTGTTACTGTTTTCTGCACAAAAGCGATTCTGCGAAGCAATGTGAACACTTCTGCTTCCCAGGCACAGAGAAGGTGCTATCAGGGAATTCTCTGCCTGCCTTTCCCCAGTGCTCTGCAAGCTCTCCAGGACAACATAAAATCTGGGGCTCTGTGCTTTCTTTCCCTCTGAACAAGTGTTACTGTTTTCTGCACAAGAGCGATTCTTGCGAAGCAATGTGAACACTTCTGCTTCCCAGGCACAGAGAAGGTGCTAGCAGGGAATTCTCTGCCTGCCTTTCCCCAGTGCTCTGCAAGCTCTCCAGGACAACAGCAAATCTGGGGCTCTGTGCTTTCTTTCGTTCTGAACAAGTGTTACTGTTTTCTGCACAAAAGCGATTCTGCGAAGCAATGTGAACAGGCACAGAGAAGGTGCTATCAGGGAATTCTCTGCCTGCCTTTCCCCAGTGCTCTGCAAGCTCTCCAGGACAACATAGAATCTGGGGCTCTGTGCTTTCTTTCCTTCTGAACAAGTGTTAGTGTTTTCTGCACAAAAGCGATTCTGCGAAGCAATGTGAACACTTCTGCTTCCCAGGCACAGAGAAGGTGCTAGCAAGGAATTCTCTGCCTGCCTTTCCCCAGTGCTCTGCAAGCTCTCCAGGACAACATAGAATCTGGGGCTCTGTGCTTTCTTTCCTTCTGAACAAGTGTTACTGTTTTCTGCACAAAAGCGATTCTGCGAAGCAATGTGAACACTTCTGCTTCCCAGGCACAGAGAAGGTGCTAGCAAGGAATTCTCTGCCTGCCTTTCCCCAGTGCTCTGCAAGCTCTCCAGAACAACATAGAATCTGGGGCTCTGTGCTTTCTTTCGTTCTGAACAAGTGTTACTGTTTTCTGCACAAAAGCGATTCTGCGAAGCAATGTGAACAGGCACAGAGAAGGTGCTAGCAGGGAATTCTTTGCCTGCCTTTCCCCAGTGCTCTGCAAGCTCTCCAGGACAACATAAAATCTGGGGCTCTGTGCTTTCTTTCCTTCTGAACAAGTGTTACTGTTTTCTGCACAAAAGCGATTCTTGCGAAGCAATGTGAACACTTCTGCTTCCCAGGCACAGAGAAGGTGCTAGCAAGGAATTCTCTGCCTGCCTTTCCCCAGTGCTCTGCAAGCTCTCCAGGACAACATAAAATCTGGGGCTCTGTGCTTTCTTTCCTTCTGAACAAGTGTTACTGTTTTCTGCACAGAAGCAATTCTGCGAAGCAATGTGAACAGGCACAGAAAAGGTGCTATCAGGGAATTCTCTGCCTGCCTTTCCCCAGTGCTCTGCAAGCTCTCCAGGACAACATAGAATCTGGGGCTCTGTGCTTTCTTTCGTTCTGAACAAGTGTTAGTGTTTTCTGCACAAAAGCGATTCTGCGAAGCAATGTGAACACTTCTGCTTCCCAGGCACAGAGAAGGTGCTAGCAGGGAATTCTCTGCCTGCCTTTCCCCAGTGCTCTGCAAGCTCTCCAGGACAACATAGAATCTGGGGCTCTGTGCTTTCTTTCGTTCTGAACAAGTGTTACTGTTTTCTGCACAAAAGCGATTCTGCGAAGCAATGTGAACAGGCACAGAGAAGGTGCTAGCAGGGAATTCTCTGCCTGCCTTTCCCCAGTGCTCTGCAAGCTCTCCGGGACAACAGCAAATCTGGGGCTCTGTGCTTTCTTTCCTTCTGAACAAGTGTTACTGTTTTCTGCACAAAAGCGATTCTTGCGAAGCAATGTGAACACTTCTGCTTCCCAGGCACAGAGAAGGTGCTAGCAGGGAATTCTCTGCCTGCCTTTCCCCAGTGCTCTGCAAGCTCTCCAGGACAACAGCAAATCTGGGGCTCTGTGCTTTCTTTCCTTCTGAACAAGTGTTACTGTTTTCTGCACAAAAGCGATTCTGCGAAGCAATGTGAACAGGCACAGAGAAGGTGCTATCAGGGAATTCTCTGCCTGCCTTTCCCCAGTGCTCTGCAAGCTCTCCAGGACAACATAGAATCTGGGGCTCTGTGCTTTCTTTCCTTCTGAACAAGTGTTACTGTTTTCTGCACAAAAGCGATTCTGCGAAGCAATGTGAACACTTCTGCTTCCCAGGCACAGAGAAGGTGCTAGCAGGGAATTCTCTGCCTGCCTTTCCCCAGTGCTCTGCAAGCTCTCCAGGACAACATAAAATCTGGGGCTCTGTGCTTTCTTTCCTTCTGAACAAGTGTTACTGTTTTCTGCACAAAAGCGATTCTTGCGAAGCAATGTGAACACTTCTGCTTCCCAGGCACAGAGAAGGTGCTAGCAGGGAATTCTCTGCCTGCCTTTCCCCAGTGCTCTGCAAGCTCTCCGGGACAACAGCAAATCTGGGGCTCTGTGCTTTCTTTCCTTCTGAACAAGTGTTACTGTTTTCTGCACAAAAGCGATTCTGCGAAGCAATGTGAACAGGCACAGAGAAAGTGCTATCAGGGAATTCTCTGCCTGCCTTTCCCCAGTGCTCTGCAAGCTCTCCAGGACAACATAGAATCTGGGGCTCTGTGCTTTCTTTCCTTCTGAACAAGTGTTAGTGTTTTCTGCACAAAAGCGATTCTGCGAAGCAATGTGAACACTTGTGCTTCCCAGGCACAGAGAAGGTGCTATCAGGGAATTCTCTGCCTGCCTTTCCCCAGTGCTCTGCAAGCTCTCCAGGACAACATAGAATCTGGGGCTCTGTGCTTTCTTTCGTTCTGAACAAGTGTTACTGTTTTCTGCACAAAAGCGATTCTGCGAAGCAATGTGAACAGGCACAGAGAAGGTGCTAGCAGGGAATTCTCTGCCTGCCTTTCCCCAGTGCTCTGCAAGCTCTCCAGGACAACATAGAATCTGGGGCTCTGTGCTTTCTTTCCTTCTGAACAAGTGTTACTGTTTTCTGCACAAAAGCGATTCTGCGAAGCAATGTGAACACTTCTGCTTCCCAGGCACAGAGAAGGTGCTATCAGGGAATTCTCTGCCTGCCTTTCCCCAGTGCTCTGCAAGCTCTCCAGGACAACATAAAATCTGGGGCTCTGTGCTTTCTTTCCCTCTGAACAAGTGTTACTGTTTTCTGCACAAGAGCGATTCTTGCGAAGCAATGTGAACACTTCTGCTTCCCAGGCACAGAGAAGGTGCTAGCAGGGAATTCTCTGCCTGCCTTTCCCCAGTGCTCTGCAAGCTCTCCGGGACAACAGCAAATCTGGGGCTCTGTGCTTTCTTTCGTTCTGAACAAGTGTTACTGTTTTCTGCACAAAAGCGATTCTGCGAAGCAATGTGAACAGGCACAGAGAAGGTGCTATCAGGGAATTCTCTGCCTGCCTTTCCCCAGTGCTCTGCAAGCTCTCCAGGACAACATAGAATCTGGGGCTCTGTGCTTTCTTTCCTTCTGAACAAGTGTTAGTGTTTTCTGCACAAAAGCGATTCTGCGAAGCAATGTGAACACTTCTGCTTCCCAGGCACAGAGAAGGTGCTAGCAACGAATTCTCTGCCTGCCTTTCCCCAGTGCTCTGCAAGCTCTCCAGGACAACATAGAATCTGGGGCTCTGTGCTTTCTTTCCTTCTGAACAAGTGTTAGTGTTTTCTGCACAAAAGCGATTCTGCGAAGCAATGTGAACACTTCTGCTTCCCAGGCACAGAGAAGGTGCTAGCAAGGAATTCTCTGCCTGCCTTTCCCCAGTGCTCTGCAAGCTCTCCAGGACAACATAGAATCTGGGGCTCTGTGCTTTCTTTCGTTCTGAACAAGTGTTACTGTTTTCTGCACAAAAGCGATTCTGCGAAGCAATGTGAACAGGCACAGAGAAGGTGCTAGCAGGGAATTCTTTGCCTGCCTTTCCCCAGTGCTCTGCAAGCTCTCCAGGACAACATAAAATCTGGGGCTCTGTGCTTTCTTTCCTTCTGAACAAGTGTTACTGTTTTCTGCACAAAAGCGATTCTGCGAAGCAATGTGAACACTTCTGCTTCCCAGGCACAGAGAAGGTGCTATCAGGGAATTCTCTGCCTGCCTTTCCCCAGTGCTCTGCAAGCTCTCCAGGACAACATAAAATCTGGGGCTCTGTGCTTTCTTTCCCTCTGAACAAGTGTTACTGTTTTCTGCACAAGAGCGATTCTTGCGAAGCAATGTGAACACTTCTGCTTCCCAGGCACAGAGAAGGTGCTAGCAGGGAATTCTCTGCCTGCCTTTCCCCAGTGCTCTGCAAGCTCTCCGGGACAACAGCAAATCTGGGGCTCTGTGCTTTCTTTCGTTCTGAACAAGTGTTACTGTTTTCTGCACAAAAGCGATTCTGCGAAGCAATGTGAACAGGCACAGAGAAGGTGCTATCAGGGAATTCTCTGCCTGCCTTTCCCCAGTGCTCTGCAAGCTCTCCAGGACAACATAGAATCTGGGGCTCTGTGCTTTCTTTCCTTCTGAACAAGTGTTAGTGTTTTCTGCACAAAAGCGATTCTGCGAAGCAATGTGAACACTTCTGCTTCCCAGGCACAGAGAAGGTGCTAGCAAGGAATTCTCTGCCTGCCTTTCCCCAGTGCTCTGCAAGCTCTCCAGGACAACATAGAATCTGGGCCTCTGTGCTTTCTTTCCTTCTGAACAAGTGTTACTGTTTTCTGCACAAAAGCGATTCTGCGAAGCAATGTGAACACTTCTGCTTCCCAGGCACAGAGAAGGTGCTAGCAAGGAATTCTCTGCCTGCCTTTCCCCAGTGCTCTGCAAGCTCTCCAGGACAACATAGAATCTGGGGCTCTGTGCTTTCTTTCGTTCTGAACAAGTGTTACTGTTTTCTGCACAAAAGCGATTCTGCGAAGCAATGTGAACACTTCTGCTTCCCAGGCACAGAGAAGGTGCTAGCAGGGAATTCTCTGCCTGCCTTTCCCCAGTGCTCTGCAAGCTCTCCGGGACAACAGCAAATCTGGGGCTCTGTGCTTTCTTTCGTTCTGAACAAGTGTTACTGTTTTCTGCACAAAAGCGATTCTGCGAAGCAATGTGAACAGGCACAGAGAAGGTGCTATCAGGGAATTCTCTGCCTGCCTTTCCCCAGTGCTCTGCAAGCTCTCCAGGACAACATAGAATCTGGGGCTCTGTGCTTTCTTTCCTTCTGAACAAGTGTTAGTGTTTTCTGCACAAAAGCGATTCTGCGAAGCAATGTGAACACTTCTGCTTCCCAGGCACAGAGAAGGTGCTAGCAAGGAATTCTCTGCCTGCCTTTCCCCAGTGCTCTGCAAGCTCTCCAGGACAACATAGAATCTGGGGCTCTGTGCTTTCTTTCCTTCTGAACAAGTGTTACTGTTTTCTGCACAAAAGCGATTCTGCGAAGCAATGTGAACACTTCTGCTTCCCAGGCACAGAGAAGGTGCTAGCAAGGAATTCTCTGCCTGCCTTTCCCCAGTGCTCTGCAAGCTCTCCAGGACAACATAGAATCTGGGGCTCTGTGCTTTCTTTCCTTCTGAACAAGTGTTACTGTTTTCTGCACAAAAGCGATTCTGCGAAGCAATGTGAACACTTCTGCTTCCCAGGCACAGAGAAGGTGCTAGCAAGGAATTCTCTGCCTGCCTTTCCCCAGTGCTCTGCAAGCTCTCCAGGACAACATAGAATCTGGGGCTCTGTGCTTTCTTTCGTTCTGAACAAGTGTTACTGTTTTCTGCACAAAAGCGATTCTGCGAAGCAATGTGAACACTTCTGCTTCCCAGGCACAGAGAAGGTGCTATCAGGGAATTCTCTGCCTGCCTTTCCCCAGTGCTCTGCAAGCTCTCCAGGACAACATAAAATCTGGGGCTCTGTGCTTTCTTTCCCTCTGAACAAGTGTTACTGTTTTCTGCACAAGAGCGATTCTTGCGAAGCAATGTGAACACTTCTGCTTCCCAGGCACAGAGAAGGTGCTAGCAAGGAATTCTCTGCCTGCCTTTCCCCAGTGCTCTGCAAGCTCTCCAGGACAACATAGAATCTGGGGCTCTGTGCTTTCTTTCCTTCTGAACAAGTGTTACTGTTTTCTGCACAGAAGCAATTCTGCGAAGCAATGTGAACAGGCACAGAAAAGGTGCTATCAGGGAATTCTCTGCCTGCCTTTCCCCAGTGCTCTGCAAGCTCTCCAGGACAACATAGAATCTGGGGCTCTGTGCTTTCTTTCCTTCTGAACAAGTGTTACTGTTTTCTGCACAAAAGCGATTCTGCGAAGCAATGTGAACAGGCACAGAGAAGGTGCTAGCAGGGAATTCTCTGCCTGCCTTTCCCCAGTGCTCTGCAAGCTCTCCAGGACAACATAGAATCTGGGGCTCTGTGCTTTCTTTCGTTCTGAACAAGTGTTAGTGTTTTCTGCACAAAAGCGATTCTGCGAAGCAATGTGAACACTTCTGCTTCCCAGGCACAGAGAAGGTGCTAGCAGGGAATTCTCTGCCTGCCTTTCCCCAGTGCTCTGCAAGCTCTCCAGGACAACATAGAATCTGGGGCTCTGTGCTTTCTTTCGTTCTGAACAAGTGTTACTGTTTTCTGCACAAAAGCGATTCTGCGAAGCAATGTGAACAGGCACAGAGAAGGTGCTAGCAGGGAATTCTCTGCCTGCCTTTCCCCAGTGCTCTGCAAGCTCTCCGGGACAACATAAAATCTGGGGCTCTGTGCTTTCTTTCCTTCTGAACAAGTGTTACTGTTTTCTGCACAAAAGCGATTCTTGCGAAGCAATGTGAACACTTCTGCTTCCCAGGCACAGAGAAGGTGCTAGCAAGGAATTCTCTGCCTGCCTTTCCCCAGTGCTCTGCAAGCTCTCCAGGACAACATAGAATCTGGGGCTCTGTGCTTTCTTTCGTTCTGAACAAGTGTTAGTGTTTTCTGCACAAAAGCGATTCTGCGAAGCAATGTGAACACTTCTGCTTCCCAGGCACAGAGAAGGTGCTAGCAGGGAATTCTCTGCCTGCCTTTCCCCAGTGCTCTGCAAGCTCTCCGGGACAACAGCAAATCTGGGGCTCTGTGCTTTCTTTCGTTCTGAACAAGTGTTACTGTTTTCTGCACAAAAGCGATTCTGCGAAGCAATGTGAACAGGCACAGAGAAGGTGCTAGCAGGGAATTCTCTGCCTGCCTTTCCCCAGTGCTCTGCAAGCTCTCCAGGACAACATAAAATCTGGGGCTCTGTGCTTTCTTTCCTTCTGAACAAGTGTTAGTGTTTTCTGCACAAAAGCGATTCTGCGAAGCAATGTGAACACTTCTGCTTCCCAGGCACAGAGAAGGTGCTAGCAGGGAATTCTCTGCCTGCCTTTCCCCAGTGCTCTGCAAGCTCTCCAGGACAACATAGAATCTGGGGCTCTGTGCTTTCTTTCCTTCTGAACAAGTGTTAGTGTTTTCTGCACAAAAGCGATTCTGCGAAGCAATGTGAACACTTCTGCTTCCCAGGCACAGAGAAGGTGCTAGCAAGGAATTCTCTGCCTGCCTTTCCCCAGTGCTCTGCAAGCTCTCCAGGACAACATAGAATCTGGGGCTCTGTGCTTTCTTTCCTTCTGAACAAGTGTTACTGTTTTCTGCACAAAAGCGATTCTTGCGAAGCAATGTGAACACTTCTGCTTCCCAGGCACAGAGAAGGTGCTAGCAAGGAATTCTCTGCCTGCCTTTCCCCAGTGCTCTGCAAGCTCTCCAGGACAACATAGAATCTGGGGCTCTGTGCTTTCTTTCGTTCTGAACAAGTGTTAGTGTTTTCTGCACAAAAGCGATTCTGCGAAGCAATGTGAACACTTCTGCTTCCCAGGCACAGAGAAGGTGCTAGCAGGGAATTCTCTGCCTGCCTTTCCCCAGTGCTCTGCAAGCTCTCCAGGACAACATAGAATCTGGGGCTCTGTGCTTTCTTTCGTTCTGAACAAGTGTTACTGTTTTCTGCACAAAAGCGATTCTGCGAAGCAATGTGAACAGGCACAGAGAAGGTGCTAGCAGGGAATTCTCTGCCTGCCTTTCCCCAGTGCTCTGCAAGCTCTCCAGGGCAACATAAAATCTGGGGCTCTGTGCTTTCTTTCCTTCTGAACAAGTGTTACTGTTTTCTGCACAAAAGCGATTCTTGCGAAGCAATGTGAACAGGCACAGAGAAGGTGCTATCAGGGAATTCTCTGCCTGCCTTTCCCCAGTGCTCTGCAAGCTCTCCAGGACAACATAAAATCTGGGGCTCTGTGCTTTCTTTCGTTCTGAACAAGTGTTAGTGTTTTCTGCACAAAAGCGATTCTGCGAAGCAATGTGAACACTTCTGCTTCCCAGGCACAGAGAAGGTGCTATCAGGGAATTCTCTGCCTGCCTTTCCCCAGTGCTCTGCAAGATCTCCAGGACAACATAAAATCTGGGGCTCTGTGCTTTCTTTCCCTCTGAACAAGTGTTACTGTTTTCTGCACAAGAGCGATTCTTGCGAAGCAATGTGAACAGGCACAGAGAAGGTGCTATCAGGGAATTCTCTGCCTGCCTTTCCCCAGTGCTCTGCAAGCTCTCCGGGACAACAGCAAATCTGGGGCTCTGTGCTTTCTTTCGTTCTGAACAAGTGTTACTGTTTTCTGCACAAAAGCGATTCTGTGAAGCAATGTGAACAGGCACAGAGAAGGTGCTATCAGGGAATTCTCTGCCTGCCTTTCCCCAGTGCTCTGCAAGCTCTCCAGGACAACATAGAATCTGGGGCTCTGTGCTTTCTTTCCTTCTGAACAAGTGTTAGTGTTTTCTGCACAAAAGCGATTCTGCGAAGCAATGTGAACACTTCTGCTTCCCAGGCACAGAGAAGGTGCTAGCAAGGAATTCTCTGCCTGCCTTTCCCCAGTGCTCTGCAAGCTCTCCAGGACAACATAGAATCTGGGGCTCTGTGCTTTCTTTCCTTCTGAACAAGTGTTACTGTTTTCTGCACAAAAGCGATTCTGCGAAGCAATGTGAACAGGCACAGAGAAGGTGCTAGCAGGGAATTCTCTGCCTGCCTTTCCCCAGTGCTCTGCAAGCTCTCCGGGACAACAGCAAATCTGGGGCTCTGTGCTTTCTTTCCTTCTGAACAAGTGTTACTGTTTTCTGCACAAAAGCGATTCTTGCGAAGCAATGTGAACACTTCTGCTTCCCAGGCACAGAGAAGGTGCTAGCAGGGAATTCTCTGCCTGCCTTTCCCCAGTGCTCTGCAAGCTCTCCAGGACAACAGCAAATCTGGGGCTCTGTGCTTTCTTTCCTTCTGAACAAGTGTTACTGTTTTCTGCACAAAAGCGATTCTGCGAAGCAATGTGAACAGGCACAGAGAAGGTGCTATCAGGGAATTCTCTGCCTGCCTTTCCCCAGTGCTCTGCAAGCTCTCCAGGACAACATAGAATCTGGGGCTCTGTGCTTTCTTTCCTTCTGAACAAGTGTTAGTGTTTTCTGCACAAAAGCGATTCTGCGAAGCAATGTGAACACTTCTGCTTCCCAGGCACAGAGAAGGTGCTAGCAGGGAATTCTCTGCCTGCCTTTCCCCAGTGCTCTGCAAGCTCTCCAGGACAACATAGAATCTGGGGCTCTGTGCTTTCTTTCCTTCTGAACAAGTGTTACTGTTTTCTGCACAAAAGCGATTCTGCGAAGCAATGTGAACAGGCACAGAGAAGGTGCTATCAGGGAATTCTCTGCCTGCCTTTCCCCAGTGCTCTGCAAGCTCTCCAGGACAACATAGAATCTGGGGCTCTGTGCTTTCTTTCCTTCTGAACAAGTGTTACTGTTTTCTGCACAAAAGCGATTCTGCGAAGCAATGTGAACACTTCTGCTTCCCAGGCACAGAGAAGGTGCTAGCAGGGAATTCTCTGCCTGCCTTTCCCCAGTGCTATGCAAGCTCTCCAGGACAACATAGAATCTGGGGCTCTGTGCTTTCTTTCCTTCTGAACAAGTGTTAGTGTTTTCTGCACAAAAGCGATTCTGCGAAGCAATGTGAACAGGCACAGAGAAGGTGCTAGCAGGGAATTCTCTGCCTGCCTTTCCCCAGTGCTCTGCAAGCTCTCCAGGACAACATAGAATCTGGGGCTCTGTGCTTTCTTTCCTTCTGAACAAGTGTTAGTGTTTTCTGCACAAAAGCGATTCTGCGAAGCAATGTGAACACTTCTGCTTCCCAGGCACAGAGAAGGTGCTAGCAAGGAATTCTCTGCCTGCCTTTCCCCAGTGCTCTGCAAGCTCTCCAGGACAACATAGAATCTGGGGCTCTGTGCTTTCTTTCGTTCTGAACAAGTGTTAGTGTTTTCTGCACAAAAGCGATTCTGCGAAGCAATGTGAACACTTCTGCTTCCCAGGCACAGAGAAGGTGCTAGCAGGGAATTCTCTGCCTGCCTTTCCCCAGTGCTCTGCAAGCTCTCCGGGACAACAGCAAATCTGGGGCTCTGTGCTTTCTTTCGTTCTGAACAAGTGTTACTGTTTTCTGCACAAAAGCGATTCTGCGAAGCAATGTGAACAGGCACAGAGAAGGTGCTAGCAGGGAATTCTCTGCCTGCCTTTCCCCAGTGCTCTGCAAGCTCTCCAGGACAACATAAAATCTGGGGCTCTGTGCTTTCTTTCCTTCTGAACAAGTGTTAGTGTTTTCTGCACAAAAGCGATTCTGCGAAGCAATGTGAACACTTCTGCTTCCCAGGCACAGAGAAGGTGCTAGCAGGGAATTCTCTGCCTGCCTTTCCCCAGTGCTCTGCAAGCTCTCCAGGACAACATAGAATCTGGGGCTCTGTGCTTTCTTTCCTTCTGAACAAGTGTTAGTGTTTTCTGCACAAAAGCGATTCTGCGAAGCAATGTGAACACTTCTGCTTCCCAGGCACAGAGAAGGTGCTAGCAAGGAATTCTCTGCCTGCCTTTCCCCAGTGCTCTGCAAGCTCTCCAGGACAACATAGAATCTGGGGCTCTGTGCTTTCTTTCCTTCTGAACAAGTGTTACTGTTTTCTGCACAAAAGCGATTCTTGCGAAGCAATGTGAACACTTCTGCTTCCCAGGCACAGAGAAGGTGCTAGCAAGGAATTCTCTGCCTGCCTTTCCCCAGTGCTCTGCAAGCTCTCCAGGACAACATAGAATCTGGGGCTCTGTGCTTTCTTTCGTTCTGAACAAGTGTCAGTGTTTTCTGCACAAAAGCGATTCTGCGAAGCAATGTGAACACTTCTGCTTCCCAGGCACAGAGAAGGTGCTAGCAGGGAATTCTCTGCCTGCCTTTCCCCAGTGCTCTGCAAGCTCTCCAGGACAACATAGAATCTGGGGCTCTGTGCTTTCTTTCGTTCTGAACAAGTGTTACTGTTTTCTGCACAAAAGCGATTCTGCGAAGCAATGTGAACAGGCACAGAGAAGGTGCTAGCAGGGAATTCTCTGCCTGCCTTTCCCCAGTGCTCTGCAAGCTCTCCAGGACAACATAGAATCTGGGGCTCTGTGCTTTCTTTCGTTCTGAACAAGTGTTACTGTTTTCTGCACAAAAGCGATTCTGCGAAGCAATGTGAACAGGCACAGAGAAGGTGCTATCAGGGAATTCTCTGCCTGCCTTTCCCCAGTGCTCTGCAAGCTCTCCAGGACAACATAAAATCTGGGGCTCTGTGCTTTCTTTCGTTCTGAACAAGTGTTAGTGTTTTCTGCACAAAAGCGATTCTGCGAAGCAATGTGAACACTTCTGCTTCCCAGGCACAGAGAAGGTGCTATCAGGGAATTCTCTGCCTGCCTTTCCCCAGTGCTCTGCAAGCTCTCCAGGACAACATAAAATCTGGGGCTCTGTGCTTTCTTTCCCTCTGAACAATTGTTACTGTTTTCTGCACAAGAGCGATTCTTGCGAAGCAATGTGAACAGGCACAGAGAAGGTGCTATCAGGGAATTCTCTGCCTGCCTTTCCCCAGTGCTCTGCAAGCTCTCCGGGACAACAGCAAATCTGGGGCTCTGTGCTTTCTTTCGTTCTGAACAAGTGTTACTGTTTTCTGCACAAAAGCGATTCTGTGAAGCAATGTGAACAGGCACAGAGAAGGTGCTATCAGGGAATTCTCTGCCTGCCTTTCCCCAGTGCTCTGCAAGCTCTCCAGGACAACATAGAATCTGGGGCTCTGTGCTTTCTTTCCTTCTGAACAAGTGTTAGTGTTTTCTGCACAAAAGCGATTCTGCGAAGCAATGTGAACACTTCTGCTTCCCAGGCACAGAGAAGGTGCTAGCAAGGAATTCTCTGCCTGCCTTTCCCCAGTGCTCTGCAAGCTCTCCAGGACAACATAGAATCTGGGGCTCTGTGCTTTCTTTCCTTCTGAACAAGTGTTACTGTTTTCTGCACAAAAGCGATTCTGCGAAGCAATGTGAACACTTCTGCTTCCCAGGCACAGAGAAGGTGCTAGCAAGGAATTCTCTGCCTGCCTTTCCCCAGTGCTCTGCAAGCTCTCCAGGACAACATAGAATCTGGGGCTCTGTGTTTTCTTTCGTTCTGAACAAGTGTTACTGTTTTCTGCACAAAAGGGATTCTTGCGAAGCAATGTGAACACTTCTGCTTCCCAGGCACAGAGAAGGTGCTATCAGGGAATTCTCTACCTGCCTTTCCCCAGTGCTCTGCAAGCTCTCCAGGACAACATAGAATCTGGGGCTCTGTGCTTTCTTTCCTTCTGAACAAATGTTACTGTTTTCTGCACAAAAGCGATTCTGCGAAGCAATGTGAACAGGCACAGAGAAGGTGCTAGCAGGGAATTCTCTGCCTGCCTTTCCCCAGTGCTCTGCAAGCTCTCCAGGACAACATAAAATCTGGGGCTCTGTGCTTTCTTTCCCTCTGAACAAGTGTTACTGTTTTCTGCACAAGAGCGATTCTTGCGAAGCAATGTGAACAGGCACAGAGAAGGTGCTATCAGGGAATTCTCTGCCTGCCTTTCCCCAGTGCTCTGCAAGCTCTCCGGGACAACAGCAAATCTGGGGCTCTGTGCTTTCTTTCGTTCTGAACAAGTGTTACTGTTTTCTGCACAAAAGCGATTCTGTGAAGCAATGTGAACAGGCACAGAGAAGGTGCTATCAGGGAATTCTCTACCTGCCTTTCCCCAGTGCTCTGCAAGCTCTCCAGGACAACATAGAATCTGGGGCTCTGTGCTTTCTTTCCTTCTGAACAAATGTTACTGTTTTCTGCACAAAAGCGATTCTGCGAAGCAATGTGAACAGGCACAGAGAAGGTGCTAGCAGGGAATTCTCTGCCTGCCTTTCCCCAGTGCTCTGCAAGCTCTCCAGGACAACATAAAATCTGGGGCTCTGTGCTTTCTTTCCTTCTGAACAAGTGTTACTGTTTTCTGCACAAAAGCGATTCTTGCGAAGCAATGTGAACACTTCTGCTTCCCAGGCAGAGAGAAGGTGCTAGCAAGGAATTCTCTGCCTGCCTTTCCCCAGTGCTCTGCAAGCTCTCCAGGACAACATAGAATCTGGGGCTCTGTGCTTTCTTTCCTTCTGAACAAGTGTTACTGTTTTCTGCACAAAAGCGATTCTGCGAAGCAATGTGAACACTTCTGCTTCCCAGGCACAGAGAAGGTGCTAGCAGGGAATTCTCTGCCTGCCTTTCCCCAGTGCTCTGCAAGCTCTCCAGGACAACAGCAAATCTGCGGCTCTGTGCTTTCTTTCGTTCTGAACAAGTTTTACTGTTTTCTGCACAAAAGCGATTCTGCGAAGCAATGTGAACAGGCACAGAGAAGGTGCTAGCAGGGAATTCTCTGCCTGCCTTTCCCCAGTGCTCTGCAAGCTCTGCAGGACAACATAAAATCTGGGGCTCTGTGCTTTCTTTCCTTCTGAACAAGTGTTACTGTTTTCTGCACAAAAGTGATTCTTGCGAAGCAATGTGAACACTTCTGCTTCCCAGGCACAGAGAAGGTGCTAGCAGGGAATTCTCTGCCTGCCTTTCCCCAGTGCTCTGCAAGCTCTCCAGGACAACATAAAATCTGGGGCTCTGTGCTTTCTTTCCTTCTGAACAAGTGTTACTGTTTTCTGCACAAAAGCGATTCTTGCGAAGCAATGGGAACACTTCTGCTTCCCAGGCACAGAGAAGGTGCTAGCAAGGAATTCTCTGCCTGCCTTTCCCCAGTGCTCTGCAAGCTCTCCAGGACAACATAGAATCTGGGGCTCTGTGCTTTCTTTCATTCTGAACAAGTGTTAGTGTTTTCTGCACAAAAGTGATTCTGCGAAGCAATGTGAACACTTCTGCTTCCCAGGCACAGAGAAGGTGCTAGCAGGGAATTCTCTGCCTGCCTTTCCCCAGTGCTCTGCAAGCTCTCCAGGACAACATAAAATCTGGGTCTCTGTGCTTTCTTTCCTTCTGAACAAGTATTACTGTTTTCTGCACAAAAGCGATTCTTGCGAAGCAATGTGAACAGGCACAGAGAAGGTGCTATCAGGGAATTCTCTGCCTGCCTTTCCCCAGTGCTCTGCAAGCTCTCCAGGACAACATAAAATCTGGGGCTCTGTGCTTTCTTTCGTTCTGAACAAGTGTTAGTGTTTTCTGCACAAAAGCGATTCTGCGAAGCAATGTGAACACTTCTGCTTCCCAGGCACAGAGAAGGTGCTATCAGGGAATTCTCTGCCTGCCTTTCCCCAGTGCTCTGCAAGCTCTCCAGGACAACATAAAATCTGGGGCTCTGTGCTTTCTTTCCCTCTCTACAAGTTTTACTGTTTTCTGCACAAGAGCGATTCTTGCGAAGCAATGTGAACAGGCACAGAGAAGGTGCTATCAGGGAATTCTCTGCCTGCCTTTCCCCAGTGCTCTGCAAGCTCTCCGGGACAACAGCAAATCTGGGGCTCTGTGCTTTCTTTCGTTCTGAACAAGTGTTACTGTTTTCTGCACAAAAGCGATTCTGTGAAGCAATGTGAACAGGCACAGAGAAGGTGCTATCAGGGAATTCTCTGCCTGCCTTTCCCCAGTGCTCTGCAAGCTCTCCAGGACAACATAGAATCTGGGGCTCTGTGCTTTCTTTCCTTCTGAACAAGTGTTAGTGTTTTCTGCACAAAAGCGATTCTGCGAAGCAATGTGAACACTTCTGCTTCCCAGGCACAGAGGAGGTGCTAGCAAGGAATTCTCTGCCTGCCTTTCCCCAGTGCTCTGCAAGCTCTCCAGGACAACATAGAATCTGGGGCTCTGTGCTTTCTTTCGTTCTGAACAAGTGTTACTGTTTTCTGCACAAAAGCGATTCTGCGAAGCAATGTGAACACTTCTGCTTCCCAGGCACAGAGAAGGTGCTAGCAAGGAATTCTCTGCCTGCCTTTCCCCAGTGCTCTGCAAGCTCTCCAGGACAACATAGAATCTGGGGCTCTGTGCTTTCTTTCCTTCTGAACAAGTGTTACTGTTTTCTGCACAAAAGCGATTCTGCGAAGCAATGTGAACACTTCTGCTTCCCAGGCACAGAGAAGGTGCTAGCAAGGAATTCTCTGCCTGCCTTTCCCCAGTGCTCTGCAAGCTCTCCAGGACAACATAGAATCTGGGGCTCTGTGCTTTCTTTCGTTCTGAACAAGTGTTACTGTTTTCTGCACAAAAGGGATTCTTGCGAAGCAATGTGAACACTTCTGCTTCCCAGGCACAGAGAAGGTGCTATCAGGGAATTCTCTACCTGCCTTTCCCCAGTGCTCTGCAAGCTCTCCAGGACAACATAGAATCTGGGGCTCTGTGCTTTCTTTCCTTCTGAACAAATGTTACTGTTTTCTGCACAAAAGCGATTCTGCGAAGCAATGTGAACAGGCACAGAGAAGGTGCTAGCAGGGAATTCTCTGCCTGCCTTTCCCCAGTGCTCTGCAAGCTCTCCAGGACAACATAAAATCTGGGGCTCTGTGCTTTCTTTCCTTCTGAACAAGTGTTACTGTTTTCTGCACAAAAGCGATTCTTGCGAAGCAATGTGAACACTTCTGCTTCCCAGGCAGAGAGAAGGTGCTAGCAAGGAATTCTCTGCCTGCCTTTCCCCAGTGCTCTGCAAGCTCTCCAGGACAACATAGAATCTGGGGCTCTGTGCTTTCTTTCCTTCTGAACAAGTGTTACTGTTTTCTGCACAAAAGCGATTCTGCGAAGCAATGTGAACACTTCTGCTTCCCAGGCACAGAGAAGGTGCTAGCAGGGAATTCTCTGCCTGCCTTTCCCCAGTGCTCTGCAAGCTCTCCAGGACAACAGCAAATCTGCGGCTCTGTGCTTTCTTTCGTTCTGAACAAGTGTTACTGTTTTCTGCACAAAAGCGATTCTGCGAAGCAATGTGAACAGGCACAGAGAAGGTGCTAGCAGGGAATTCTCTGCCTGCCTTTCCCCAGTGCTCTGTAAGCTCTCCAGGACAACATAAAATCTGGGGCTCTGTGCTTTCTTTCCTTCTGAACAAGTGTTACTGTTTTCTGCACAAAAGCGATTCTTGCGAAGCAATGTGAACACTTCTGCTTCCCAGGCACAGAGAAGGTGCTAGCAAGGAATTCTCTGCCTGCCTTTCCCCAGTGCTCTGCAAGCTCTCCAGGACAACATAGAATCTGGGGCTCTGTGCTTTCTTTCATTCTGAACAAGTGTTAGTGTTTTCTGCACAAAAGTGATTCTGCGAAGCAATGTGAACACTTCTGCTTCCCAGGCACAGAGAAGGTGCTAGCAGGGAATTCTCTGCCTGCCTTTCCCCAGTGCTCTGCAAGCTCTCCAGGACAACATAAAATCTGGGTCTCTGTGCTTTCTTTCCTTCTGAACAAGTATTACTGTTTTCTGCACAAAAGCGATTCTTGCGAAGCAATGTGAACAGGCACAGAGAAGGTGCTATCAGGGAATTCTCTGCCTGCCTTTCCCCAGTGCTCTGCAAGCTCTCCAGGACAACATAAAATCTGGGGCTCTGTGCTTTCTTTCGTTCTGAACAAGTGTTAGTGTTTTCTGCACAAAAGCGATTCTGCGAAGCAATGTGAACAGGCACAGAGAAGGTGCTATCAGGGAATTCTCTGCCTGCCTTTCCCCAGTGCTCTGCAAGCTCTCCAGGACAACATAAAATCTGGGGCTCTGTGCTTTCTTTCCCTCTCTACAAGTATTACTGTTTTCTGCACAAGAGCGATTCTTGCGAAGCAATGTGAACAGGCACAGAGAAGGTGCTATCAGGGAATTCTCTGCCTGCCTTTCCCCAGTGCTCTGCAAGCTCTCCGGGACAACAGCAAATCTGGGGCTCTGTGCTTTCTTTCGTTCTGAACAAGTGTTACTGTTTTCTGCACAAAAGCGATTCTGTGAAGCAATGTGAACAGGCACAGAGAAGGTGCTATCAGGGAATTCTCTGCCTGCCTTTCCCCAGTGCTCTGCAAGCTCTCCAGGACAACATAGAATCTGGGGCTCTGTGCTTTCTTTCCTTCTGAACAAGTGTTAGTGTTTTCTGCACAAGAGCGATTCTTGCGAAGCAATGTGAACAGGCACAGAGAAGGTGCTATCAGGGAATTCTCTGCCTGCCTTTCCCCAGTGCTCTGCAAGCTCTCCGGGACAACAGCAAATCTGGGGCTCTGTGCTTTCTTTCGTTCTGAACAAGTGTTACTGTTTTCTGCACAAAAGCGATTCTGTGAAGCAATGTGAACAGGCACAGAGAAGGTGCTATCAGGGAATTCTCTGCCTGCCTTTCCCCAGTGCTCTGCAAGCTCTCCAGGACAACATAGAATCTGGGGCTCTGTGCTTTCTTTCCTTCTGAACAAGTGTTAGTGTTTTCTGCACAAAAGCGATTCTGCGAAGCAATGTGAACACTTCTGCTTCCCAGGCACAGAGAAGGTGCTAGCAAGGAATTCTCTGCCTGCCTTTCCCCAGTGCTCTGCAAGCTCTCCAGGACAACATAGAATCTGGGGCTCTGTGCTTTCTTTCGTTCTGAACAAGTGTTACTGTTTTCTGCACAAAAGCGATTCTGCGAAGCAATGTGAACACTTCTGCTTCCCAGGCACAGAGAAGGTGCTAGCAAGGAATTCTCTGCCTGCCTTTCCCCAGTGCTCTGCAAGCTCTCCAGGACAACATAGAATCTGGGGCTCTGTGCTTTCTTTCGTTCTGAACAAGTGTTACTGTTTTCTGCACAAAAGGGATTCTTGCGAAGCAATGTGAACACTTCTGCTTCCCAGGCACAGAGAAGGTGCTATCAGGGAATTCTCTACCTGCCTTTCCCCAGTGCTCTGCAAGCTCTCCAGGACAACATAGAATCTGGGGCTCTGTGCTTTCTTTCCTTCTGAACAAATGTTACTGTTTTCTGCACAAAAGCGATTCTGCGAAGCAATGTGAACAGGCACAGAGAAGGTGCTAGCAGGGAATTCTCTGCCTGCCTTTCCCCAGTGCTCTGCAAGCTCTCCAGGACAACATAGAATCTGGGGCTCTGTGCTTTCTTTCCTTCTGAACAAGTGTTACTGTTTTCTGCACAAAAGCGATTCTTGCGAAGCAATGTGAACACTTCTGCTTCCCAGGCAGAGAGAAGGTGCTAGCAAGGAATTCTCTGCCTGCCTTTCCCCAGTGCTCTGCAAGCTCTCCAGGACAACATAGAATCTGGGGCTCTGTGCTTTCTTTCCTTCTGAACAAGTGTTACTGTTTTCTGCACAAAAGCGATTCTGCGAAGCAATGTGAACACTTCTGCTTCCCAGGCACAGAGAAGGTGCTAGCAGGGAATTCTCTGCCTGCCTTTCCCCAGTGCTCTGCAAGCTCTCCAGGACAACAGCAAATCTGCGGCTCTGTGCTTTCTTTCGTTCTGAACAAGTGTTACTGTTTTCTGCACAAAAGCGATTCTGCGAAGCAATGTGAACAGGCACAGAGAAGGTGCTAGCAGGGAATTCTCTGCCTGCCTTTCCCCAGTGCTCTGCAAGCTCTGCAGGACAACATAAAATCTGGGGCTCTGTGCTTTCTTTCCTTCTGAACAAGTGTTACTGTTTTCTGCACAAAAGTGATTCTTGCGAAGCAATGTGAACACTTCTGCTTCCCAGGCACAGAGAAGGTGCTAGCAGGGAATTCTCTGCCTGCCTTTCCCCAGTGCTCTGCAAGCTCTCCAGGACAACATAAAATCTGGGGCTCTGTGCTTTCTTTCCTTCTGAACAAGTGTTACTGTTTTCTGCACAAAAGCGATTCTTGCGAAGCAATGTGAACACTTCTGCTTCCCAGGCACAGAGAAGGTGCTAGCAAGGAATTCTCTGCCTGCCTTTCCCCAGTGCTCTGCAAGCTCTCCAGGACAACATAGAATCTGGGGCTCTGTGCTTTCTTTCCTTCTGAACAAGTGTTAGTGTTTTCTGCACAAAAGTGATTCTGCGAAGCAATGTGAACACTTCTGCTTCCCAGGCACAGAGAAGGTGCTAGCAGGGAATTCTCTGCCTGCCTTTCCCCAGTGCTCTGCAAGCTCTCCAGGACAACATAAAATCTGGGTCTCTGTGCTTTCTTTCCTTCTGAACAAGTATTACTGTTTTCTGCACAAAAGCGATTCTTGCGAAGCAATGTGAACAGGCACAGAGAAGGTGCTATCAGGGAATTCTCTGCCTGCCTTTCCCCAGTGCTCTGCAAGCTCTCCAGGACAACATAAAATCTGGGGCTCTGTGCTTTCTTTCGTTCTGAACAAGTGTTAGTGTTTTCTGCACAAAAGCGATTCTGCGAAGCAATGTGAACACTTCTGCTTCCCAGGCACAGAGAAGGTGCTATCAGGGAATTCTCTGCCTGCCTTTCCCCAGTGCTCTGCAAGCTCTCCAGGACAACATAAAATCTGGGGCTCTGTGCTTTCTTTCCCTCTCTACAAGTGTTACTGTTTTCTGCACAAGAGCGATTCTTGCGAAGCAATGTGAACAGGCACAGAGAAGGTGCTATCAGGGAATTCTCTGCCTGCCTTTCCCCAGTGCTCTGCAAGCTCTCCGGGACAACAGCAAATCTGGGGCTCTGTGCTTTCTTTCGTTCTGAACAAGTGTTACTGTTTTCTGCACAAAAGCGATTCTGTGAAGCAATGTGAACAGGCACAGAGAAGGTGCTATCAGGGAATTCTCTGCCTGCCTTTCCCCAGTGCTCTGCAAGCTCTCCAGGACAACATAGAATCTGGGGCTCTGTGCTTTCTTTCCTTCTGAACAAGTGTTAGTGTTTTCTGCACAAAAGCGATTCTGCGAAGCAATGTGAACACTTCTGCTTCCCAGGCACAGAGGAGGTGCTAGCAAGGAATTCTCTGCCTGCCTTTCCCCAGTGCTCTGCAAGCTCTCCAGGACAACATAGAATCTGGGGCTCTGTGCTTTCTTTCGTTCTGAACAAGTGTTACTGTTTTCTGCACAAAAGCGATTCTTGCGAAGCAATGTGAACACTTCTGCTTCCCAGGCAGAGAGAAGGTGCTAGCAAGGAATTCTCTGCCTGCCTTTCCCCAGTGCTCTGCAAGCTCTCCAGGACAACATAGAATCTGGGGCTCTGTGCTTTCTTTCCTTCTGAACAAGTGTTACTGTTTTCTGCACAAAAGCGATTCTGCGAAGCAATGTGAACACTTCTGCTTCCCAGGCACAGAGAAGGTGCTAGCAGGGAATTCTCTGCCTGCCTTTCCCCAGTGCTCTGCAAGCTCTCCAGGACAACAGCAAATCTGCGGCTCTGTGCTTTCTTTCGTTCTGAACAAGTGTTACTGTTTTCTGCACAAAAGCGATTCTGCGAAGCAATGTGAACAGGCACAGAGAAGGTGCTAGCAGGGAATTCTCTGCCTGCCTTTCCCCAGTGCTCTGCAAGCTCTGCAGGACAACATAAAATCTGGGGCTCTGTGCTTTCTTTCCTTCTGAACAAGTGTTACTGTTTTCTGCACAAAAGTGATTCTTGCGAAGCAATGTGAACACTTCTGCTTCCCAGGCACAGAGAAGGTGCTAGCAGGGAATTCTCTGCCTGCCTTTCCCCAGTGCTCTGCAAGCTCTCCAGGACAACATAAAATCTGGGGCTCTGTGCTTTCTTTCCTTCTGAACAAGTGTTACTGTTTTCTGCACAAAAGCGATTCTTGCGAAGCAATGTGAACACTTCTGCTTCCCAGGCACAGAGAAGGTGCTAGCAAGGAATTCTCTGCCTGCCTTTCCCCAGTGCTCTGCAAGCTCTCCAGGACAACATAGAATCTGGGGCTCTGTGCTTTCTTTCATTCTGAACAAGTGTTAGTGTTTTCTGCACAAAAGTGATTCTGCGAAGCAATGTGAACACTTCTGCTTCCCAGGCACAGAGAAGGTGCTAGCAGGGAATTCTCTGCCTGCCTTTCCCCAGTGCTCTGCAAGCTCTCCAGGACAACATAAAATCTGGGTCTCTGTGCTTTCTTTCCTTCTGAACAAGTATTACTGTTTTCTGCACAAAAGCGATTCTTGCGAAGCAATGTGAACAGGCACAGAGAAGGTGCTATCAGGGAATTCTCTGCCTGCCTTTCCCCAGTGCTCTGCAAGCTCTCCAGGACAACATAAAATCTGGGGCTCTGTGCTTTCTTTCGTTCTGAACAAGTGTTAGTGTTTTCTGCACAAAAGCGATTCTGCGAAGCAATGTGAACACTTCTGCTTCCCAGGCACAGAGAAGGTGCTATCAGGGAATTCTCTGCCTGCCTTTCCCCAGTGCTCTGCAAGCTCTCCAGGACAACATAAAATCTGGGGCTCTGTGCTTTCTTTCCCTCTCTACAAGTGTTACTGTTTTCTGCACAAGAGCGATTCTTGCGAAGCAATGTGAACAGGCACAGAGAAGGTGCTATCAGGGAATTCTCTGCCTGCCTTTCCCCAGTGCTCTGCAAGCTCTCCGGGACAACAGCAAATCTGGGGCTCTGTGCTTTCTTTCGTTCTGAACAAGTGTTACTGTTTTCTGCACAAAAGCGATTCTGTGAAGCAATGTGAACAGGCACAGAGAAGGTGCTATCAGGGAATTCTCTGCCTGCCTTTCCCCAGTGCTCTGCAAGCTCTCCAGGACAACATAGAATCTGGGGCTCTGTGCTTTCTTTCCTTCTGAACAAGTGTTAGTGTTTTCTGCACAAAAGCGATTCTGCGAAGCAATGTGAACACTTCTGCTTCCCAGGCACAGAGGAGGTGCTAGCAAGGAATTCTCTGCCTGCCTTTCCCCAGTGCTCTGCAAGCTCTCCAGGACAACATAGAATCTGGGGCTCTGTGCTTTCTTTCGTTCTGAACAAGTGTTAATGTTTTCTGCACAAAAGCGATTCTGCGAAGCAATGTGAACACTTCTGCTTCCCAGGCACAGAGAAGGTGCTAGCAAGGAATTCTCTGCCTGCCTTTCCCCAGTGCTCTGCAAGCTCTCCAGGACAACATAGAATCTGGGGCTCTGTGCTTTCTTTCGTTCTGAACAAGTGTTACTGTTTTCTGCACAAAAGCGATTCTGCGAAGCAATGTGAACACTTCTGCTTCCCAGGCACAGAGAAGGTGCTAGCAAGGAATTCTCTGCCTGCCTTTCCCCAGTGCTCTGCAAGCTCTCCAGGACAACATAGAATCTGGGGCTCTGTGCTTTCTTTCGTTCTGAACAAGTGTTACTGTTTTCTGCACAAAAGGGATTCTTGCGAAGCAATGTGAACACTTCTGCTTCCCAGGCACAGAGAAGGTGCTAGCAAGGAATTCTCTACCTGCCTTTCCCCAGTGCTCTGCAAGCTCTCCAGGACAACATAGAATCTGGGGCTCTGTGCTTTCTTTCCTTCTGAACAAATGTTACTGTTTTCTGCACAAAAGCGATTCTGCGAAGCAATGTGAACAGGCACAGAGAAGGTGCTAGCAGGGAATTCTCTGCCTGCCTTTCCCCAGTGCTCTGCAAGCTCTCCAGGACAACATAAAATCTGGGGCTCTGTGCTTTCTTTCCTTCTGAACAAGTGTTACTGTTTTCTGCACAAAAGCGATTCTTGCGAAGCAATGTGAACACTTCTGCTTCCCAGGCAGAGAGAAGGTGCTAGCAAGGAATTCTCTGCCTGCCTTTCCCCAGTGCTCTGCAAGCTCTCCAGGACAACATAGAATCTGGGGCTCTGTGCTTTCTTTCCTTCTGAACAAGTGTTACTGTTTTCTGCACAAAAGCGATTCTGCGAAGCAATGTGAACACTTCTGCTTCCCAGGCACAGAGAAGGTGCTAGCAGGGAATTCTCTGCCTGCCTTTCCCCAGTGCTCTGCAAGCTCTCCAGGACAACAGCAAATCTGCGGCTCTGTGCTTTCTTTCGTTCTGAACAAGTGTTACTGTTTTCTGCACAAAAGCGATTCTGCGAAGCAATGTGAACAGGCACAGAGAAGGTGCTAGCAGGGAATTCTCTGCCTGCCTTTCCCCAGTGCTCTGTAAGCTCTCCAGGACAACATAAAATCTGGGGCTCTGTGCTTTCTTTCCTTCTGAACAAGTGTTACTGTTTTCTGCACAAAAGCGATTCTTGCGAAGCAATGTGAACACTTCTGCTTCCCAGGCACAGAGAAGGTGCTAGCAAGGAATTCTCTGCCTGCCTTTCCCCAGTGCTCTGCAAGCTCTCCAGGACAACATAGAATCTGGGGCTCTGTGCTTTCTTTCATTCTGAACAAGTGTTAGTGTTTTCTGCACAAAAGTGATTCTGCGAAGCAATGTGAACACTTCTGCTTCCCAGGCACAGAGAAGGTGCTAGCAGGGAATTCTCTGCCTGCCTTTCCCCAGTGCTCTGCAAGCTCTCCAGGACAACAAAAAATCTGGGGCTCTGTGCTTTCTTTCCCTCTCTACAAGTATTACTGTTTTCTGCACAAGAGCGATTCTTGCGAAGCAATGTGAACAGGCACAGAGAAGGTGCTATCAGGGAATTCTCTGCCTGCCTTTCCCCAGTGCTCTGCAAGCTCTCCAGGACAACATAGAATCTGGGGCTCTGTGCTTTCTTTCCTTCTGAACAAGTGTTAGTGTTTTCTGCACAAAAGCGATTCTGCGAAGCAATGTGAACACTTCTGCTTCCCAGGCACAGAGGAGGTGCTAGCAAGGAATTCTCTGCCTGCCTTTCCCCAGTGCTCTGCAAGCTCTCCAGGACAACATAGAATCTGGGGCTCTGTGCTTTCTTTCGTTCTGAACAAGTGTTACTGTTTTCTGCACAAAAGCGATTCTGCGAAGCAATGTGAACACTTCTGCTTCCCAGGCACAGAGAAGGTGCTAGCAAGGAATTCTCTGCCTGCCTTTCCCCAGTGCTCTGCAAGCTCTCCAGGACAACATAGAATCTGGGGCTCTGTGCTTTCTTTCGTTCTGAACAAGTGTTACTGTTTTCTGCACAAAAGCGATTCTGCGAAGCAATGTGAACACTTCTGCTTCCCAGGCACAGAGAAGGTGCTAGCAAGGAATTCTCTGCCTGCCTTTCCCCAGTGCTCTGCAAGCTCTCCAGGACAACATAGAATCTGGGGCTCTGTGCTTTCTTTCGTTCTGAACAAGTGTTACTGTTTTCCGCACAAAAGGGATTCTTGCGAAGCAATGTGAACACTTCTGCTTCCCAGGCACAGAGAAGGTGCTATCAGGGAATTCTCTACCTGCCTTTCCCCAGTGCTCTGCAAGCTCTCCAGGACAACATAGAATCTGGGGCTCTGTGCTTTCTTTCCTTCTGAACAAATGTTACTGTTTTCTGCACAAAAGCGATTCTGCGAAGCAATGTGAACAGGCACAGAGAAGGTGCTAGCAGGGAATTCTCTGCCTGCCTTTCCCCAGTGCTCTGCAAGCTCTCCAGGACAACATAAAATCTGGGGCTCTGTGCTTTCTTTCCTTCTGAACAAGTGTTACTGTTTTCTGCACAAAAGCGATTCTTGCGAAGCAATGTGAACACTTCTGCTTCCCAGGCAGAGAGAAGGTGCTAGCAAGGAATTCTCTGCCTGCCTTTCCCCAGTGCTCTGCAAGCTCTCCAGGACAACATAGAATCTGGGGCTCTGTGCTTTCTTTCGTTCTGAACAAGTGTTAGTGTTTTCTGCACAAAAGCGATTCTGCGAAGCAATGTGAACACTTCTGCTTCCCAGGCACAGAGAAGGTGCTAGCAGGGAATTCTCTGCCTGCCTTTCCCCAGTGCTCTGCAAGCTCTCTGGGACAACAGCAAATCTGGGGCTCTGTGCTTTCTTTCGTTCTGAACAAGTGTTACTGTTTTCTGCACAAAAGCGATTCTGCGAAGCAATGTGAACAGGCACAGAGAAGGTGCTAGCAGGGAATTCTCTGCCTGCCTTTCCCCAGTGCTCTGCAAGCTCTCCAGGGCAACATAAAATCTGGGGCTCTGTGCTTTCTTTCCTTCTGAACAAGTGTTACTGTTTTCTGCACAAAAGCGATTCTTGCGAAGCAATGTGAACACTTCTGCTTCCCAGGCACAGAGAAGGTGCTAGCAAGGAATTCTCTGCCTGCCTTTCCCCAGTGCTCTGCAAGCTCTCCAGGACAACATAAAATCTGGGGCTCTGTGCTTTCTTTCCTTCTGAACAAGTGTTACTGTTTTCTGCACAAAAGCGATTCTGCGAAGCAATGTGAACAGGCACAGAGAAGGTGCTAGCAGGGAATTCTCTGCCTGCCTTTCCCCAGTGCTCTGCAAGCTCTCCAGGACAACATAGAATCTGGGGCTCTGTGCTTTCTTTCCTTCTGAACAAGTGTTACTGTTTTCTGCACAAAAGCGATTCTGCGAAGCAATGTGAACACTTCTGCTTCCCAGGCACAGAGAAGGTGCTAGCAGGGAATTCTCTGCCTGCCTTTCCCCAGTGCTCTGCAAGCTCTCCAGGACAACATAGAATCTGGGGCTCTGTGCTTTCTTTCCTTCTGAACAAGTGTTACTGTTTTCTGCACAAAAGTGATTCTTGCGAAGCAATGTGAACACTTCTGCTTCCCAGGCACAGAGAAGGTGCTAGCAAGGAATTCTCTGCCTGCCTTTCCCCAGTGCTCTGCAAGCTCTCCAGGACAACATAGAATCTGGGGCTCTGTGCTTTCTTTCATTCTGAACAAGTGTTAGTGTTTTCTGCACAAAAGCGATTCTGCGAAGCAATGTGAACACTTCTGCTTCCCAGGCACAGAGAAGGTGCTAGCAGGGAATTCTCTGCCTGCCTTTCCCCAGTGCTCTGCAAGCTCTCCAGGACAACATAAAATCTGGGGCTCTGTGCTTTCTTTCCTTCTGAACAAGTATTACTGTTTTCTGCACAAAAGCGATTCTTGCGACTCAATGTGAACAGGCACAGAGAAGGTGCTATCAGGGAATTCTCTGCCTGCCTTTCCCCAGTGCTCTGCAAGCTCTCCAGGACAACATAGAATCTGGGGCTCTGTGCTTTCTTTCCTTCTGAACAAGTGTTACTGTTTTCTGCACAAAAGCGATTCTGCGAAGCAATGTGAACACTTCTGCTTCCCAGGCACAGAGAAGGTGCTAGCAAGGAATTCTCTGCCTGCCTTTCCCCAGTGCTCTGCAAGCTCTCCAGGACAACATAGAATCTGGGGCTCTGTGCTTTCTTTCCTTCTGAACAAGTGTTACTGTTTTCTGCACAAAAGCGATTCTGCGAAGCAATGTGAACACTTCTGCTTCCCAGGCACAGAGAAGGTGCTATCAGGGAATTCTCTACCTGCCTTTCCCCAGTGCTCTGCAAGCTCTCCAGGACAACATAGAATCTGGGGCTCTGTGCTTTCTTTCCTTCTGAACAAATGTTACTGTTTTCTGCACAAAAGCGATTCTGCGAAGCAATGTGAACAGGCACAGAGAAGGTGCTAGCAGGGAATTCTCTGCCTGCCTTTCCCCAGTGCTCTGCAAGCTCTCCAGGACAACATAAAATCTGGGGCTCTGTGCTTTCTTTCCTTCTGAACAAGTGTTACTGTTTTCTGCACAAAAGCGATTCTTGCGAAGCAATGTGAACACTTCTGCTTCCCAGGCAGAGAGAAGGTGCTAGCAAGGAATTCTCTGCCTGCCTTTCCCCAGTGCTCTGCAAGCTCTCCAGGACAACATAGAATCTGGGGCTCTGTGCTTTCTTTCGTTCTGAACAAGTGTTAGTGTTTTCTGCACAAAAGCGATTCTGCGAAGCAATGTGAACACTTCTGCTTCCCAGGCACAGAGAAGGTGCTAGCAGGGAATTCTCTGCCTGCCTTTCCCCAGTGCTCTGCAAGGTCTCCAGGACAACAGCAAATCTGCGGCTCTGTGCTTTCTTTCGTTCTGAACAAGTGTTACTGTTTTCTGCACAAAAGCGATTCTGCGAAGCAATGTGAACAGGCACAGAGAAGGTGCTAGCAGGGAATTCTCTGCCTGCCTTTCCCCAGTGCTCTGTAAGCTCTCCAGGACAACATAGAATCTGGGGCTCTGTGCTTTCTTTCCTTCTGAACAAGTGTTACTGTTTTCTGCACAAAAGTGATTCTTGCGAAGCAATGTGAACACTTCTGCTTACCAGGCACAGAGAAGGTGCTAGCAGGGAATTCTCTGCCTGCCTTTCCCCAGTGCTCTGCAAGCTCTCCAGGACAACATAGAATCTGGGGCTCTGTGCTTTCTTTCCTTCTGAACAAGTGTTACTGTTTTCTGCACAAAAGCGATTCTTGCGAAGCAATGTGAACACTTCTGCTTCCCAGGCACAGAGAAGGTGCTAGCAAGGAATTCTCTGCCTGCCTTTCCCCAGTGCTCTGCAAGCTCTCCAGGACAACATAGAATCTGGGGCTCTGTGCTTTCTTTCGTTCTGAACAAGTGTTACTGTTTTCTGCACAAAAGCGATTCTGCGAAGCAATGTGAACAGGCACAGAGAAGGTGCTATCAGGGAATTCTCTGCCTGCCTTTCCCCAGTGCTCTGCAAGCTCTCCAGGACAACATAGAATCTGGGGCTCTGTGCTTTCTTTCCTTCTGAACAAGTGTTACTGTTTTCTGCACAAAAGCGATTCTGCGAAGCAATGTGAACACTTCTGCTTCCCAGGCACAGAGAAGGTGCTATCAGGGAATTCTCTGCCTGCCTTTCCCCAGTGCTCTGCAAGCTCTCCAGGACAACATAGAATCTGGGGCTCTGTGCTTTCTTTCCTTCTGAACAAGTGTTACTGTTTTCTGCACAAAAGCGATTCTGCGAAGCAATGTGAACAGGCACAGAGAAGGTGCTAGCAGGGAATTCTCTGCCTGCCTTTCCCCAGTGCTCTGCAAGCTCTCCAGGACAACATAAAATCTGGGTCTCTGTGCTTTCTTTCCTTCTGAACAAGTGTTACTGTTTTCTGCACAAAAGCGATTCTTGCGAAGCAATGTGAACACTTCTGCTTCCCAGGCACAGAGAAGGTGCTAGCAAGGAATTCTCTGCCTGCCTTTCCCCAGTGCTCTGCAAGCTCTCCAGGACAACATAGAATCTGGGGCTCTGTGCTTTCTTTCGTTCTGAACAAGTGTTACTGTTTTCTGCACAAAAGCGATTCTGCGAAGCAATGTGAACAGGCACAGAGAAGGTGCTATCAGGGAATTCTCTGCCTGCCTTTCCCCAGTGCTCTGCAAGCTCTCCAGGACAACATAGAATCTGGGGCTCTGTGCTTTCTTTCCTTCTGAACAAGTGTTAGTGTTTTCTGCACAAAAGCGATTCTGCGAAGCAATGTGAACACTTCTGCTTCCCAGGCACAGAGAAGGTGCTATCAGGGAATTCTCTGCCTGCCTTTCCCCAGTGCTCTGCAAGCTCTCCAGGACAACATAGAATCTGGGGCTCTGTGCTTTCTTTCCTTCTGAACAAGTGTTACTGTTTTCTGCACAAAAGCGATTCTGCGAAGCAATGTGAACAGGCACAGAGAAGGTGCTAGCAGGGAATTCTCTGCCTGCCTTTCCCCAGTGCTCTGCAAGCTCTCCAGGACAACATAAAATCTGGGGCTCTGTGCTTTCTTTCCCTCTCTACAAGTATTACTGTTTTCTGCACAAGAGCGATTCTTGCGAAGCAATGTGAACAGGCACAGAGAAGGTGCTATCAGGGAATTCTCTGCCTGCCTTTCCCCAGTGCTCTGCAAGCTCTCCGGGACAACAGCAAATCTGGGGCTCTGTGCTTTCTTTCGTTCTGAACAAGTGTTACTGTTTTCTGCACAAAAGCGATTCTGTGAAGCAATGTGAACAGGCACAGAGAAGGTGCTATCAGGGAATTCTCTGCCTGCCTTTCCCCAGTGCTCTGCAAGCTCTCCAGGACAACATAGAATCTGGGGCTCTGTGCTTTCTTTCCTTCTGAACAAGTGTTAGTGTTTTCTGCACAAGAGCGATTCTTGCGAAGCAATGTGAACAGGCACAGAGAAGGTGCTATCAGGGAATTCTCTGCCTGCCTTTCCCCAGTGCTCTGCAAGCTCTCCGGGACAACAGCAAATCTGGGGCTCTGTGCTTTCTTTCGTTCTGAACAAGTGTTACTGTTTTCTGCACAAAAGCGATTCTGTGAAGCAATGTGAACAGGCACAGAGAAGGTGCTATCAGGGAATTCTCTGCCTGCCTTTCCCCAGTGCTCTGCAAGCTCTCCAGGACAACATAGAATCTGGGGCTCTGTGCTTTCTTTCCTTCTGAACAAGTGTTAGTGTTTTCTGCACAAAAGCGATTCTGCGAAGCAATGTGAACACTTCTGCTTCCCAGGCACAGAGAAGGTGCTAGCAAGGAATTCTCTGCCTGCCTTTCCCCAGTGCTCTGCAAGCTCTCCAGGACAACATAGAATCTGGGGCTCTGTGCTTTCTTTCGTTCTGAACAAGTGTTACTGTTTTCTGCACAAAAGCGATTCTGCGAAGCAATGTGAACACTTCTGCTTCCCAGGCACAGAGAAGGTGCTAGCAAGGAATTCTCTGCCTGCCTTTCCCCAGTGCTCTGCAAGCTCTCCAGGACAACATAGAATCTGGGGCTCTGTGCTTTCTTTCGTTCTGAACAAGTGTTACTGTTTTCTGCACAAAAGGGATTCTTGCGAAGCAATGTGAACACTTCTGCTTCCCAGGCACAGAGAAGGTGCTATCAGGGAATTCTCTACCTGCCTTTCCCCAGTGCTCTGCAAGCTCTCCAGGACAACATAGAATCTGGGGCTCTGTGCTTTCTTTCCTTCTGAACAAATGTTACTGTTTTCTGCACAAAAGCGATTCTGCGAAGCAATGTGAACAGGCACAGAGAAGGTGCTAGCAGGGAATTCTCTGCCTGCCTTTCCCCAGTGCTCTGCAAGCTCTCCAGGACAACATAGAATCTGGGGCTCTGTGCTTTCTTTCCTTCTGAACAAGTGTTACTGTTTTCTGCACAAAAGCGATTCTTGCGAAGCAATGTGAACACTTCTGCTTCCCAGGCAGAGAGAAGGTGCTAGCAAGGAATTCTCTGCCTGCCTTTCCCCAGTGCTCTGCAAGCTCTCCAGGACAACATAGAATCTGGGGCTCTGTGCTTTCTTTCCTTCTGAACAAGTGTTACTGTTTTCTGCACAAAAGCGATTCTGCGAAGCAATGTGAACACTTCTGCTTCCCAGGCACAGAGAAGGTGCTAGCAGGGAATTCTCTGCCTGCCTTTCCCCAGTGCTCTGCAAGCTCTCCAGGACAACAGCAAATCTGCGGCTCTGTGCTTTCTTTCGTTCTGAACAAGTGTTACTGTTTTCTGCACAAAAGCGATTCTGCGAAGCAATGTGAACAGGCACAGAGAAGGTGCTAGCAGGGAATTCTCTGCCTGCCTTTCCCCAGTGCTCTGCAAGCTCTGCAGGACAACATAAAATCTGGGGCTCTGTGCTTTCTTTCCTTCTGAACAAGTGTTACTGTTTTCTGCACAAAAGTGATTCTTGCGAAGCAATGTGAACACTTCTGCTTCCCAGGCACAGAGAAGGTGCTAGCAGGGAATTCTCTGCCTGCCTTTCCCCAGTGCTCTGCAAGCTCTCCAGGACAACATAAAATCTGGGGCTCTGTGCTTTCTTTCCTTCTGAACAAGTGTTACTGTTTTCTGCACAAAAGCGATTCTTGCGAAGCAATGTGAACACTTCTGCTTCCCAGGCACAGAGAAGGTGCTAGCAAGGAATTCTCTGCCTGCCTTTCCCCAGTGCTCTGCAAGCTCTCCAGGACAACATAGAATCTGGGGCTCTGTGCTTTCTTTCCTTCTGAACAAGTGTTAGTGTTTTCTGCACAAAAGTGATTCTGCGAAGCAATGTGAACACTTCTGCTTCCCAGGCACAGAGAAGGTGCTAGCAGGGAATTCTCTGCCTGCCTTTCCCCAGTGCTCTGCAAGCTCTCCAGGACAACATAAAATCTGGGTCTCTGTGCTTTCTTTCCTTCTGAACAAGTATTACTGTTTTCTGCACAAAAGCGATTCTTGCGAAGCAATGTGAACAGGCACAGAGAAGGTGCTATCAGGGAATTCTCTGCCTGCCTTTCCCCAGTGCTCTGCAAGCTCTCCAGGACAACATAAAATCTGGGGCTCTGTGCTTTCTTTCGTTCTGAACAAGTGTTAGTGTTTTCTGCACAAAAGCGATTCTGCGAAGCAATGTGAACACTTCTGCTTCCCAGGCACAGAGAAGGTGCTATCAGGGAATTCTCTGCCTGCCTTTCCCCAGTGCTCTGCAAGCTCTCCAGGACAACATAAAATCTGGGGCTCTGTGCTTTCTTTCCCTCTCTACAAGTGTTACTGTTTTCTGCACAAGAGCGATTCTTGCGAAGCAATGTGAACAGGCACAGAGAAGGTGCTATCAGGGAATTCTCTGCCTGCCTTTCCCCAGTGCTCTGCAAGCTCTCCGGGACAACAGCAAATCTGGGGCTCTGTGCTTTCTTTCGTTCTGAACAAGTGTTACTGTTTTCTGCACAAAAGCGATTCTGTGAAGCAATGTGAACAGGCACAGAGAAGGTGCTATCAGGGAATTCTCTGCCTGCCTTTCCCCAGTGCTCTGCAAGCTCTCCAGGACAACATAGAATCTGGGGCTCTGTGCTTTCTTTCCTTCTGAACAAGTGTTAGTGTTTTCTGCACAAAAGCGATTCTGCGAAGCAATGTGAACACTTCTGCTTCCCAGGCACAGAGGAGGTGCTAGCAAGGAATTCTCTGCCTGCCTTTCCCCAGTGCTCTGCAAGCTCTCCAGGACAACATAGAATCTGGGGCTCTGTGCTTTCTTTCGTTCTGAACAAGTGTTACTGTTTTCTGCACAAAAGCGATTCTTGCGAAGCAATGTGAACACTTCTGCTTCCCAGGCAGAGAGAAGGTGCTAGCAAGGAATTCTCTGCCTGCCTTTCCCCAGTGCTCTGCAAGCTCTCCAGGACAACATAGAATCTGGGGCTCTGTGCTTTCTTTCCTTCTGAACAAGTGTTACTGTTTTCTGCACAAAAGCGATTCTGCGAAGCAATGTGAACACTTCTGCTTCCCAGGCACAGAGAAGGTGCTAGCAGGGAATTCTCTGCCTGCCTTTCCCCAGTGCTCTGCAAGCTCTCCAGGACAACAGCAAATCTGCGGCTCTGTGCTTTCTTTCGTTCTGAACAAGTGTTACTGTTTTCTGCACAAAAGCGATTCTGCGAAGCAATGTGAACAGGCACAGAGAAGGTGCTAGCAGGGAATTCTCTGCCTGCCTTTCCCCAGTGCTCTGCAAGCTCTGCAGGACAACATAAAATCTGGGGCTCTGTGCTTTCTTTCCTTCTGAACAAGTGTTACTGTTTTCTGCACAAAAGTGATTCTTGCGAAGCAATGTGAACACTTCTGCTTCCCAGGCACAGAGAAGGTGCTAGCAGGGAATTCTCTGCCTGCCTTTCCCCAGTGCTCTGCAAGCTCTCCAGGACAACATAAAATCTGGGGCTCTGTGCTTTCTTTCCTTCTGAACAAGTGTTACTGTTTTCTGCACAAAAGCGATTCTTGCGAAGCAATGTGAACACTTCTGCTTCCCAGGCACAGAGAAGGTGCTAGCAAGGAATTCTCTGCCTGCCTTTCCCCAGTGCTCTGCAAGCTCTCCAGGACAACATAGAATCTGGGGCTCTGTGCTTTCTTTCATTCTGAACAAGTGTTAGTGTTTTCTGCACAAAAGTGATTCTGCGAAGCAATGTGAACACTTCTGCTTCCCAGGCACAGAGAAGGTGCTAGCAGGGAATTCTCTGCCTGCCTTTCCCCAGTGCTCTGCAAGCTCTCCAGGACAACATAAAATCTGGGTCTCTGTGCTTTCTTTCCTTCTGAACAAGTATTACTGTTTTCTGCACAAAAGCGATTCTTGCGAAGCAATGTGAACAGGCACAGAGAAGGTGCTATCAGGGAATTCTCTGCCTGCCTTTCCCCAGTGCTCTGCAAGCTCTCCAGGACAACATAAAATCTGGGGCTCTGTGCTTTCTTTCGTTCTGAACAAGTGTTAGTGTTTTCTGCACAAAAGCGATTCTGCGAAGCAATGTGAACACTTCTGCTTCCCAGGCACAGAGAAGGTGCTATCAGGGAATTCTCTGCCTGCCTTTCCCCAGTGCTCTGCAAGCTCTCCAGGACAACATAAAATCTGGGGCTCTGTGCTTTCTTTCCCTCTCTACAAGTGTTACTGTTTTCTGCACAAGAGCGATTCTTGCGAAGCAATGTGAACAGGCACAGAGAAGGTGCTATCAGGGAATTCTCTGCCTGCCTTTCCCCAGTGCTCTGCAAGCTCTCCGGGACAACAGCAAATCTGGGGCTCTGTGCTTTCTTTCGTTCTGAACAAGTGTTACTGTTTTCTGCACAAAAGCGATTCTGTGAAGCAATGTGAACAGGCACAGAGAAGGTGCTATCAGGGAATTCTCTGCCTGCCTTTCCCCAGTGCTCTGCAAGCTCTCCAGGACAACATAGAATCTGGGGCTCTGTGCTTTCTTTCCTTCTGAACAAGTGTTAGTGTTTTCTGCACAAAAGCGATTCTGCGAAGCAATGTGAACACTTCTGCTTCCCAGGCACAGAGGAGGTGCTAGCAAGGAATTCTCTGCCTGCCTTTCCCCAGTGCTCTGCAAGCTCTCCAGGACAACATAGAATCTGGGGCTCTGTGCTTTCTTTCGTTCTGAACAAGTGTTAATGTTTTCTGCACAAAAGCGATTCTGCGAAGCAATGTGAACACTTCTGCTTCCCAGGCACAGAGAAGGTGCTAGCAAGGAATTCTCTGCCTGCCTTTCCCCAGTGCTCTGCAAGCTCTCCAGGACAACATAGAATCTGGGGCTCTGTGCTTTCTTTCGTTCTGAACAAGTGTTACTGTTTTCTGCACAAAAGCGATTCTGCGAAGCAATGTGAACACTTCTGCTTCCCAGGCACAGAGAAGGTGCTAGCAAGGAATTCTCTGCCTGCCTTTCCCCAGTGCTCTGCAAGCTCTCCAGGACAACATAGAATCTGGGGCTCTGTGCTTTCTTTCGTTCTGAACAAGTGTTACTGTTTTCTGCACAAAAGGGATTCTTGCGAAGCAATGTGAACACTTCTGCTTCCCAGGCACAGAGAAGGTGCTAGCAAGGAATTCTCTACCTGCCTTTCCCCAGTGCTCTGCAAGCTCTCCAGGACAACATAGAATCTGGGGCTCTGTGCTTTCTTTCCTTCTGAACAAATGTTACTGTTTTCTGCACAAAAGCGATTCTGCGAAGCAATGTGAACAGGCACAGAGAAGGTGCTAGCAGGGAATTCTCTGCCTGCCTTTCCCCAGTGCTCTGCAAGCTCTCCAGGACAACATAAAATCTGGGGCTCTGTGCTTTCTTTCCTTCTGAACAAGTGTTACTGTTTTCTGCACAAAAGCGATTCTTGCGAAGCAATGTGAACACTTCTGCTTCCCAGGCAGAGAGAAGGTGCTAGCAAGGAATTCTCTGCCTGCCTTTCCCCAGTGCTCTGCAAGCTCTCCAGGACAACATAGAATCTGGGGCTCTGTGCTTTCTTTCCTTCTGAACAAGTGTTACTGTTTTCTGCACAAAAGCGATTCTGCGAAGCAATGTGAACACTTCTGCTTCCCAGGCACAGAGAAGGTGCTAGCAGGGAATTCTCTGCCTGCCTTTCCCCAGTGCTCTGCAAGCTCTCCAGGACAACAGCAAATCTGCGGCTCTGTGCTTTCTTTCGTTCTGAACAAGTGTTACTGTTTTCTGCACAAAAGCGATTCTGCGAAGCAATGTGAACAGGCACAGAGAAGGTGCTAGCAGGGAATTCTCTGCCTGCCTTTCCCCAGTGCTCTGTAAGCTCTCCAGGACAACATAAAATCTGGGGCTCTGTGCTTTCTTTCCTTCTGAACAAGTGTTACTGTTTTCTGCACAAAAGCGATTCTTGCGAAGCAATGTGAACACTTCTGCTTCCCAGGCACAGAGAAGGTGCTAGCAAGGAATTCTCTGCCTGCCTTTCCCCAGTGCTCTGCAAGCTCTCCAGGACAACATAGAATCTGGGGCTCTGTGCTTTCTTTCATTCTGAACAAGTGTTAGTGTTTTCTGCACAAAAGTGATTCTGCGAAGCAATGTGAACACTTCTGCTTCCCAGGCACAGAGAAGGTGCTAGCAGGGAATTCTCTGCCTGCCTTTCCCCAGTGCTCTGCAAGCTCTCCAGGACAACAAAAAATCTGGGGCTCTGTGCTTTCTTTCCCTCTCTACAAGTATTACTGTTTTCTGCACAAGAGCGATTCTTGCGAAGCAATGTGAACAGGCACAGAGAAGGTGCTATCAGGGAATTCTCTGCCTGCCTTTCCCCAGTGCTCTGCAAGCTCTCCAGGACAACATAGAATCTGGGGCTCTGTGCTTTCTTTCCTTCTGAACAAGTGTTAGTGTTTTCTGCACAAAAGCGATTCTGCGAAGCAATGTGAACACTTCTGCTTCCCAGGCACAGAGGAGGTGCTAGCAAGGAATTCTCTGCCTGCCTTTCCCCAGTGCTCTGCAAGCTCTCCAGGACAACATAGAATCTGGGGCTCTGTGCTTTCTTTCGTTCTGAACAAGTGTTACTGTTTTCTGCACAAAAGCGATTCTGCGAAGCAATGTGAACACTTCTGCTTCCCAGGCACAGAGAAGGTGCTAGCAAGGAATTCTCTGCCTGCCTTTCCCCAGTGCTCTGCAAGCTCTCCAGGACAACATAGAATCTGGGGCTCTGTGCTTTCTTTCGTTCTGAACAAGTGTTACTGTTTTCTGCACAAAAGCGATTCTGCGAAGCAATGTGAACACTTCTGCTTCCCAGGCACAGAGAAGGTGCTAGCAAGGAATTCTCTGCCTGCCTTTCCCCAGTGCTCTGCAAGCTCTCCAGGACAACATAGAATCTGGGGCTCTGTGCTTTCTTTCGTTCTGAACAAGTGTTACTGTTTTCCGCACAAAAGGGATTCTTGCGAAGCAATGTGAACACTTCTGCTTCCCAGGCACAGAGAAGGTGCTATCAGGGAATTCTCTACCTGCCTTTCCCCAGTGCTCTGCAAGCTCTCCAGGACAACATAGAATCTGGGGCTCTGTGCTTTCTTTCCTTCTGAACAAATGTTACTGTTTTCTGCACAAAAGCGATTCTGCGAAGCAATGTGAACAGGCACAGAGAAGGTGCTAGCAGGGAATTCTCTGCCTGCCTTTCCCCAGTGCTCTGCAAGCTCTCCAGGACAACATAAAATCTGGGGCTCTGTGCTTTCTTTCCTTCTGAACAAGTGTTACTGTTTTCTGCACAAAAGCGATTCTTGCGAAGCAATGTGAACACTTCTGCTTCCCAGGCAGAGAGAAGGTGCTAGCAAGGAATTCTCTGCCTGCCTTTCCCCAGTGCTCTGCAAGCTCTCCAGGACAACATAGAATCTGGGGCTCTGTGCTTTCTTTCGTTCTGAACAAGTGTTAGTGTTTTCTGCACAAAAGCGATTCTGCGAAGCAATGTGAACACTTCTGCTTCCCAGGCACAGAGAAGGTGCTAGCAGGGAATTCTCTGCCTGCCTTTCCCCAGTGCTCTGCAAGCTCTCTGGGACAACAGCAAATCTGGGGCTCTGTGCTTTCTTTCGTTCTGAACAAGTGTTACTGTTTTCTGCACAAAAGCGATTCTGCGAAGCAATGTGAACAGGCACAGAGAAGGTGCTAGCAGGGAATTCTCTGCCTGCCTTTCCCCAGTGCTCTGCAAGCTCTCCAGGGCAACATAAAATCTGGGGCTCTGTGCTTTCTTTCCTTCTGAACAAGTGTTACTGTTTTCTGCACAAAAGCGATTCTTGCGAAGCAATGTGAACACTTCTGCTTCCCAGGCACAGAGAAGGTGCTAGCAAGGAATTCTCTGCCTGCCTTTCCCCAGTGCTCTGCAAGCTCTCCAGGACAACATAAAATCTGGGGCTCTGTGCTTTCTTTCCTTCTGAACAAGTGTTACTGTTTTCTGCACAAAAGCGATTCTGCGAAGCAATGTGAACAGGCACAGAGAAGGTGCTAGCAGGGAATTCTCTGCCTGCCTTTCCCCAGTGCTCTGCAAGCTCTCCAGGACAACATAGAATCTGGGGCTCTGTGCTTTCTTTCCTTCTGAACAAGTGTTACTGTTTTCTGCACAAAAGCGATTCTGCGAAGCAATGTGAACACTTCTGCTTCCCAGGCACAGAGAAGGTGCTAGCAGGGAATTCTCTGCCTGCCTTTCCCCAGTGCTCTGCAAGCTCTCCAGGACAACATAGAATCTGGGGCTCTGTGCTTTCTTTCCTTCTGAACAAGTGTTACTGTTTTCTGCACAAAAGTGATTCTTGCGAAGCAATGTGAACACTTCTGCTTCCCAGGCACAGAGAAGGTGCTAGCAAGGAATTCTCTGCCTGCCTTTCCCCAGTGCTCTGCAAGCTCTCCAGGACAACATAGAATCTGGGGCTCTGTGCTTTCTTTCATTCTGAACAAGTGTTAGTGTTTTCTGCACAAAAGCGATTCTGCGAAGCAATGTGAACACTTCTGCTTCCCAGGCACAGAGAAGGTGCTAGCAGGGAATTCTCTGCCTGCCTTTCCCCAGTGCTCTGCAAGCTCTCCAGGACAACATAAAATCTGGGGCTCTGTGCTTTCTTTCCTTCTGAACAAGTATTACTGTTTTCTGCACAAAAGCGATTCTTGCGACTCAATGTGAACAGGCACAGAGAAGGTGCTATCAGGGAATTCTCTGCCTGCCTTTCCCCAGTGCTCTGCAAGCTCTCCAGGACAACATAGAATCTGGGGCTCTGTGCTTTCTTTCCTTCTGAACAAGTGTTACTGTTTTCTGCACAAAAGCGATTCTGCGAAGCAATGTGAACACTTCTGCTTCCCAGGCACAGAGAAGGTGCTAGCAAGGAATTCTCTGCCTGCCTTTCCCCAGTGCTCTGCAAGCTCTCCAGGACAACATAGAATCTGGGGCTCTGTGCTTTCTTTCCTTCTGAACAAGTGTTACTGTTTTCTGCACAAAAGCGATTCTGCGAAGCAATGTGAACACTTCTGCTTCCCAGGCACAGAGAAGGTGCTATCAGGGAATTCTCTACCTGCCTTTCCCCAGTGCTCTGCAAGCTCTCCAGGACAACATAGAATCTGGGGCTCTGTGCTTTCTTTCCTTCTGAACAAATGTTACTGTTTTCTGCACAAAAGCGATTCTGCGAAGCAATGTGAACAGGCACAGAGAAGGTGCTAGCAGGGAATTCTCTGCCTGCCTTTCCCCAGTGCTCTGCAAGCTCTCCAGGACAACATAAAATCTGGGGCTCTGTGCTTTCTTTCCTTCTGAACAAGTGTTACTGTTTTCTGCACAAAAGCGATTCTTGCGAAGCAATGTGAACACTTCTGCTTCCCAGGCAGAGAGAAGGTGCTAGCAAGGAATTCTCTGCCTGCCTTTCCCCAGTGCTCTGCAAGCTCTCCAGGACAACATAGAATCTGGGGCTCTGTGCTTTCTTTCGTTCTGAACAAGTGTTAGTGTTTTCTGCACAAAAGCGATTCTGCGAAGCAATGTGAACACTTCTGCTTCCCAGGCACAGAGAAGGTGCTAGCAGGGAATTCTCTGCCTGCCTTTCCCCAGTGCTCTGCAAGGTCTCCAGGACAACAGCAAATCTGCGGCTCTGTGCTTTCTTTCGTTCTGAACAAGTGTTACTGTTTTCTGCACAAAAGCGATTCTGCGAAGCAATGTGAACAGGCACAGAGAAGGTGCTAGCAGGGAATTCTCTGCCTGCCTTTCCCCAGTGCTCTGTAAGCTCTCCAGGACAACATAGAATCTGGGGCTCTGTGCTTTCTTTCCTTCTGAACAAGTGTTACTGTTTTCTGCACAAAAGTGATTCTTGCGAAGCAATGTGAACACTTCTGCTTACCAGGCACAGAGAAGGTGCTAGCAGGGAATTCTCTGCCTGCCTTTCCCCAGTGCTCTGCAAGCTCTCCAGGACAACATAGAATCTGGGGCTCTGTGCTTTCTTTCCTTCTGAACAAGTGTTACTGTTTTCTGCACAAAAGCGATTCTTGCGAAGCAATGTGAACACTTCTGCTTCCCAGGCACAGAGAAGGTGCTAGCAAGGAATTCTCTGCCTGCCTTTCCCCAGTGCTCTGCAAGCTCTCCAGGACAACATAGAATCTGGGGCTCTGTGCTTTCTTTCGTTCTGAACAAGTGTTACTGTTTTCTGCACAAAAGCGATTCTGCGAAGCAATGTGAACAGGCACAGAGAAGGTGCTATCAGGGAATTCTCTGCCTGCCTTTCCCCAGTGCTCTGCAAGCTCTCCAGGACAACATAGAATCTGGGGCTCTGTGCTTTCTTTCCTTCTGAACAAGTGTTACTGTTTTCTGCACAAAAGCGATTCTGCGAAGCAATGTGAACACTTCTGCTTCCCAGGCACAGAGAAGGTGCTATCAGGGAATTCTCTGCCTGCCTTTCCCCAGTGCTCTGCAAGCTCTCCAGGACAACATAGAATCTGGGGCTCTGTGCTTTCTTTCCTTCTGAACAAGTGTTACTGTTTTCTGCACAAAAGCGATTCTGCGAAGCAATGTGAACAGGCACAGAGAAGGTGCTAGCAGGGAATTCTCTGCCTGCCTTTCCCCAGTGCTCTGCAAGCTCTCCAGGACAACATAAAATCTGGGTCTCTGTGCTTTCTTTCCTTCTGAACAAGTGTTACTGTTTTCTGCACAAAAGCGATTCTTGCGAAGCAATGTGAACACTTCTGCTTCCCAGGCACAGAGAAGGTGCTAGCAAGGAATTCTCTGCCTGCCTTTCCCCAGTGCTCTGCAAGCTCTCCAGGACAACATAGAATCTGGGGCTCTGTGCTTTCTTTCGTTCTGAACAAGTGTTACTGTTTTCTGCACAAAAGCGATTCTGCGAAGCAATGTGAACAGGCACAGAGAAGGTGCTATCAGGGAATTCTCTGCCTGCCTTTCCCCAGTGCTCTGCAAGCTCTCCAGGACAACATAGAATCTGGGGCTCTGTGCTTTCTTTCCTTCTGAACAAGTGTTAGTGTTTTCTGCACAAAAGCGATTCTGCGAAGCAATGTGAACACTTCTGCTTCCCAGGCACAGAGAAGGTGCTATCAGGGAATTCTCTGCCTGCCTTTCCCCAGTGCTCTGCAAGCTCTCCAGGACAACATAGAATCTGGGGCTCTGTGCTTTCTTTCCTTCTGAACAAGTGTTACTGTTTTCTGCACAAAAGCGATTCTGCGAAGCAATGTGAACAGGCACAGAGAAGGTGCTAGCAGGGAATTCTCTGCCTGCCTTTCCCCAGTGCTCTGCAAGCTCTCCAGGACAACATAAAATCTGGGGCTCTGTGCTTTCTTTCCTTCTGAACAAGTGTTACTGTTTTCTGCACAAAAGCGATTCTTGCGAAGCAATGTGAACACTTCTGCTTCCCAGGCACAGAGAAGGTGCTAGCAAGGAATTCTCTGCCTGCCTTTCCCCAGTGCTCTGCAAGCTCTCCAGGACAACATAAAATCTGGGGCTCTGTGCTTTCTTTCCTTCTGAACAAGTGTTACTGTTTTCTGCACAAAAGCGATTCTGCGAAGCAATGTGAACAGGCACAGAGAAGGTGCTATCAGGGAATTCTCTGCCTGCCTTTCCCCAGTGCTCTGCAAGCTCTCCAGGACAACATAGAATCTGGGGCTCTGTGCTTTCTTTCCTTCTGAACAAGTGTTAGTGTTTTCTGCACAAAAGCGATTCTGCGAAGCAATGTGAACACTTCTGCTTCCCAGGCACAGAGAAGGTGCTAGCAGGGAATTCTCTGCCTGCCTTTCCCCAGTGCCCTGCAAGCTCTCCAGGACAACATAAAATCTGGGTCTCTGTGCTTTCTTTCCTTCTGAACAAGTGTTACTGTTTTCTGCACAAAAGCGATTCTTGCGAAGCAATGTGAACACTTCTGCTTCCCAGGCACAGAGAAGGTGCTATCAGGGAATTCTCTGCCTGCCTTTCCCCAGTGCTCTGCAAGCTCTCCAGGACAACATAAAATCTGGGGCTCTGTGCTTTCTTTCCCTCTGAACAAGTGTTACTGTTTTCTGCACAAGAGCGATTCTTGCGAAGCAATGTGAACAGGCACAGAGAAGGTGCTATCAGGGAATTCTCTGCCTGCCTTTCCCCAGTGCTCTGCAAGCTCTCCAGGACAACATAGAATCTGGGGCTCTGTGCTTTCTTTCGTTCTGAACAAGTGTTACTGTTTTCTGCACAAAAGCGATTCTGCGAAGCAATGTGAACAGGCACAGAGAAGGTGCTATCAGGGAATTCTCTGCCTGCCTTTCCCCAGTGCTCTGCAAGCTCTCCAGGACAACATAGAATCTGGGGCTCTGTGCTTTCTTTCCTTCTGAACAAGTGTTAGTGTTTTCTGCACAAAAGCGATTCTGCGAAGCAATGTGAACACTTCTGCTTCCCAGGCACAGAGAAGGTGCTAGCAAGGAACTCTCTGCCTGCCTTTCCCCAGTGCTCTGCAAGCTCTCCAGGACAACATAGAATCTGGGGCTCTGTGCTTTCTTTCCTTCTGAACAAGTGTTACTGTTTTCTGCACAAAAGCGATTCTGCGAAGCAATGTGAACACTTCTGCTTCCCAGGCACAGAGAAGGTGCTAGCAAGGAATTCTCTGCCTGCCTTTCCCCAGTGCTCTGCAAGCTCTCCAGGACAACAGCAAATCTGCGGCTCTGTGCTTTCTTTCCTTCTGAACAAGTGTTACTGTTTTCTGCACAAAAGCGATTCTGCGAAGCAATGTGAACAGGCACAGAGAAGGTGCTAGCAGGGAATTCTCTGCCTGCCTTTCCCCAGTGCTCTGCAAGCTCTCCAGGACAACATAAAATCTGGGTCTCTGTGCTTTCTTTCCTTCTGAACAAGTGTTACTGTTTTCTGCACAAAAGCGATTCTTGCGAAGCAATGTGAACACTTCTGCTTCCCAGGCACAGAGAAGGTGCTATCAGGGAATTCTCTGCCTGCCTTTCCCCAGTGCTCTGCAAGCTCTCCAGGACAACATAAAATCTGGGGCTCTGTGCTTTCTTTCCCTCTGAACAAGTGTTACTGTTTTCTGCACAAGAGCGATTCTTGCGAAGCAATGTGAACAGGCACAGAGAAGGTGCTATCAGGGAATTCTCTGCCTGCCTTTCCCCAGTGCTCTGCAAGCTCTCCGGGACAACAGCAAATCTGGGGCTCTGTGCTTTCTTTCGTTCTGAACAAGTGTTACTGTTTTCTGCACAAAAGCGATTCTGCGAAGCAATGTGAACAGGCACAGAGAAGGTGCTATCAGGGAATTCTCTGCCTGCCTTTCCCCAGTGCTCTGCAAGCTCTCCAGGACAACATAGAATCTGGGGCTCTGTGCTTTCTTTCCTTCTGAACAAGTGTTAGTGTTTTCTGCACAAAAGCGATTCTGCGAAGCAATGTGAACACTTCTGCTTCCCAGGCACAGAGAAGGTGCTATCAGGGAATTCTCTGCCTGCCTTTCCCCAGTGCTCTGCAAGCTCTCCAGGACAACATAGAATCTGGGGCTCTGTGCTTTCTTTCCTTCTGAACAAGTGTTACTGTTTTCTGCACAAAAGCGATTCTGCGAAGCAATGTGAACACTTCTGCTTCCCAGGCACAGAGAAGGTGCTAGCAAGGAATTCTCTGCCTGCCTTTCCCCAGTGCTCTGCAAGCTCTCCAGGACAACATAGAATCTGGGGCTCTGTGCTTTCTTTCCTTCTGAACAAGTGTTACTGTTTTCTGCACAAAAGCGATTCTGCGAAGCAATGTGAACAGGCACAGAGAAGGTGCTAGCAGGGAATTCTCTGCCTGCCTTTCCCCAGTGCTCTGCAAGCTCTCCAGGACAACATAAAATCTGGGGCTCTGTGCTTTCTTTCCTTCTGAACAAGTGTTACTGTTTTCTGCACAAAAGCGATTCTTGCGAAGCAATGTGAACACTTCTGCTTCCCAGGCACAGAGAAGGTGCTAGCAAGGAATTCTCTGCCTGCCTTTCCCCAGTGCTCTGCAAGCTCTCCAGGACAACATAGAATCTGGGGCTCTGTGCTTTCTTTCGTTCTGAACAAGTGTTAGTGTTTTCTGCACAAAAGCGATTCTGCGAAGCAATGTGAACACTTCTGCTTCCCAGGCACAGAGAAGGTGCTATCAGGGAATTCTCTGCCTGCCTTTCCCCAGTGCTCTGCAAGCTCTCCAGGACAACAGCAAATCTGGGGCTCTGTGCTTTCTTTCCTTCTGAACAAGTGTTACTGTTTTCTGCACAAAAGCGATTCTGCGAAGCAATGTGAACAGGCACAGAGAAGGTGCTAGCAGGGAATTCTCTGCCTGCCTTTCCCCAGTGCTCTGTAAGCTCTCCAGGACAACATAGAATCTGGGGCTCTGTGCTTTCTTTCCTTCTGAACAAGTGTTACTGTTTTCTGCACAAAAGCGATTCTTGCGAAGCAATGTGAACACTTCTGCTTCCCAGGCACAGAGAAGGTGCTAGCAAGGAATTCTCTGCCTGCCTTTCCCCAGTGCTCTGCAAGCTCTCCAGGACAACATAGAATCTGGGGCTCTGTGCTTTCTTTCGTTCTGAACAAGTGTTACTGTTTTCTGCACAAAAGCGATTCTGCGAAGCAATGTGAACAGGCACAGAGAAGGTGCTATCAGGGAATTCTCTGCCTGCCTTTCCCCAGTGCTCTGCAAGCTCTCCAGGACAACATAGAATCTGGGGCTCTGTGCTTTCTTTCCTTCTGAACAAGTGTTACTGTTTTCTGCACAAAAGCGATTCTGCGAAGCAATGTGAACACTTCTGCTTCCCAGGCACAGAGAAGGTGCTATCAGGGAATTCTCTGCCTGCCTTTCCCCAGTGCTCTGCAAGCTCTCCAGGACAACATAGAATCTGGGGCTCTGTGCTTTCTTTCCTTCTGAACAAGTGTTACTGTTTTCTGCACAAAAGCGATTCTTGCGAAGCAATGTGAACAGGCACAGAGAAGGTGCTATCAGGGAATTCTCTGCCTGCCTTTCCCCAGTGCTCTGCAAGCTCTCCAGGACAACATAGAATCTGGGGCTCTGTGCTTTCTTTCCTTCTGAACAAGTGTTACTGTTTTCTGCACAAAAGCGATTCTGCGAAGCAATGTGAACACTTCTGCTTCCCAGGCACAGAGAAGGTGCTAGCAGGGAATTCTCTGCCTGCCTTTCCCCAGTGCTCTGCAAGCTCTCCAGGACAACAGCAAATCTGCGGCTCTGTGCTTTCTTTCGTTCTGAACAAGTGTTACTGTTTTCTGCACAAAAGCGATTCTGCGAAGCAATGTGAACAGGCACAGAGAAGGTGCTAGCAGGGAATTCTCTGCCTGCCTTTCCCCAGTGCTCTGTAAGCTCTCCAGGACAACATAGAATCTGGGGCTCTGTGCTTTCTTTCCTTCTGAACAAGTGTTACTGTTTTCTGCACAAAGGTGATTCTTGCGAAGCAATGTGAACACTTCTGCTTACCAGGCACAGAGAAGGTGCTAGCAGGGAATTCTCTGCCTGCCTTTCCCCAGTGCTCTGCAAGCTCTCCAGGACAACATAGAATCTGGGGCTCTGTGCTTTCTTTCCTTCTGAACAAGTGTTACTGTTTTCTGCACAAAAGCGATTCTTGCGAAGCAATGTGAACACTTCTGCTTCCCAGGCACAGAGAAGGTGCTAGCAAGGAATTCTCTGCCTGCCTTTCCCCAGTGCTCTGCAAGCTCTCCAGGACAACATAGAATCTGGGGCTCTGTGCTTTCTTTCGTTCTGAACAATTGTTACTGTTTTCTGCACAAAAGCGATTCTGCGAAGCAATGTGAACAGGCACAGAGAAGGTGCTATCAGGGAATTCTCTGCCTGCCTTTCCCCAGTGCTCTGCAAGCTCTCCAGGACAACATAGAATCTGGGGCTCTGTGCTTTCTTTCCTTCTGAACAAGTGTTAGTGTTTTCTGCACAAAAGCGATTCTGCGAAGCAATGTGAACACTTCTGCTTCCCAGGCACAGAGAAGGTGCTATCAGGGAATTCTCTGCCTGCCTTTCCCCAGTGCTCTGCAAGCTCTCCAGGACAACATAGAATCTGGGGCTCTGTGCTTTCTTTCCTTCTGAACAAGTGTTACTGTTTTCTGCACAAAAGCGATTCTGCGAAGCAATGTGAACAGGCACAGAGAAGGTGCTAGCAGGGAATTCTCTGCCTGCCTTTCCCCAGTGCTCTGCAAGCTCTCCAGGACAACATAAAATCTGGGTCTCTGTGCTTTCTTTCCTTCTGAACAAGTGTTACTTTTTTCTGCACAAAAGCGATTCTTGCGAAGCAATGTGAACACTTCTGCTTCCCAGGCACAGAGAAGGTGCTAGCAAGGAATTCTCTGCCTGCCTTTCCCCAGTGCTCTGCAAGCTCTCCAGGACAACATAGAATCTGGGGCTCTGTGCTTTCTTTCGTTCTGAACAAGTGTTACTGTTTTCTGCACAAAAGCGATTCTGCGAAGCAATGTGAACAGGCACAGAGAAGGTGCTATCAGGGAATTCTCTGCCTGCCTTTCCCCAGTGCTCTGCAAGCTCTCCAGGACAACATAAAATCTGGGGCTCTGTGCTTTCTTTCCCTCTGAACAAGTGTTACTGTTTTCTGCACAAGAGCGATTCTTGCGAAGCAATGTGAACAGGCACAGAGAAGGTGCTATCAGGGAATTCTCTGCCTGCCTTTCCCCAGTGCTCTGCAAGCTCTCCGGGACAACAGCAAATCTGGGGCTCTGTGCTTTCTTTCGTTCTGAACAAGTGTTACTGTTTTCTGCACAAAAGCGATTCTGCGAAGCAATGTGAACAGGCACAGAGAAGGTGCTAGCAGGGAATTCTCTGCCTGCCTTTCCCCAGTGCTCTGCAAGCTCTCCAGGACAACATAAAATCTGGGGCTCTGTGCTTTCTTTCCTTCTGAACAAGTGTTACTGTTTTCTGCACAAAAGCGATTCTTGCGAAGCAATGTGAACACTTCTGCTTCCCAGGCAGAGAGAAGGTGCTAGCAAGGAATTCTCTGCCTGCCTTTCCCCAGTGCTCTGCAAGCTCTCCAGGACAACATAGAATCTGGGGCTCTGTGCTTTCTTTCGTTCTGAACAAGTGTTACTGTTTTCTGCACAAAAGCGATTCTGCGAAGCAATGTGAACAGGCACAGAGAAGGTGCTATCAGGGAATTCTCTGCCTGCCTTTCCCCAGTGCTCTGCAAGCTCTCCAGGACAACATAGAATCTGGGGCTCTGTGCTTTCTTTCCTTCTGAACAAGTGTTACTGTTTTCTGCACAAAAGCGATTCTGCGAAGCAATGTGAACACTTCTGCTTCCCAGGCACAGAGAAGGTGCTATCAGGGAATTCTCTGCCTGCCTTTCCCCAGTGCTCTGCAAGCTCTCCAGGACAACATAGAATCTGGGGCTCTGTGCTTTCTTTCCTTCTGAACAAGTGTTACTGTTTTCTGCACAAAAGCGATTCTGCGAAGCAATGTGAACAGGCACAGAGAAGGTGCTAGCAGGGAATTCTCTGCCTGCCTTTCCCCAGTGCTCTGCAAGCTCTCCAGGACAACATAGAATCTGGGGCTCTGTGCTTTCTTTCCTTCTGAACAAGTGTTACTGTTTTCTGCACAAAAGCGATTCTTGCGAAGCAATGTGAACACTTCTGCTTCCCAGGCACAGAGAAGGTGCTAGCAAGGAATTCTCTGCCTGCCTTTCCCCAGTGCTCTGCAAGCTCTCCAGGACAACATAGAATCTGGGGCTCTGTGCTTTCTTTCGTTCTGAACAAGTGTTACTGTTTTCTGCACAAGAGCGATTCTTGCGAAGCAATGTGAACACTTCTGCTTCCCAGGCACAGAGAAGGTGCTATCAGGGAATTCTCTGCCTGCCTTTCCCCAGTGCTCTGCAAGCTCTCCAGGACAACATAAAATCTGGGGCTCTGTGCTTTCTTTCCCTCTGAACAAGTGTTACTGTTTTCTGCACAAGAGCGATTCTTGCGAAGCAATGTGAACAGGCACAGAGAAGGTGCTATCAGGGAATTCTCTGCCTGCCTTTCCCCAGTGCTCTGCAAGCTCTCCGGGACAACAGCAAATCTGGGGCTCTGTGCTTTCTTTCGTTCTGAACAAGTGTTACTGTTTTCTGCACAAAAGCGATTCTGCGAAGCAATGTGAACAGGCACAGAGAAGGTGCTAGCAGGGAATTCTCTGCCTGCCTTTCCCCAGTGCTCTGCAAGCTCTCCAGGACAACATAGAATCTGGGGCTCTGTGCTTTCTTTCGTTCTGAACAAGTGTTACTGTTTTCTGCACAAAAGCGATTCTGCGAAGCAATGTGAACAGGCACAGAGAAGGTGCTATCAGGGAATTCTCTGCCTGCCTTTCCCCAGTGCTCTGCAAGCTCTCCAGGACAACAAAAAATCTGGGGCTCTGTGCTTTCTTTCCTTCTGAACAAGTGTTACTGTTTTCTGCACAAAAGCGATTCTTGCGAAGCAATGTGAACACTTCTGCTTCCCAGGCACAGAGAAGGTGCTAGCAAGGAATTCTCTGCCTGCCTTTCCCCAGTGCTCTGCAAGCTCTCCAGGACAACATAGAATCTGGGGCTCTGTGCTTTCTTTCGTTCTGAACAAGTGTTACTGTTTTCTGCACAAAAGCGATTCTGCGAAGCAATGTGAACACTTCTGCTTCCCAGGCACAGAGAAGGTGCTAGCAGGGAATTCTCTGCCTGCCTTTCCCCAGTGCTCTGCAAGCTCTCCAGGACAACATAGAATCTGGGGCTCTGTGCTTTCTTTCCTTCTGAACAAGTGTTACTGTTTTCTGCACAAAAGCGATTCTGCGAAGCAATGTGAACAGGCACAGAGAAGGTGCTATCAGGGAATTCTCTGCCTGCCTTTCCCCAGTGCTCTGCAAGCTCTCCAGGACAACATAGAATCTGGGGCTCTGTGCTTTCTTTCCCTCTGAACAAGTGTTACTGTTTTCTGCACAAGAGCGATTCTTGCGAAGCAATGTGAACAGGCACAGAGAAGGTGCTATCAGGGAATTCTCTGCCTGCCTTTCCCCAGTGCTCTGCAAGCTCTCCGGGACAACAGCAAATCTGGGGCTCTGTGCTTTCTTTCGTTCTGAACAAGTGTTACTGTTTTCTGCACAAAAGCGATTCTGCGAAGCAATGTGAACAGGCACAGAGAAGGTGCTAGCAGGGAATTCTCTGCCTGCCTTTCCCCAGTGCTCTGCAAGCTCTCCAGGACAACATAGAATCTGGGGCTCTGTGCTTTCTTTCGTTCTGAACAAGTGTTACTGTTTTCTGCACAAAAGCGATTCTGCGAAGCAATGTGAACAGGCACAGAGAAGGTGCTATCAGGGAATTCTCTGCCTGCCTTTCCCCAGTGCTCTGCAAGCTCTCCAGGACAACATAGAATCTGGGGCTCTGTGCTTTCTTTCCTTCTGAACAAGTGTTACTGTTTTCTGCACAAAAGCGATTCTGCGAAGCAATGTGAACAGGCACAGAGAAGGTGCTAGCAGGGAATTCTCTGCCTGCCTTTCCCCAGTGCTCTGCAAGCTCTCCAGGACAACATAAAATCTGGGTCTCTGTGCTTTCTTTCCTTCTGAACAAGTGTTACTGTTTTCTGCACAAAAGCGATTCTGCGAAGCAATGTGAACAGGCACAGAGAAGGTGCTAGCAGGGAATTCTCTGCCTGCCTTTCCCCAGTGCTCTGCAAGCTCTCCAGGACAACATAGAATCTGGGGCTCTGTGCTTTCTTTCCTTCTGAACAAGTGTTACTGTTTTCTGCACAAAAGCGATTCTTGCGAAGCAATGTGAACACTTCTGCTTCCCAGGCACAGAGAAGGTGCTATCAGGGAATTCTCTGCCTGCCTTTCCCCAGTGCTCTGCAAGCTCTCCAGGACAACATAGAATCTGGGGCTCTGTGCTTTCTTTCCTTCTGAACAAGTGTTACTTTTTTCTGCACAAAAGCGATTCTTGCGAAGCAATGTGAACACTTCTGCTTCCCAGGCACAGAGAAGGTGCTATCAGGGAATTCTCTGCCTGCCTTTCCCCAGTGCTCTGTAAGCTCTCCAGGACAACATAGAATCTGGGGCTCTGTGCTTTCTTTCCTTCTGAACAAGTGTTACTGTTTTCTGCACAAAAGTGATTCTTGCGAAGCAATGTGAACACTTCTGCTTACCAGGCACAGAGAAGGTGCTAGCAGGGAATTCTCTGCCTGCCTTTCCCCAGTGCTCTGCAAGCTCTCCAGGACAACATAGAATCTGGGGCTCTGTGCTTTCTTTCCTTCTGAACAAGTGTTACTGTTTTCTGCACAAAAGCGATTCTTGCGAAGCAATGTGAACACTTCTGCTTCCCAGGCACAGAGAAGGTGCTAGCAAGGAATTCTCTGCCTGCCTTTCCCCAGTGCTCTGCAAGCTCTCCAGGACAACATAAAATCTGGGGCTCTGTGCTTTCTTTCCTTCTGAACAAGTGTTACTGTTTTCTGCACAAAAGCGATTCTTGCGAAGCAATGTGAACACTTCTGCTTCCCAGGCACAGAGAAGGTGCTAGCAAGGAATTCTCTGCCTGCCTTTCCCCAGTGCTCTGCAAGCTCTCCAGGACAACATAGAATCTGGGGCTCTGTGCTTTCTTTCGTTCTGAACAAGTGTTAGTGTTTTCTGCACAAAAGCGATTCTGCGAAGCAATGTGAACACTTCTGCTTCCCAGGCACAGAGAAGGTGCTAGCAGGGAATTCTCTGCCTGCCTTTCCCCAGTGCTCTGCAAGCTCTCTGGGACAACAGCAAATCTGGGGCTCTGTGCTTTCTTTCGTTCTGAACAAGTGTTACTGTTTTCTGCACAAAAGCGATTCTGCGAAGCAATGTGAACAGGCACAGAGAAGGTGCTAGCAGGGAATTCTCTGCCTGCCTTTCCCCAGTGCTCTGCAAGCTCTCCAGGACAACAAAAAATCTGGGGCTCTGTGCTTTCTTTCCTTCTGAACAAGTGTTACTGTTTTCTGCACAAAAGCGATTCTTGCGAAGCAATGTGAACACTTCTGCTTCCCAGGCACAGAGAAGGTGCTAGCAAGGAATTCTCTGCCTGCCTTTCCCCAGTGCTCTGCAAGCTCTCCAGGACAACATAGAATCTGGGGCTCTGTGCTTTCTTTCCTTCTGAACAAGTGTTACTGTTTTCTGCACAAAAGCGATTCTGCGAAGCAATGTGAACAGGCACAGAGAAGGTGCTATCAGGGAATTCTCTGCCTGCCTTTCCCCAGTGCTCTGCAAGCTCTCCAGGACAACATAGAATCTGGGGCTCTGTGCTTTCTTTCCTTCTGAACAAGTGTTACTGTTTTCTGCACAAAAGCGATTCTGCGAAGCAATGTGAACACTTCTGCTTCCCAGGCACAGAGAAGGTGCTAGCAGGGAATTCTCTGCCTGCCTTTCCCCAGTGCTCTGCAAGCTCTCCAGGACAACATAGAATCTGGGGCTCTGTGCTTTCTTTCGTTCTGAACAAGTGTTACTGTTTTCTGCACAAAAGCGATTCTGCGAAGCAATGTGAACACTTCTGCTTCCCAGGCACAGAGAAGGTGCTAGCAAGGAATTCTCTGCCTGCCTTTCCCCAGTGCTCTGCAAGCTCTGCAGGACAACATAAAATCTGGGGCTCTGTGCTTTCTTTCCTTCTGAACAAGTGTTACTGTTTTCTGCACAAAAGTGATTCTTGCGAAGCAATGTGAACACTTCTGCTTCCCAGGCACAGAGAAGGTGCTAGCAGGGAATTCTCTGCCTGCCTTTCCCCAGTGCTCTGCAAGCTCTCCAGGACAACATAGAATCTGGGGCTCTGTGCTTTCTTTCCTTCTGAACAAGTGTTACTGTTTTCTGCACAAAAGCGATTCTTGCGAAGCAATGTGAACACTTCTGCTTCCCAGGCACAGAGAAGGTGCTAGCAAGGAATTCTCTGCCTGCCTTTCCCCAGTGCTCTGCAAGCTCTCCAGGACAACATAGAATCTGGGGCTCTGTGCTTTCTTTCATTCTGAACAAGTGTTAGTGTTTTCTGCACAAAAGTGATTCTGCGAAGCAATGTGAACACTTCTGCTTCCCAGGCACAGAGAAGGTGCTAGCAGGGAATTCTCTGCCTGCCTTTCCCCAGTGCTCTGCAAGCTCTCCAGGACAACATAAAATCTGGGGCTCTGTGCTTTCTTTCGTTCTGAACAAGTGTTAGTGTTTTCTGCACAAAAGCGATTCTGCGAAGCAATGTGAACACTTCTGCTTCCCAGGCACAGAGAAGGTGCTATCAGGGAATTCTCTGCCTGCCTTTCCCCAGTGCTCTGCAAGCTCTCCAGGACAACATAAAATCTGGGGCTCTGTGCTTTCTTTCCCTCTGAACAAGTGTTACTGTTTTCTGCACAAGAGCGATTCTTGCGAAGCAATGTGAACAGGCACAGAGAAGGTGCTATCAGGGAATTCTCTGCCTGCCTTTCCCCAGTGCTCTGCAAGCTCTCCGGGACAACAGCAAATCTGGGGCTCTGTGCTTTCTTTCGTTCTGAACAAGTGTTACTGTTTTCTGCACAAAAGCGATTCTGCGAAGCAATGTGAACAGGCACAGAGAAGGTGCTATCAGGGAATTCTCTGCCTGCCTTTCCCCAGTGCTCTGCAAGCTCTCCAGGACAACATAAAATCTGGGGCTCTGTGCTTTCTTTCCTTCTGAACAAGTGTTACTGTTTTCTGCACAAAAGCGATTCTTGCGAAGCAATGTGAACACTTCTGCTTCCCAGGCACAGAGAAGGTGCTAGCAGGGAATTCTCTGCCTGCCTTTCCCCAGTGCTCTGCAAGCTCTCTGGGACAACAGCAAATCTGGGGCTCTGTGCTTTCTTTCGTTCTGAACAAGTGTTACTGTTTTCTGCACAAAAGCGATTCTGCGAAGCAATGTGAACAGGCACAGAGAAGGTGCTAGCAGGGAATTCTCTGCCTGCCTTTCCCCAGTGCTCTGCAAGCTCTCCAGGACAACATAGAATCTGGGGCTCTGTGCTTTCTTTCGTTCTGAACAAGTGTTAGTGTTTTCTGCACAAAAGCGATTCTGCGAAGCAATGTGAACACTTCTGCTTCCCAGGCACAGAGAAGGTGCTAGCAGGGAATTCTCTGCCTGCCTTTCCCCAGTGCTCTGCAAGCTCTCCAGGACAACAGCAAATCTGGGGCTCTGTGCTTTCTTTCGTTCTGAACAAGTGTTACTGTTTTCTGCACAAAAGCGATTCTGCGAAGCAATGTGAACAGGCACAGAGAAGGTGCTAGCAGGGAATTCTCTGCCTGCCTTTCCCCAGTGCTCTGCAAGCTCTCCAGGGCAACATAAAATCTGGGGCTCTGTGCTTTCTTTCCTTCTGAACAAGTGTTACTGTTTTCTGCACAAAAGCGATTCTTGCGAAGCAATGTGAACACTTCTGCTTCCCAGGCACAGAGAAGGTGCTAGCAAGGAATTCTCTGCCTGCCTTTCCCCAGTGCTCTGCAAGCTCTCCAGGACAACATAAAATCTGGGGCTCTGTGCTTTCTTTCCTTCTGAACAAGTGTTACTGTTTTCTGCACAAAAGCGATTCTGCGAAGCAATGTGAACAGGCACAGAGAAGGTGCTATCAGGGAATTCTCTGCCTGCCTTTCCCCAGTGCTCTGCAAGCTCTCCAGGACAACATAGAATCTGGGGCTCTGTGCTTTCTTTCCTTCTGAACAAGTGTTACTGTTTTCTGCACAAAAGCGATTCTGCGAAGCAATGTGAACACTTCTGCTTCCCAGGCACAGAGAAGGTGCTAGCAGGGAATTCTCTGCCTGCCTTTCCCCAGTGCTCTGCAAGCTCTCCAGGACAACATAGAATCTGGGGCTCTGTGCTTTCTTTCGTTCTGAACAAGTGTTACTGTTTTCTGCACAAAAGCGATTCTGCGAAGCAATGTGAACACTTCTGCTTCCCAGGCACAGAGAAGGTGCTAGCAAGGAATTCTCTGCCTGCCTTTCCCCAGTGCTCTGCAAGCTCTGCAGGACAACATAAAATCTGGGGCTCTGTGCTTTCTTTCCTTCTGAACAAGTGTTACTGTTTTCTGCACAAAAGTGATTCTTGCGAAGCAATGTGAACACTTCTGCTTCCCAGGCACAGAGAAGGTGCTAGCAGGGAATTCTCTGCCTGCCTTTCCCCAGTGCTCTGCAAGCTCTCCAGGACAACATAGAATCTGGGGCTCTGTGCTTTCTTTCCTTCTGAACAAGTGTTACTGTTTTCTGCACAAAAGCGATTCTTGCGAAGCAATGTGAACACTTCTGCTTCCCAGGCACAGAGAAGGTGCTAGCAAGGAATTCTCTGCCTGCCTTTCCCCAGTGCTCTGCAAGCTCTCCAGGACAACATAGAATCTGGGGCTCTGTGCTTTCTTTCATTCTGAACAAGTGTTAGTGTTTTCTGCACAAAAGTGATTCTGCGAAGCAATGTGAACACTTCTGCTTCCCAGGCACAGAGAAGGTGCTAGCAGGGAATTCTCTGCCTGCCTTTCCCCAGTGCTCTGCAAGCTCTCCAGGACAACATTAAATCTGGGGCTCTGTGCTTTCTTTCCTTCTGAACAAGTATTACTGTTTTCTGCACAAAAGCGATTCTTGCGAAGCAATGTGAACAGGCACAGAGAAGGTGCTATCAGGGAATTCTCTGCCTGCCTTTCCCCAGTGCTCTGCAAGCTCTCCAGGACAACATAAAATCTGGGGCTCTGTGCTTTCTTTCGTTCTGAACAAGTGTTAGTGTTTTCTGCACAAAAGCGATTCTGCGAAGCAATGTGAACACTTCTGCTTCCCAGGCACAGAGAAGGTGCTATCAGGGAATTCTCTACCTGCCTTTCCCCAGTGCTCTGCAAGCTCTCCAGGACAACATAGAATCTGGGGCTCTGTGCTTTCTTTCCTTCTGAACAAATATTACTGTTTTCTGCACAAAAGCGATTCTGCGAAGCAATGTGAACAGGCACAGAGAAGGTGCTATCAGGGAATTCTCTGCCTGCCTTTCCCCAGTGCTCTGCAAGCTCTCCAGGACAACATAAAATCTGGGGCTCTGTGCTTTCTTTCCTTCTGAACAAGTGTTACTGTTTTCTGCACAAAAGCGATTCTTGCGAAGCAATGTGAACACTTCTGCTTCCCAGGCAGAGAGAAGGTGCTAGCAAGGAATTCTCTGCCTGCCTTTCCCCAGTGCTCTGCAAGCTCTCCAGGACAACATAGAATCTGGGGCTCTGTGCTTTCTTTCGTTCTGAACAAGTGTTACTGTTTTCTGCACAAAAGCGATTCTGCGAAGCAATGTGAACACTTCTGCTTCCCAGGCACAGAGAAGGTGCTAGCAGGGAATTCTCTGCCTGCCTTTCCCCAGTGCTCTGCAAGCTCTCCAGGACAACATAGAATCTGGGGCTCTGTGCTTTCTTTCGTTCTGAACAAGTGTTAGTGTTTTCTGCACAAAAGCGATTCTGCGAAGCAATGTGAACACTTCTGCTTCCCAGGCACAGAGAAGGTGCTAGCAGGGAATTCTCTGCCTGCCTTTCCCCAGTGCTCTGCAAGCTCTCCAGGACAACATAGAATCTGGGGCTCTGTGCTTTCTTTCGTTCTGAACAAGTGTTAGTGTTTTCTGCACAAAAGCGATTCTGCGAAGCAATGTGAACACTTCTGCTTCCCAGGCACAGAGAAGGTGCTAGCAGGGAATTCTCTGCCTGCCTTTCCCCAGTGCTCTGCAAGCTCTCTGGGACAACAGCAAATCTGGGGCTCTGTGCTTTCTTTCGTTCTGAACAAGTGTTACTGTTTTCTGCACAAAAGCGATTCTGCGAAGCAATGTGAACAGGCACAGAGAAGGTGCTAGCAGGGAATTCTCTGCCTGCCTTTCCCCAGTGCTCTGCAAGCTCTCCAGGACAACATAGAATCTGGGGCTCTGTGCTTTCTTTCGTTCTGAACAAGTGTTAGTGTTTTCTGCACAAAAGCGATTCTGCGAAGCAATGTGAACACTTCTGCTTCCCAGGCACAGAGAAGGTGCTAGCAGGGAATTCTCTGCCTGCCTTTCCCCAGTGCTCTGCAAGCTCTCCAGGACAACAGCAAATCTGGGGCTCTGTGCTTTCTTTCGTTCTGAACAAGTGTTACTGTTTTCTGCACAAAAGCGATTCTGCGAAGCAATGTGAACAGGCACAGAGAAGGTGCTAGCAGGGAATTCTCTGCCTGCCTTTCCCCAGTGCTCTGCAAGCTCTCCAGGGCAACATAAAATCTGGGGCTCTGTGCTTTCTTTCCTTCTGAACAAGTGTTAGTGTTTTCTGCACAAAAGTGATTCTGCGAAGCAATGTGAACACTTCTGCTTCCCAGGCACAGAGAAGGTGCTATCAGGGAATTCTCTGCCTGCCTTTCCCCAGTGCTCTGCAAGCTCTCCAGGACAACATAAAATCTGGGGCTCTGTGCTTTCTTTCCCTCTGAACAAGTGTTACTGTTTTCTGCACAAGAGCGATTCTTGCGAAGCAATGTGAACAGGCACAGAGAAGGTGCTATCAGGGAATTCTCTGCCTGCCTTTCCCCAGTGCTCTGCAAGCTCTCCGGGACAACAGCAAATCTGGGGCTCTGTGCTTTCTTTCGTTCTGAACAAGTGTTACTGTTTTCTGCACAAAAGCGATTCTGCGAAGCAATGTGAACAGGCACAGAGAAGGTGCTAGCAGGGAATTCTCTGCCTGCCTTTCCCCAGTGCTCTGCAAGCTCTCCAGGACAACATAGAATCTGGGGCTCTGTGCTTTCTTTCCTTCTGAACAAGTGTTAGTGTTTTCTGCACAAAAGCGATTCTGCGAAGCAATGTGAACACTTCTGCTTCCCAGGCACAGAGAAGGTGCTAGCAAGGAATTCTCTGCCTGCCTTTCCCCAGTGCTCTGCAAGCTCTCCAGGACAACATAGAATCTGGGGCTCTGTGCTTTCTTTCCTTCTGAACAAGTGTTACTGTTTTCTGCACAAAAGCGATTCTGCGAAGCAATGTGAACACTTCTGCTTCCCAGGCACAGAGAAGGTGCTAGCAAGGAATTCTCTGCCTGCCTTTCCCCAGTGCTCTGCAAGCTCTCCAGGACAACATAGAATCTGGGGCTCTGTGCTTTCTTTCGTTCTGAACAAGTGTTACTGTTTTCTGCACAAAAGCGATTCTTGCGAAGCAATGTGAACACTTCTGCTTCCCAGGCACAGAGAAGGTGCTATCAGGGAATTCTCTACCTGCCTTTCCCCAGTGCTCTGCAAGCTCTCCAGGACAACATAGAATCTGGGGCTCTGTGCTTTCTTTCCTTCTGAACAAATATTACTGTTTTCTGCACAAAAGCGATTCTGCGAAGCAATGTGAACAGGCACAGAGAAGGTGCTATCAGGGAATTCTCTGCCTGCCTTTCCCCAGTGCTCTGCAAGCTCTCCAGGACAACATAAAATCTGGGGCTCTGTGCTTTCTTTCCTTCTGAACAAGTGTTACTGTTTTCTGCACAAAAGCGATTCTTGCGAAGCAATGTGAACACTTCTGCTTCCCAGGCAGAGAGAAGGTGCTAGCAAGGAATTCTCTGCCTGCCTTTCCCCAGTGCTCTGCAAGCTCTCCAGGACAACATAGAATCTGGGGCTCTGTGCTTTCTTTCGTTCTGAACAAGTGTTACTGTTTTCTGCACAAAAGCGATTCTGCGAAGCAATGTGAACACTTCTGCTTCCCAGGCACAGAGAAGGTGCTAGCAGGGAATTCTCTGCCTGCCTTTCCCCAGTGCTCTGCAAGCTCTCCAGGACAACATAGAATCTGGGGCTCTGTGCTTTCTTTCGTTCTGAACAAGTGTTAGTGTTTTCTGCACAAAAGCGATTCTGCGAAGCAATGTGAACACTTCTGCTTCCCAGGCACAGAGAAGGTGCTAGCAGGGAATTCTCTGCCTGCCTTTCCCCAGTGCTCTGCAAGCTCTCCAGGACAACATAGAATCTGGGGCTCTGTGCTTTCTTTCGTTCTGAACAAGTGTTACTGTTTTCTGCACAAAAGCGATTCTGCGAAGCAATGTGAACACTTCTGCTTCCCAGGCACAGAGAAGGTGCTAGCAGGGAATTCTCTGCCTGCCTTTCCCCAGTGCTCTGCAAGCTCTCTGGGACAACAGCAAATCTGGGGCTCTGTGCTTTCTTTCGTTCTGAACAAGTGTTACTGTTTTCTGCACAAAAGCGATTCTGCGAAGCAATGTGAACAGGCACAGAGAAGGTGCTAGCAGGGAATTCTCTGCCTGCCTTTCCCCAGTGCTCTGCAAGCTCTCCAGGACAACATAGAATCTGGGGCTCTGTGCTTTCTTTCGTTCTGAACAAGTGTTAGTGTTTTCTGCACAAAAGCGATTCTGCGAAGCAATGTGAACACTTCTGCTTCCCAGGCACAGAGAAGGTGCTAGCAGGGAATTCTCTGCCTGCCTTTCCCCAGTGCTCTGCAAGCTCTCCAGGACAACAGCAAATCTGGGGCTCTGTGCTTTCTTTCGTTCTGAACAAGTGTTACTGTTTTCTGCACAAAAGCGATTCTGCGAAGCAATGTGAACAGGCACAGAGAAGGTGCTAGCAGGGAATTCTCTGCCTGCCTTTCCCCAGTGCTCTGCAAGCTCTCCAGGGCAACATAAAATCTGGGGCTCTGTGCTTTCTTTCCTTCTGAACAAGTGTTACTGTTTTCTGCACAAAAGCGATTCTTGCGAAGCAATGTGAACACTTCTGCTTCCCAGGCACAGAGAAGGTGCTAGCAAGGAATTCTCTGCCTGCCTTTCCCCAGTGCTCTGCAAGCTCTCCAGGACAACATAAAATCTGGGGCTCTGTGCTTTCTTTCCTTCTGAACAAGTGTTACTGTTTTCTGCACAAAAGCGATTCTGCGAAGCAATGTGAACAGGCACAGAGAAGGTGCTATCAGGGAATTCTCTGCCTGCCTTTCCCCAGTGCTCTGCAAGCTCTCCAGGACAACATAGAATCTGGGGCTCTGTGCTTTCTTTCCTTCTGAACAAGTGTTACTGTTTTCTGCACAAAAGCGATTCTGCGAAGCAATGTGAACACTTCTGCTTCCCAGGCACAGAGAAGGTGCTAGCAGGGAATTCTCTGCCTGCCTTTCCCCAGTGCTCTGCAAGCTCTCCAGGACAACATAGAATCTGGGGCTCTGTGCTTTCTTTCGTTCTGAACAAGTGTTACTGTTTTCTGCACAAAAGCGATTCTGCGAAGCAATGTGAACACTTCTGCTTCCCAGGCACAGAGAAGGTGCTAGCAAGGAATTCTCTGCCTGCCTTTCCCCAGTGCTCTGCAAGCTCTGCAGGACAACATAAAATCTGGGGCTCTGTGCTTTCTTTCCTTCTGAACAAGTGTTACTGTTTTCTGCACAAAAGTGATTCTTGCGAAGCAATGTGAACACTTCTGCTTCCCAGGCACAGAGAAGGTGCTAGCAGGGAATTCTCTGCCTGCCTTTCCCCAGTGCTCTGCAAGCTCTCCAGGACAACATAGAATCTGGGGCTCTGTGCTTTCTTTCCTTCTGAACAAGTGTTACTGTTTTCTGCACAAAAGCGATTCTTGCGAAGCAATGTGAACACTTCTGCTTCCCAGGCACAGAGAAGGTGCTAGCAAGGAATTCTCTGCCTGCCTTTCCCCAGTGCTCTGCAAGCTCTCCAGGACAACATAGAATCTGGGGCTCTGTGCTTTCTTTCATTCTGAACAAGTGTTAGTGTTTTCTGCACAAAAGTGATTCTGCGAAGCAATGTGAACACTTCTGCTTCCCAGGCACAGAGAAGGTGCTAGCAGGGAATTCTCTGCCTGCCTTTCCCCAGTGCTCTGCAAGCTCTCCAGGACAACATTAAATCTGGGGCTCTGTGCTTTCTTTCCTTCTGAACAAGTATTACTGTTTTCTGCACAAAAGCGATTCTTGCGAAGCAATGTGAACAGGCACAGAGAAGGTGCTATCAGGGAATTCTCTGCCTGCCTTTCCCCAGTGCTCTGCAAGCTCTCCAGGACAACATAAAATCTGGGGCTCTGTGCTTTCTTTCGTTCTGAACAAGTGTTAGTGTTTTCTGCACAAAAGCGATTCTGCGAAGCAATGTGAACACTTCTGCTTCCCAGGCACAGAGAAGGTGCTATCAGGGAATTCTCTGCCTGCCTTTCCCCAGTGCTCTGCAAGCTCTCCAGGACAACATAAAATCTGGGGCTCTGTGCTTTCTTTCCCTCTGAACAAGTGTTACTGTTTTCTGCACAAGAGCGATTCTTGCGAAGCAATGTGAACAGGCACAGAGAAGGTGCTATCAGGGAATTCTCTGCCTGCCTTTCCCCAGTGCTCTGCAAGCTCTCCGGGACAACAGCAAATCTGGGGCTCTGTGCTTTCTTTCGTTCTGAACAAGTGTTACTGTTTTCTGCACAAAAGCGATTCTGCGAAGCAATGTGAACAGGCACAGAGAAGGTGCTAGCAGGGAATTCTCTGCCTGCCTTTCCCCAGTGCTCTGCAAGCTCTCCAGGACAACATAGAATCTGGGGCTCTGTGCTTTCTTTCCTTCTGAACAAGTGTTAGTGTTTTCTGCACAAAAGCGATTCTGCGAAGCAATGTGAACACTTCTGCTTCCCAGGCACAGAGAAGGTGCTAGCAAGGAATTCTCTGCCTGCCTTTCCCCAGTGCTCTGCAAGCTCTCCAGGACAACATAGAATCTGGGGCTCTGTGCTTTCTTTCCTTCTGAACAAGTGTTACTGTTTTCTGCACAAAAGCGATTCTGCGAAGCAATGTGAACACTTCTGCTTCCCAGGCACAGAGAAGGTGCTAGCAAGGAATTCTCTGCCTGCCTTTCCCCAGTGCTCTGCAAGCTCTCCAGGACAACATAGAATCTGGGGCTCTGTGCTTTCTTTCGTTCTGAACAAGTGTTACTGTTTTCTGCACAAAAGCGATTCTTGCGAAGCAATGTGAACACTTCTGCTTCCCAGGCACAGAGAAGGTGCTATCAGGGAATTCTCTACCTGCCTTTCCCCAGTGCTCTGCAAGCTCTCCAGGACAACATAGAATCTGGGGCTCTGTGCTTTCTTTCCTTCTGAACAAATGTTACTGTTTTCTGCACAAAAGCGATTCTGCGAAGCAATGTGAACAGGCACAGAGAAGGTGCTATCAGGGAATTCTCTGCCTGCCTTTCCCCAGTGCTCTGCAAGCTCTCCAGGACAACATAAAATCTGGGGCTCTGTGCTTTCTTTCCTTCTGAACAAGTGTTACTGTTTTCTGCACAAAAGCGATTCTTGCGAAGCAATGTGAACACTTCTGCTTCCCAGGCAGAGAGAAGGTGCTAGCAAGGAATTCTCTGCCTGCCTTTCCCCAGTGCTCTGCAAGCTCTCCAGGACAACATAGAATCTGGGGCTCTGTGCTTTCTTTCGTTCTGAACAAGTGTTACTGTTTTCTGCACAAAAGCGATTCTGCGAAGCAATGTGAACGCTTCTGCTTCCCAGGCACAGAGAAGGTGCTAGCAGGGAATTCTCTGCCTGCCTTTCCCCAGTGCTCTGCAAGCTCTCCAGGACAACAGCAAATCTGGGGCTCTGTGCTTTCTTTCGTTCTGAACAAGTGTTACTGTTTTCTGCACAAAAGCGATTCTGCGAAGCAATGTGAACAGGCACAGAGAAGGTGCTATCAGGGAATTCTCTGCCTGCCTTTCCCCAGTGCTCTGTAAGCTCTCCAGGACAACATAGAATCTGGGGCTCTGTGCTTTCTTTCCTTCTGAACAAGTGTTACTGTTTTCTGCACAAAAGTGATTCTTGCGAAGCAATGTGAACACTTCTGCTTACCAGGCACAGAGAAGGTGCTAGCAGGGAATTCTCTGCCTGCCTTTCCCCAGTGCTCTGCAAGCTCTCCAGGACAACATAGAATCTGGGGCTCTGTGCTTTCTTTCCTTCTGAACAAGTGTTACTGTTTTCTGCACAAAAGCGATTCTTGCGAAGCAATGTGAACACTTCTGCTTCCCAGGCACAGAGAAGGTGCTAGCAAGGAATTCTCTGCCTGCCTTTCCCCAGTGCTCTGCAAGCTCTCCAGGACAACATAGAATCTGGGGCTCTGTGCTTTCTTTCCTTCTGAACAAGTGTTACTGTTTTCTGCACAAAAGCGATTCTGCGAAGCAATGTGAACAGGCACAGAGAAGGTGCTAGCAGGGAATTCTCTGCCTGCCTTTCCCCAGTGCTCTGCAAGCTCTCCAGGACAACATAGAATCTGGGGCTCTGTGCTTTCTTTCCTTCTGAACAAGTGTTACTGTTTTCTGCACAAAAGCGATTCTGCGAAGCAATGTGAACACTTCTGCTTCCCAGGCACAGAGAAGGTGCTAGCAGGGAATTCTCTGCCTGCCTTTCCCCAGTGCTCTGCAAGCTCTCCAGGACAACATAGAATCTGGGGCTCTGTGCTTTCTTTCCTTCTGAACAAGTGTTACTGTTTTCTGCACAAAAGCGATTCTGCGAAGCAATGTGAACAGGCACAGAGAAGGTGCTATCATGGAATTCTCTGCCTGCCTTTCCCCAGTGCTCTGCAAGCTCTCCAGGACAACATAGAATCTGGGGCTCTGTGCTTTCTTTCGTTCTGAACAAGTGTTAGTGTTTTCTGCACAAAAGCGATTCTGCGAAGCAATGTGAACACTTCTGCTTCCCAGGCACAGAGAAGGTGCTAGCAGGGAATTCTCTGCCTGCCTTTCCCCAGTGCTCTGCAAGCTCTCCAGGACAACATAGAATCTGGGGCTCTGTGCTTTCTTTCCTTCTGAACAAGTGTTACTGTTTTCTGCACAAAAGCGATTCTGCGAAGCAATGTGAACAGGCACAGAGAAGGTGCTAGCAGGGAATTCTCTGCCTGCCTTTCCCCAGTGCTCTGCAAGCTCTCCAGGACAACATAAAATCTGGGTCTCTGTGCTTTCTTTCCTTCTGAACAAGTGTTACTGTTTTCTGCACAAAAGCGATTCTTGCGAAGCAATGTGAACACTTCTGCTTCCCAGGCACAGAGAAGGTGCTAGCAAGGAATTCTCTGCCTGCCTTTCCCCAGTGCTCTGCAAGCTCTCCAGGACAACATAGAATCTGGGGCTCTGTGCTTTCTTTCCTTCTGAACAAGTGTTACTGTTTTCTGCACAAAAGCGATTTGCGAAGCAATGTGAACAGGCACAGAGAAGGTGCTAGCAGGGAATTCTCTGCCTGCCTTTCCCCAGTGCTCTGCAAGCTCTCCAGGACAACATAGAATCTGGGGCTCTGTGCTTTCTTTCGTTCTGAACAAGTGTTACTGTTTTCTGCACAAAAGCGATTCTGCGAAGCAATTTGAACGCTTCTGCTTCCCAGGCACAGAGAAGGTGCTAGCAGGGAATTCTCTGCCTGCCTTTCCCCAGTGCTCTGCAAGCTCTCCAGGACAACATAGAATCTGGGGCTCTGTGCTTTCTTTCCTTCTGAACAAGTGTTACTGTTTTCTGCACAAAAGCGATTTGCGAAGCAATGTGAACAGGCACAGAGAAGGTGCTAGCAGGGAATTCTCTGCCTGCCTTTCCCCAGTGCTCTGCAAGCTCTCCAGGTCAACATAAAATCTGGGTCTCTGTGCTTTCTTTCCTTCTGAACAAGTGTTACTGTTTTCTGCACAAAAGCGATTCTTGCGAAGCAATGTGAACACTTCTGCTTCCCAGGCACAGAGAAGGTGCTAGCAGGGAATTCTCTGCCTGCCTTTCCCCAGTGCTCTGCAAGCTCTCCAGGACAACATAGAATCTGGGGCTCTGTGCTTTCTTTCGTTCTGAACAAGTGTTACTGTTTTCTGCACAAAAGCGATTCTTGCGAAGCAATGTGAACACTTCTGCTTCCCAGGCACAGAGAAGGTGCTAGCAAGGAATTCTCTGCCTGCCTTTCCCCAGTGCTCTGCAAGCTCTGCAGGACAACATAAAATCTGGGGCTCTGTGCTTTCTTTCCTTCTGAACAAGTGTTACTGTTTTCTGCACAAAAGTGATTCTTGCGAAGCAATGTGAACACTTCTGCTTCCCAGGCACAGAGAAGGTGCTAGCAGGGAATTCTCTGCCTGCCTTTCCCCAGTGCTCTGCAAGCTCTCCAGGACAACATAGAATCTGGGGCTCTGTGCTTTCTTTCCTTCTGAACAAGTGTTACTGTTTTCTGCACAAAAGCGATTCTTGCGAAGCAATGTGAACACTTCTGCTTCCCAGGCACAGAGAAGGTGCTAGCAAGGAATTCTCTGCCTGCCTTTCCCCAGTGCTCTGCAAGCTCTCCAGGACAACATAGAATCTGGGGCTCTGTGCTTTCTTTCATTCTGAACAAGTGTTAGTGTTTTCTGCACAAAAGTGATTCTGCGAAGCAATGTGAACACTTCTGCTTCCCAGGCACAGAGAAGGTGCTAGCAGGGAATTCTCTGCCTGCCTTTCCCCAGTGCTCTGCAAGCTCTCCAGGACAACATAAAATCTGGGGCTCTGTGCTTTCTTTCGTTCTGAACAAGTGTTAGTGTTTTCTGCACAAAAGCGATTCTGCGAAGCAATGTGAACACTTCTGCTTCCCAGGCACAGAGAAGGTGCTATCAGGGAATTCTCTGCCTGCCTTTCCCCAGTGCTCTGCAAGCTCTCCGGGACAACAGCAAATCTGGGGCTCTGTGCTTTCTTTCGTTCTGAACAAGTGTTACTGTTTTCTGCACAAAAGCGATTCTGCGAAGCAATGTGAACAGGCACAGAGAAGGTGCTAGCAGGGAATTCTCTGCCTGCCTTTCCCCAGTGCTCTGCAAGCTCTCCAGGACAACATAGAATCTGGGGCTCTGTGCTTTCTTTCGTTCTGAACAAGTGTTACTGTTTTCTGCACAAAAGCGATTCTGCGAAGCAATGTGAACAGGCACAGAGAAGGTGCTATCAGGGAATTCTCTGCCTGCCTTTCCCCAGTGCTCTGCAAGCTCTCCAGGACAACATAGAATCTGGGGCTCTGTGCTTTCTTTCCTTCTGAACAAGTGTTACTGTTTTCTGCACAAAAGCGATTCTTGCGAAGCAATGTGAACACTTCTGCTTCCCAGGCACAGAGAAGGTGCTAGCAAGGAATTCTCTGCCTGCCTTTCCCCAGTGCTCTGCAAGCTCTCCAGGACAACATAGAATCTGGGGCTCTGTGCTTTCTTTCCTTCTGAACAAGTGTTACTGTTTTCTGCACAAAAGCGATTCTGCGAAGCAATGTGAACAGGCACAGAGAAGGTGCTAGCAGGGAATTCTCTGCCTGCCTTTCCCCAGTGCTCTGCAAGCTCTCCAGGACAACATAGAATCTGGGGCTCTGTGCTTTCTTTCCTTCTGAACAAGTGTTACTGTTTTCTGCACAAAAGCGATTCTGCGAAGCAATGTGAACACTTCTGCTTCCCAGGCACAGAGAAGGTGCTAGCAGGGAATTCTCTGCCTGCCTTTCCCCAGTGCTCTGCAAGCTCTCCAGGACAACATAGAATCTGGGGCTCTGTGCTTTCTTTCCTTCTGAACAAGTGTTACTGTTTTCTGCACAAAAGCGATTCTGCGAAGCAATGTGAACAGGCACAGAGAAGGTGCTATCAGGGAATTCTCTGCCTGCCTTTCCCCAGTGCTCTGCAAGCTCTCCAGGACAACATAGAATCTGGGGCTCTGTGCTTTCTTTCGTTCTGAACAAGTGTTAGTGTTTTCTGCACAAAAGCGATTCTGCGAAGCAATGTGAACACTTCTGCTTCCCAGGCACAGAGAAGGTGCTAGCAGGGAATTCTCTGCCTGCCTTTCCCCAGTGCTCTGCAAGCTCTCCAGGACAACATAGAATCTGGGGCTCTGTGCTTTCTTTCCTTCTGAACAAGTGTTACTGTTTTCTGCACAAAAGCGATTCTGCGAAGCAATGTGAACAGGCACAGAGAAGGTGCTAGCAGGGAATTCTCTGCCTGCCTTTCCCCAGTGCTCTGCAAGCTCTCCAGGACAACATAAAATCTGGGTCTCTGTGCTTTCTTTCCTTCTGAACAAGTGTTACTGTTTTCTGCACAAAAGCGATTCTTGCGAAGCAATGTGAACACTTCTGCTTCCCAGGCACAGAGAAGGTGCTAGCAAGGAATTCTCTGCCTGCCTTTCCCCAGTGCTCTGCAAGCTCTCCAGGACAACATAGAATCTGGGGCTCTGTGCTTTCTTTCCTTCTGAACAAGTGTTACTGTTTTCTGCACAAAAGCGATTTGCGAAGCAATGTGAACAGGCACAGAGAAGGTGCTAGCAGGGAATTCTCTGCCTGCCTTTCCCCAGTGCTCTGCAAGCTCTCCAGGACAACATAGAATCTGGGGCTCTGTGCTTTCTTTCCTTCTGAACAAGTGTTACTGTTTTCTGCACAAAAGCGATTCTGCGAAGCAATTTGAACACTTCTGCTTCCCAGGCACAGAGAAGGTGCTAGCAGGGAATTCTCTGCCTGCCTTTCCCCAGTGCTCTGCAAGCTCTCCAGGACAACATAGAATCTGGGGCTCTGTGCTTTCTTTCCTTCTGAACAAGTGTTACTGTTTTCTGCACAAAAGCGATTTGCGAAGCAATGTGAACAGGCACAGAGAAGGTGCTAGCAGGGAATTCTCTGCCTGCCTTTCCCCAGTGCTCTGCAAGCTCTCCAGGTCAACATAAAATCTGGGTCTCTGTGCTTTCTTTCCTTCTGAACAAGTGTTACTGTTTTCTGCACAAAAGCGATTCTTGCGAAGCAATGTGAACACTTCTGCTTCCCAGGCACAGAGAAGGTGCTAGCAGGGAATTCTCTGCCTGCCTTTCCCCAGTGCTCTGCAAGCTCTCCAGGACAACATAGAATCTGGGGCTCTGTGCTTTCTTTCGTTCTGAACAAGTGTTACTGTTTTCTGCACAAAAGCGATTCTTGCGAAGCAATGTGAACACTTCTGCTTCCCAGGCACAGAGAAGGTGCTAGCAAGGAATTCTCTGCCTGCCTTTCCCCAGTGCTCTGCAAGCTCTGCAGGACAACATAAAATCTGGGGCTCTGTGCTTTCTTTCCTTCTGAACAAGTGTTACTGTTTTCTGCACAAAAGTGATTCTTGCGAAGCAATGTGAACACTTCTGCTTCCCAGGCACAGAGAAGGTGCTAGCAGGGAATTCTCTGCCTGCCTTTCCCCAGTGCTCTGCAAGCTCTCCAGGACAACATAGAATCTGGGGCTCTGTGCTTTCTTTCCTTCTGAACAAGTGTTACTGTTTTCTGCACAAAAGCGATTCTTGCGAAGCAATGTGAACACTTCTGCTTCCCAGGCACAGAGAAGGTGCTAGCAAGGAATTCTCTGCCTGCCTTTCCCCAGTGCTCTGCAAGCTCTCCAGGACAACATAGAATCTGGGGCTCTGTGCTTTCTTTCATTCTGAACAAGTGTTAGTGTTTTCTGCACAAAAGTGATTCTGCGAAGCAATGTGAACACTTCTGCTTCCCAGGCACAGAGAAGGTGCTAGCAGGGAATTCTCTGCCTGCCTTTCCCCAGTGCTCTGCAAGCTCTCCAGGACAACATAAAATCTGGGGCTCTGTGCTTTCTTTCGTTCTGAACAAGTGTTAGTGTTTTCTGCACAAAAGCGATTCTGCGAAGCAATGTGAACACTTCTGCTTCCCAGGCACAGAGAAGGTGCTATCAGGGAATTCTCTGCCTGCCTTTCCCCAGTGCTCTGCAAGCTCTCCAGGACAACATAAAATCTGGGGCTCTGTGCTTTCTTTCCCTCTGAACAAGTGTTACTGTTTTCTGCACAAGAGCGATTCTTGCGAAGCAATGTGAACAGGCACAGAGAAGGTGCTATCAGGGAATTCTCTGCCTGCCTTTCCCCAGTGCTCTGCAAGCTCTCCGGGACAACAGCAAATCTGGGGCTCTGTGCTTTCTTTCGTTCTGAACAAGTGTTACTGTTTTCTGCACAAAAGCGATTCTGCGAAGCAATGTGAACAGGCACAGAGAAGGTGCTAGCAGGGAATTCTCTGCCTGCCTTTCCCCAGTGCTCTGCAAGCTCTCCAGGACAACATAGAATCTGGGGCTCTGTGCTTTCTTTCGTTCTGAACAAGTGTTACTGTTTTCTGCACAAAAGCGATTCTGCGAAGCAATGTGAACAGGCACAGAGAAGGTGCTATCAGGGAATTCTCTGCCTGCCTTTCCCCAGTGCTCTGCAAGCTCTCCAGGACAACATAGAATCTGGGGCTCTGTGCTTTCTTTCCTTCTGAACAAGTGTTACTGTTTTCTGCACAAAAGCGATTCTTGCGAAGCAATGTGAACACTTCTGCTTCCCAGGCACAGAGAAGGTGCTAGCAAGGAATTCTCTGCCTGCCTTTCCCCAGTGCTCTGCAAGCTCTCCAGGACAACATAGAATCTGGGGCTCTGTGCTTTCTTTCCTTCTGAACAAGTGTTACTGTTTTCTGCACAAAAGCGATTCTGCGAAGCAATGTGAACAGGCACAGAGAAGGTGCTAGCAGGGAATTCTCTGCCTGCCTTTCCCCAGTGCTCTGCAAGCTCTCCAGGACAACATAGAATCTGGGGCTCTGTGCTTTCTTTCGTTCTGAACAAGTGTTACTGTTTTCTGCACAAAAGCGATTCTGCGAAGCAATGTGAACACTTCTGCTTCCCAGGCACAGAGAAGGTGCTAGCAGGGAATTCTCTGCCTGCCTTTCCCCAGTGCTCTGCAAGCTCTCCAGGACAACATAGAATCTGGGGCTCTGTGCTTTCTTTCCTTCTGAACAAGTGTTACTGTTTTCTGCACAAAAGCGATTCTGCGAAGCAATTTGAACACTTCTGCTTCCCAGGCACAGAGAAGGTGCTAGCAGGGAATTCTCTGCCTGCCTTTCCCCAGTGCTCTGCAAGCTCTCCAGGACAACATAGAATCTGGGGCTCTGTGCTTTCTTTCCTTCTGAACAAGTGTTACTGTTTTCTGCACAAAAGCGATTTGCGAAGCAATGTGAACAGGCACAGAGAAGGTGCTAGCAGGGAATTCTCTGCCTGCCTTTCCCCAGTGCTCTGCAAGCTCTCCAGGTCAACATAAAATCTGGGTCTCTGTGCTTTCTTTCCTTCTGAACAAGTGTTACTGTTTTCTGCACAAAAGCGATTCTTGCGAAGCAATGTGAACACTTCTGCTTCCCAGGCACAGAGAAGGTGCTAGCAGGGAATTCTCTGCCTGCCTTTCCCCAGTGCTCTGCAAGCTCTCCAGGACAACATAGAATCTGGGGCTCTGTGCTTTCTTTCGTTCTGAACAAGTGTTACTGTTTTCTGCACAAAAGCGATTCTTGCGAAGCAATGTGAACACTTCTGCTTCCCAGGCACAGAGAAGGTGCTAGCAAGGAATTCTCTGCCTGCCTTTCCCCAGTGCTCTGCAAGCTCTGCAGGACAACATAAAATCTGGGGCTCTGTGCTTTCTTTCCTTCTGAACAAGTGTTACTGTTTTCTGCACAAAAGTGATTCTTGCGAAGCAATGTGAACACTTCTGCTTCCCAGGCACAGAGAAGGTGCTAGCAGGGAATTCTCTGCCTGCCTTTCCCCAGTGCTCTGCAAGCTCTCCAGGACAACATAGAATCTGGGGCTCTGTGCTTTCTTTCCTTCTGAACAAGTGTTACTGTTTTCTGCACAAAAGCGATTCTTGCGAAGCAATGTGAACACTTCTGCTTCCCAGGCACAGAGAAGGTGCTAGCAAGGAATTCTCTGCCTGCCTTTCCCCAGTGCTCTGCAAGCTCTCCAGGACAACATAGAATCTGGGGCTCTGTGCTTTCTTTCATTCTGAACAAGTGTTAGTGTTTTCTGCACAAAAGTGATTCTGCGAAGCAATGTGAACACTTCTGCTTCCCAGGCACAGAGAAGGTGCTAGCAGGGAATTCTCTGCCTGCCTTTCCCCAGTGCTCTGCAAGCTCTCCAGGACAACATAAAATCTGGGGCTCTGTGCTTTCTTTCGTTCTGAACAAGTGTTAGTGTTTTCTGCACAAAAGCGATTCTGCGAAGCAATGTGAACACTTCTGCTTCCCAGGCACAGAGAAGGTGCTATCAGGGAATTCTCTGCCTGCCTTTCCCCAGTGCTCTGCAAACTCTCCAGGACAACATAAAATCTGGGGCTCTGTGCTTTCTTTCCCTCTGAACAAGTGTTACTGTTTTCTGCACAAGAGCGATTCTTGCGAAGCAATGTGAACAGGCACAGAGAAGGTGCTATCAGGGAATTCTCTGCCTGCCTTTCCCCAGTGCTCTGCAAGCTCTCCGGGACAACAGCAAATCTGGGGCTCTGTGCTTTCTTTCGTTCTGAACAAGTGTTACTGTTTTCTGCACAAAAGCGATTCTGCGAAGCAATGTGAACAGGCACAGAGAAGGTGCTAGCAGGGAATTCTCTGCCTGCCTTTCCCCAGTGCTCTGCAAGCTCTCCAGGACAACATAGAATCTGGGGCTCTGTGCTTTCTTTCGTTCTGAACAAGTGTTACTGTTTTCTGCACAAAAGCGATTCTGCGAAGCAATGTGAACAGGCACAGAGAAGGTGCTATCAGGGAATTCTCTGCCTGCCTTTCCCCAGTGCTCTGCAAGCTCTCCAGGACAACATAGAATCTGGGGCTCTGTGCTTTCTTTCCTTCTGAACAAGTGTTACTGTTTTCTGCACAAAAGCGATTCTGCGAAGCAATGTGAACACTTCTGCTTCCCAGGCACAGAGAAGGTGCTAGCAAGGAATTCTCTGCCTGCCTTTCCCCAGTGCTCTGCAAGCTCTCCAGGACAACATAGAATCTGGGGCTCTGTGCTTTCTTTCGTTCTGAACAAGTGTTACTGTTTTCTGCACAAAAGCGATTCTTGCGAAGCAATGTGAACACTTCTGCTTCCCAGGCACAGAGAAGGTGCTATCAGGGAATTCTCTGCCTGCCTTTCCCCAGTGCTCTGCAAGCTCTCCAGGACAACATAAAATCTGGGGCTCTGTGCTTTCTTTCCTTCTGAACAAATGTTACTGTTTTCTGCACAAAAGCGATTCTGCGAAGCAATGTGAACAGGCACAGAGAAGGTGCTATCAGGGAATTCTCTGCCTGCCTTTCCCCAGTGCTCTGCAAGCTCTCCAGGACAACATAAAATCTGGGGCTCTGTGCTTTCTTTCCTTCTGAACAAGTGTTACTGTTTTCTGCACAAAAGCGATTCTTGCGAAGCAATGTGAACACTTCTGCTTCCCAGGCAGAGAGAAGGTGCTAGCAAGGAATTCTCTGCCTGCCTTTCCCCAGTGCTCTGCAAGCTCTCCAGGACAACATAGAATCTGGGGCTCTGTGCTTTCTTTCGTTCTGAACAAGTGTTAGTGTTTTCTGCACAAAAGCGATTCTGCGAAGCAATGTGAACACTTCTGCTTCCCAGGCACAGAGAAGGTGCTAGCAGGGAATTCTCTGCCTGCCTTTCCCCAGTGCTCTGCAAGCTCTCCAGGACAACATAGAATCTGGGGCTCTGTGCTTTCTTTCGTTCTGAACAAGTGTTAGTGTTTTCTGCACAAAAGCGATTCTGCGAAGCAATGTGAACACTTCTGCTTCCCAGGCACAGAGAAGGTGCTAGCAGGGAATTCTCTGCCTGCCTTTCCCCAGTGCTCTGCAAGCTCTCTGGGACAACAGCAAATCTGGGGCTCTGTGCTTTCTTTCGTTCTGAACAAGTGTTACTGTTTTCTGCACAAAAGCGATTCTGCGAAGCAATGTGAACAGGCACAGAGAAGGTGCTAGCAGGGAATTCTCTGCCTGCCTTTCCCCAGTGCTCTGCAAGCTCTCCAGGACAACATAGAATCTGGGGCTCTGTGCTTTCTTTCGTTCTGAACAAGTGTTAGTGTTTTCTGCACAAAAGCGATTCTGCGAAGCAATGTGAACACTTCTGCTTCCCAGGCACAGAGAAGGTGCTAGCAGGGAATTCTCTGCCTGCCTTTCCCCAGTGCTCTGCAAGCTCTCTGGGACAACAGCAAATCTGGGGCTCTGTGCTTTCTTTCGTTCTGAACAAGTGTTACTGTTTTCTGCACAAAAGCGATTCTGCGAAGCAATGTGAACAGGCACAGAGAAGGTGCTAGCAGGGAATTCTCTGCCTGCCTTTCCCCAGTGCTCTGCAAGCTCTCCAGGGCAACATAAAATCTGGGGCTCTGTGCTTTCTTTCCTTCTGAACAAGTGTTACTGTTTTCTGCACAAAAGCGATTCTTGCGAAGCAATGTGAACACTTCTGCTTCCCAGGCACAGAGAAGGTGCTAGCAAGGAATTCTCTGCCTGCCTTTCCCCAGTGCTCTGCAAGCTCTCCAGGACAACATAAAATCTGGGGCTCTGTGCTTTCTTTCCTTCTGAACAAGTGTTACTGTTTTCTGCACAAAAGCGATTCTGCGAAGCAATGTGAACAGGCACAGAGAAGGTGCTATCAGGGAATTCTCTGCCTGCCTTTCCCCAGTGCTCTGCAAGCTCTCCAGGACAACATAGAATCTGGGGCTCTGTGCTTTCTTTCCTTCTGAACAAGTGTTACTGTTTTCTGCACAAAAGCGATTCTGCGAAGCAATGTGAACACTTCTGCTTCCCAGGCACAGAGAAGGTGCTAGCAGGGAATTCTCTGCCTGCCTTTCCCCAGTGCTCTGCAAGCTCTCCAGGACAACATAGAATCTGGGGCTCTGTGCTTTCTTTCGTTCTGAACAAGTGTTACTGTTTTCTGCACAAAAGCGATTCTGCGAAGCAATGTGAACACTTCTGCTTCCCAGGCACAGAGAAGGTGCTAGCAAGGAATTCTCTGCCTGCCTTTCCCCAGTGCTCTGCAAGCTCTGCAGGACAACATAAAATCTGGGGCTCTGTGCTTTCTTTCCTTCTGAACAAGTGTTACTGTTTTCTGCACAAAAGTGATTCTTGCGAAGCAATGTGAACACTTCTGCTTCCCAGGCACAGAGAAGGTGCTAGCAGGGAATTCTCTGCCTGCCTTTCCCCAGTGCTCTGCAAGCTCTCCAGGACAACATAGAATCTGGGGCTCTGTGCTTTCTTTCCTTCTGAACAAGTGTTACTGTTTTCTGCACAAAAGCGATTCTTGCGAAGCAATGTGAACACTTCTGCTTCCCAGGCACAGAGAAGGTGCTAGCAAGGAATTCTCTGCCTGCCTTTCCCCAGTGCTCTGCAAGCTCTCCAGGACAACATAGAATCTGGGGCTCTGTGCTTTCTTTCATTCTGAACAAGTGTTAGTGTTTTCTGCACAAAAGTGATTCTGCGAAGCAATGTGAACACTTCTGCTTCCCAGGCACAGAGAAGGTGCTAGCAGGGAATTCTCTGCCTGCCTTTCCCCAGTGCTCTGCAAGCTCTCCAGGACAACATTAAATCTGGGGCTCTGTGCTTTCTTTCCTTCTGAACAAGTATTACTGTTTTCTGCACAAAAGCGATTCTTGCGAAGCAATGTGAACAGGCACAGAGAAGGTGCTATCAGGAAATTCTCTGCCTGCCTTTCCCCAGTGCTCTGCAAGCTCTCCAGGACAACATAAAATCTGGGGCTCTGTGCTTTCTTTCGTTCTGAACAAGTGTTAGTGTTTTCTGCACAAAAGCGATTCTGCGAAGCAATGTGAACACTTCTGCTTCCCAGGCACAGAGAAGGTGCTATCAGGGAATTCTCTGCCTGCCTTTCCCCAGTGCTCTGCAAGCTCTCCAGGACAACATAAAATCTGGGGCTCTGTGCTTTCTTTCCCTCTGAACAAGTGTTACTGTTTTCTGCACAAGAGCGATTCTTGCGAAGCAATGTGAACAGGCACAGAGAAGGTGCTATCAGGGAATTCTCTGCCTGCCTTTCCCCAGTGCTCTGCAAGCTCTCCGGGACAACAGCAAATCTGGGGCTCTGTGCTTTCTTTCGTTCTGAACAAGTGTTACTGTTTTCTGCACAAAAGCGATTCTGCGAAGCAATGTGAACAGGCACAGAGAAGGTGCTAGCAGGGAATTCTCTGCCTGCCTTTCCCCAGTGCTCTGCAAGCTCTCCAGGACAACATAGAATCTGGGGCTCTGTGCTTTCTTTCCTTCTGAACAAGTGTTAGTGTTTTCTGCACAAAAGCGATTCTGCGAAGCAATGTGAACACTTCTGCTTCCCAGGCACAGAGAAGGTGCTAGCAAGGAATTCTCTGCCTGCCTTTCCCCAGTGCTCTGCAAGCTCTCCAGGACAACATAGAATCTGGGGCTCTGTGCTTTCTTTCCTTCTGAACAAGTGTTACTGTTTTCTGCACAAAAGCGATTCTGCGAAGCAATGTGAACACTTCTGCTTCCCAGGCACAGAGAAGGTGCTAGCAAGGAATTCTCTGCCTGCCTTTCCCCAGTGCTCTGCAAGCTCTCCAGGACAACATAGAATCTGGGGCTCTGTGCTTTCTTTCGTTCTGAACAAGTGTTACTGTTTTCTGCACAAAAGCGATTCTTGCGAAGCAATGTGAACACTTCTGCTTCCCAGGCACAGAGAAGGTGCTATCAGGGAATTCTCTACCTGCCTTTCCCCAGTGCTCTGCAAGCTCTCCAGGACAACATAGAATCTGGGGCTCTGTGCTTTCTTTCCTTCTGAACAAATGTTACTGTTTTCTGCACAAAAGCGATTCTTGCGAAGCAATGTGAACAGGCACAGAGAAGGTGCTATCAGGGAATTCTCTGCCTGCCTTTCCCCAGTGCTCTGCAAGCTCTCCAGGACAACATAAAATCTGGGGCTCTGTGCTTTCTTTCCTTCTGAACAAGTGTTACTGTTTTCTGCACAAAAGCGATTCTTGCGAAGCAATGTGAACACTTCTGCTTCCCAGGCAGAGAGAAGGTGCTAGCAAGGAATTCTCTGCCTGCCTTTCCCCAGTGCTCTGCAAGCTCTCCAGGACAACATAGAATCTGGGGCTCTGTGCTTTCTTTCGTTCTGAACAAGTGTTACTGTTTTCTGCACAAAAGCGATTCTGCGAAGCAATGTGAACGCTTCTGCTTCCCAGGCACAGAGAAGGTGCTAGCAGGGAATTCTCTGCCTGCCTTTCCCCAGTGCTCTGCAAGCTCTCCAGGACAACAGCAAATCTGGGGCTCTGTGCTTTCTTTCGTTCTGAACAAGTGTTACTGTTTTCTGCACAAAAGCGATTCTGCGAAGCAATGTGAACAGGCACAGAGAAGGTGCTATCAGGGAATTCTCTGCCTGCCTTTCCCCAGTGCTCTGTAAGCTCTCCAGGACAACATAGAATCTGGGGCTCTGTGCTTTCTTTCCTTCTGAACAAGTGTTACTGTTTTCTGCACAAAAGTGATTCTTGCGAAGCAATGTGAACACTTCTGCTTACCAGGCACAGAGAAGGTGCTAGCAGGGAATTCTCTGCCTGCCTTTCCCCAGTGCTCTGCAAGCTCTCCAGGACAACATAGAATCTGGGGCTCTGTGCTTTCTTTCGTTCTGAACAAGTGTTACTGTTTTCTGCACAAAAGCGATTCTTGCGAAGCAATGTGAACACTTCTGCTTCCCAGGCACAGAGAAGGTGCTAGCAAGGAATTCTCTGCCTGCCTTTCCCCAGTGCTCTGCAAGCTCTCCAGGACAACATAGAATCTGGGGCTCTGTGCTTTCTTTCCTTCTGAACAAGTGTTACTGTTTTCTGCACAAAAGCGATTCTGCGAAGCAATGTGAACAGGCACAGAGAAGGTGCTAGCAGGGAATTCTCTGCCTGCCTTTCCCCAGTGCTCTGCAAGCTCTCCAGGACAACATAGAATCTGGGGCTCTGTGCTTTCTTTCCTTCTGAACAAGTGTTACTGTTTTCTGCACAAAAGCGATTCTGCGAAGCAATGTGAACACTTCTGCTTCCCAGGCACAGAGAAGGTGCTATCAGGGAATTCTCTGCCTGCCTTTCCCCAGTGCTCTGCAAGCTCTCCAGGACAACATAGAATCTGGGGCTCTGTGCTTTCTTTCCTTCTGAACAAGTGTTACTGTTTTCTGCACAAAAGCGATTCTGCGAAGCAATGTGAACAGGCACAGAGAAGGTGCTATCAGGGAATTCTCTGCCTGCCTTTCCCCAGTGCTCTGCAAGCTCTCCAGGACAACATAGAATCTGGGGCTCTGTGCTTTCTTTCGTTCTGAACAAGTGTTACTGTTTTCTGCACAAAAGCGATTCTGCGAAGCAATGTGAACACTTCTGCTTCCCAGGCACAGAGAAGGTGCTAGCAGGGAATTCTCTGCCTGCCTTTCCCCAGTGCTCTGCAAGCTCTCCAGGACAACATAGAATCTGGGGCTCTGTGCTTTCTTTCCTTCTGAACAAGTGTTACTGTTTTCTGCACAAAAGCGATTCTGCGAAGCAATGTGAACAGGCACAGAGAAGGTGCTAGCAGGGAATTCTCTGCCTGCCTTTCCCCAGTGCTCTGCAAGCTCTCCAGGACAACATAAAATCTGGGTCTCTGTGCTTTCTTTCCTTCTGAACAAGTGTTACTGTTTTCTGCACAAAAGCGATTCTTGCGAAGCAATGTGAACACTTCTGCTTCCCAGGCACAGAGAAGGTGCTAGCAAGGAATTCTCTGCCTGCCTTTCCCCAGTGCTCTGCAAGCTCTCCAGGACAACATAGAATCTGGGGCTCTGTGCTTTCTTTCCTTCTGAACAAGTGTTACTGTTTTCTGCACAAAAGCGATTTGCGAAGCAATGTGAACAGGCACAGAGAAGGTGCTAGCAGGGAATTCTCTGCCTGCCTTTCCCCAGTGCTCTGCAAGCTCTCCAGGACAACATAGAATCTGGGGCTCTGTGCTTTCTTTCCTTCTGAACAAGTGTTACTGTTTTCTGCACAAAAGCGATTCTGCGAAGCAATTTGAACACTCTGCTTCCCAGGCACAGAGAAGGTGCTAGCAGGGAATTCTCTGCCTGCCTTTCCCCAGTGCTCTGCAAGCTCTCCAGGACAACATAGAATCTGGGGCTCTGTGCTTTCTTTCCTTCTGAACAAGTGTTACTGTTTTCTGCACAAAAGCGATTTGCGAAGCAATGTGAACAGGCACAGAGAAGGTGCTAGCAGGGAATTCTCTGCCTGCCTTTCCCCAGTGCTCTGCAAGCTCTCCAGGTCAACATAAAATCTGGGTCTCTGTGCTTTCTTTCCTTCTGAACAAGTGTTACTGTTTTCTGCACAAAAGCGATTCTTGCGAAGCAATGTGAACACTTCTGCTTCCCAGGCACAGAGAAGGTGCTAGCAGGGAATTCTCTGCCTGCCTTTCCCCAGTGCTCTGCAAGCTCTCCAGGACAACATAGAATCTGGGGCTCTGTGCTTTCTTTCCTTCTGAACAAGTGTTACTGTTTTCTGAACAAAAGCGATTCTTGCGAAGCAATGTGAACACTTCTGCTTCCCAGGCACAGAGAAGGTGCTAGCAAGGAATTCTCTGCCTGCCTTTCCCCAGTGCTCTGCAAGCTCTCCAGGACAACATAGAATCTGGGGCTCTGTGCTTTCTTTCCTTCTGAACAAGTGTTACTGTTTTCTGCACAAAAGCGATTCTGCGAAGCAATGTGAACAGGCACAGAGAAGGTGCTATCAGGGAATTCTCTGCCTGCCTTTCCCCAGTGCTCTGCAAGCTCTCCAGGACAACATAGAATCTGGGGCTCTGTGCTTTCTTTCCTTCTGAACAAGTGTTACTGTTTTCTGCACAAAAGCGATTCTGCGAAGCAATGTGAACACTTCTGCTTCCCAGGCACAGAGAAGGTGCTAGCAGGGAATTCTCTGCCTGCCTTTCCCCAGTGCTCTGCAAGCTCTCCAGGACAACATAGAATCTGGGGCTCTGTGCTTTCTTTCCTTCTGAACAAGTGTTACTGTTTTCTGCACAAAAGCGATTATGCGAAGCAATGTGAACAGGCACAGAGAAGGTGCTAGCAAGGAAATTCTCTGCCTGCCTTTCCCCAGTGCTCTGCAAGCTCTCCAGGACAACATAAAATCTGGGGCTCTGTGCTTTCTTTCCTTCTGAACAAGTGTTACTGTTTTCTGCACAAAAGCGATTCTTGCGAAGCAATGTGAACACTTCTGCTTCCCAGGCACAGAGAAGGTGCTAGCAGGGAATTCTCTGCCTGCCTTTCCCCAGTGCTCTGCAAGCTCTCCAGGACAACATAGAATCTGGGGCTCTGTGCTTTCTTTCCTTCTGAACAAGTGTTACTGTTTTCTGCACAAAAGCGATTCTGCGAAGCAATGTGAACACTTCTGCTTCCCAGGCACAGAGAAGGTGCTAGCAGGGAATTCTCTGCCTGCCTTTCCCCAGTGCTCTGCAAGCTCTCCAGGACAACATAAAATCTGGGGCTCTGTGCTTTCTTTCCTTCTGAACAAGTGTTACTGTTTTCTGCACAAAAGCGATTCTTGCGAAGCAATGTGAACAGGCACAGAGAAGGTGCTATCAGGGAATTCTCTGCCTGCCTTTCCCCAGTGCTCTGCAAGCTCTCCAGGACAACATAGAATCTGGGGCTCTGTGCTTTCTTTCGTTCTGAACAAGTGTTAGTGTTTTCTGCACAAAAGCGATTCTGCGAAGCAATGTGAACACTTCTGCTTCCCAGGCACAAAGAAGGTGCTAGCAGGGAATTCTCTGCCTGCCTTTCCCCAGTGCTCTGCAAGCTCTCCAGGACAACATAGAATCTGGGGCTCTGTGCTTTCTTTCCTTCTGAACAAGTGTTACTGTTTTCTGCACAAAAGCGATTCTGCGAAGCAATGTGAACAGGCACAGAGAAGGTGCTAGCAGGGAATTCTCTGCCTGCCTTTCCCCAGTGCTCTGCAAGCTCTCCAGGACAACATAGAATCTGGGTCTCTGTGCTTTCTTTCGTTCTGAACAAGTGTTAGTGTTTTCTGCACAAAAGCGATTCTGCGAAGCAATGTGAACACTTCTGCTTCCCAGGCACAGAGAAGGTGCTAGCAGGGAATTCTCTGCCTGCCTTTCCCCAGTGCTCTGCAAGCTCTCCGGGACAACAGCAAATCTGGGGCTCTGTGCTTTCTTTCCTTCTGAACAAGTGTTACTGTTTTCTGCACAAAAGCGATTCTGCGAAGCAATGTGAACAGGCACAGAGAAGGTGCTAGCAGGGAATTCTCTGCCTGCCTTTCCCCAGTGCTCTGCAAGCTCTCCAGGACAACATAGAATCTGGGCTCTGTGCTTTCTTTCCTTCTGAACAAGTGTTACTGTTTTCTGCACAAAAGCGATTCTGCGGAGCAATGTGAACACTTCTGCTTCCCAGGCACAGAGAAGGTGCTAGCAGGGAATTCTCTGCCTGCCTTTCCCCAGTGCTCTGCAAGCTCTCCAGGACAACATAGAATCTGGGGCTCTGTGCTTTCTTTCCTTCTGAACAAGTGTTACTGTTTTCTGCACAAAAGCGATTCTGCGAAGCAATGTGAACACTTCTGCTTCCCAGGCACAGAGAAGGTGCTAGCAAGGAATTCTCTGCCTGCCTTTCCCCAGTGCTCTGCAAGCTCTCCAGGACAACATAGAATCTGGGGCTCTGTGCTTTCTTTCGTTCTGAACAAGTGTTACTGTTTTCTGCACAAAAGCGATTCTTGCGAAGCAATGTGAACACTTCTGCTTCCCAGGCACAGAGAAGGTGCTAGCAAGGAATTCTCTGCCTGCCTTTCCCCAGTGCTCTGCAAGCTCTCCAGGACAACATAAAATCTGGGGCTCTGTGCTTTCTTTCCTTCTGAACAAGTGTTACTGTTTTCTGCACAAAAGCGATTCTGCGAAGCAATGTGAACAGGCACAGAGAAGGTGCTATCAGGGAATTCTCTGCCTGCCTTTCCCCAGTGCTCTGCAAGCTCTCCAGGACAACATAGAATCTGGGGCTCTGTGCTTTCTTTCGTTCTGAACAAGTGTTAGTGTTTTCTGCACAAAAGCGATTCTGCGAAGCAATGTGAACACTTCTGCTTCCCAGGCACAGAGAAGGTGCTAGGAAGGAATTCTCTGCCTGCCTTTCCCCAGTGCTCTGCAAGCTCTCCAGGACAACATAGAATCTGGGGCTCTGTGCTTTCTTTCCTTCTGAACAAGTGTTACTGTTTTCTGCACAAAAGCGATTCTTGCGAAGCAATGTGAACACTTCTGCTTCCCAGGCACAGAGAAGGTGCTAGCAAGGAATTCTCTGCCTGCCTTTCCCCAGTGCTCTGCAAGCTCTCCAGGACAACATAGAATCTGGGGCTCTGTGCTTTCTTTCCTTCTGAACAAGTGTTACTGTTTTCTGCACAAAAGCGATTCTTGCGAAGCAATGTGAACACTTCTGCTTCCCAGGCACAGAGAAGGTGCTAGCAAGGAATTCTCTGCCTGCCTTTCCCCAGTGCTCTGCAAGCTCTCCAGGACAACATAGAATCTGGGGCTCTGTGCTTTCTTTCATTCTGAACAAGTGTTAGTGTTTTCTGCACAAAAGTGATTCTGCGAAGCAATGTGAACACTTCTGCTTCCCAGGCACAGAGAAGGTGCTAGCAGGGAATTCTCTACCTGCCTTTCCCCAGTGCTCTGCAAGCTCTCCAGGACAACATAAAATCTGGGGCTCTGTGCTTTCTTTCCTTCTGAACAAGTATTACTGTTTTCTGCACAAAAGCGATTCTTGCGAAGCAATGTGAACAGGCACAGAGAAGGTGCTATCAGGGAATTCTCTGCCTGCCTTTCCCCAGTGCTCTGCAAGCTCTCCAGGACAACATAAAATCTGGGGCTCTGTGCTTTCTTTCCCTCTGAACAAGTGTTACTGTTTTCTGCACAAGAGCGATTCTTGCGAAGCAATGTGAACACTTCTGCTTCCCAGGCACAGAGAAGGTGCTATCAGGGAATTCTCTGCCTGCCTTTCCCCAGTGCTCTGCAAGCTCTCCAGGACAACATAAAATCTGGGGCTCTGTGCTTTCTTTCCCTCTGAACAAGTGTTACTGTTTTCTGCACAAGAGCGATTCTTGCGAAGCAATGTGAACACTTCTGCTTCCCAGGCACAGAGAAGGTGCTAGCAGGGAATTCTCTGCCTGCCTTTCCCCAGTGCTCTGCAAGCTCTCCGGGACAACAGCAAATCTGGGGCTCTGTGCTTTCTTTCGTTCTGAACAAGTGTTATAGTTTTCTGCACAAAAGCGATTCTGCGAAGCAATGTGAACAGGCACAGAGAAGGTGCTATCAGGGAATTCTCTGCCTGCCTTTCCCCAGTGCTCTGCAAGCTCTCCAGGACAACATAGAATCTGGGGCTCTGTGCTTTCTTTCCTTCTGAACAAGTGTTAGTGTTTTCTGCACAAAAGGGATTCTGCGAAGCAATGTGAACACTTCTGCTTCCCAGGCACAGAGAAGGTGCTAGCAAGGAATTCTCTGCCTGCCTTTCCCCAGTGCTCTGCAAGCTCTCCAGGACAACATAGAATCTGGGGCTCTGTGCTTTCTTTCGTTCTGAACAAGTGTTACTGTTTTCTGCACAAAAGCGATTCTGCGAAGCAATGTGAACACTTCTGCTTCCCAGGCACAGAGAAGGTGCTAGCAAGGAATTCTCTGCCTGCCTTTCCCCAGTGCTCTGCAAGCTCTCCAGGACAACATAGAATCTGGGGCTCTGTGCTTTCTTTCCTTCTGAACAAGTGTTACTGTTTTCTGCACAAAAGGGATTCTTGCGAAGCAATGTGAACACTTCTGCTTCCCAGGCACAGAGAAGGTGCTATCAGGGAATTCTCTACCTGCCTTTCCCCAGTGCTCTCAAGCTCTCCAGGACAACATAGAATCTGGGGCTCTGTGCTTTCTTTCCTTCTGAACAAGTGTTACTGTTTTCTGCACAAAAGCGATTCTGCGAAGCAATGTGAACAGGCACAGGGAAGGTGCTAGCAGGGAATTCTCTGCCTGCCTTTCCCCAGTGCTCTGCAAGCTCTCCAGGACAACATAAAATCTGGGGCTCTGTGCTTTCTTTCCTTCTGAACAAGTGTTACTGTTTTCTGCACAAAAGCGATTCTTGCGAAGCAATGTGAACACTTCTGCTTCCCAGGCACAGAGAAGGTGCTAGCAAGGAATTCTCTGCCTGCCTTTCCCCAGTGCTCTGCAAGCTCTCCAGGACAACATAGAATCTGGGGCTCTGTGCTTTCTTTCGTTCTGAACAAGTGTTAGTGTTTTCTGCACAAAAGTGATTCTGCGAAGCAATGTGAACACTTCTGCTTCCCAGGCACAGAGAAGGTGCTAGCAGGGAATTCTCTACCTGCCTTTCCCCAGTGCTCTGCAAGCTCTCCAGGACAACATAAAATCTGGGGCTCTGTGCTTTCTTTCCTTCTGAACAAGTATTACTGTTTTCTGCACAAAAGCGATTCTTGCGAAGCAATGTGAACAGGCACAGAGAAGGTGCTATCAGGGAATTCTCTGCCTGCCTTTCCCCAGTGCTCTGCAAGCTCTCCAGGACAACAGCAAATCTGCGGCTCTGTGCTTTCTTTCGTTCTGAACAAGTGTTACTGTTTTCTGCACAAAAGCGATTCTGCGAAGCAATGTGAACACTTCTGCTTCCCAGGCACAGAGAAGGTGCTATCAGGGAATTCTCTGCCTGCCTTTCCCCAGTGCTCTGCAAGCTCTCCGGGACAACAGCAAATCTGGGGCTCTGTGCTTTCTTTCGTTCTGAACAAGTGTTACTGTTTTCTGCACAAAAGCGATTCTGCGAAGCAAAGTGAACAGGCACAGAGAAGGTGCTATCAGGGAATTCTCTGCCTGCCTTTCCCCAGTGCTCTGCAAGCTCTCCAGGACAACATAGAATCTGGGGCTCTGTGCTTTCTTTCCTTCTGAACAAGTGTTAGTGTTTTCTGCACAAAAGCGATTCTGCGAAGCAATGTGAACACTTCTGCTTCCCAGGCACAGAGAAGGTGCTAGCAAGGAATTCTCTGCCTGCCTTTCCCCAGTGCTCTGCAAGCTCTCCAGGACAACATAGAATCTGGGGCTCTGTGCTTTCTTTCCTTCTGAACAAGTGTTACTGTTTTCTGCACAAAAGCGATTCTGCGAAGCAATGTGAACACTTCTGCTTCCCAGGCACAGAGAAGGTGCTAGCAAGGAATTCTCTGCCTGCCTTTCCCCAGTGCTCTGCAAGCTCTCCAGGACAACATAGAATCTGGGGCTCTGTGCTTTCTTTCCTTCTGAACAAGTGTTACTGTTTTCTGCACAAAAGGGATTCTTGCGAAGCAATGTGAACACTTCTGCTTCCCAGGCACAGAGAAGGTGCTATCAGGGAATTCTCTACCTGCCTTTCCCCAGTGCTCTCAAGCTCTCCAGGACAACATAGAATCTGGGGCTCTGTGCTTTCTTTCCTTCTGAACAAATGTTACTGTTTTCTGCACAAAAGCGATTCTGCGAAGCAATGTGAACAGGCACAGAGAAGGTGCTAGCAGGGAATTCTCTGCCTGCCTTTCCCCAGTGCTCTGCAAGCTCTCCAGGACAACATAAAATCTGGGGCTCTGTGCTTTCTTTCCTTCTGAACAAGTGTTACTATTTTCTGCACAAAAGCGATTCTTGCGAAGCAATGTGAACACTTCTGCTTCCCAGGCACAGAGAAGGTGCTAGCAAGGAATTCTCTGCCTGCCTTTCCCCAGTGCTCTGCAAGCTCTCCAGGACAACATAGAATCTGGGGCTCTGTGCTTTCTTTCGTTCTGAACAAGTGTTAGTGTTTTCTGCACAAAAGCGATTCTGCGAAGCAATGTGAACACTTCTGCTTCCCAGGCACAGAGAAGGTGCTAGCAGGGAATTCTCTGCCTGCCTTTCCCCAGTGCTCTGCAAGCTCTCCAGGACAACAGCAAATCTGCGGCTCTGTGCTTTCTTTCCTTCTGAACAAGTGTTACTGTTTTCTGCACAAAAGCGATTCTGCGAAGCAATGTGAACAGGCACAGAGAAGGTGCTAGCAGGGAATTCTCTGCCTGCCTTTCCCCAGTGCTCTGTAAGCTCTCCAGGACAACATAGAATCTGGGGCTCTGTGCTTTCTTTCCTTCTGAACAAGTGTTACTGTTTTCTGCACAAAAGTGATTCTTGCGAAGCAATGTGAACACTTCTGCTTCCCAGGCACAGAGAAGGTGCTAGCAGGGAATTCTCTGCCTGCCTTTCCCCAGTGCTCTGCAAGCTCTCCAGGACAACATAGAATCTGGGGCTCTGTGCTTTCTTTCCTTCTGAACAAGTGTTAATGTTTTCTGCACAAAAGTGATTCTGCGAAGCAATGTGAACACTTCTGCTTCCCAGGCACAGAGAAGGTGCTAGCAGGGAATTCTCTACCTGCCTTTCCCCAGTGCTCTGCAAGCTCTCCAGGACAACATAAAATCTGGGGCTCTGTGCTTTCTTTCCTTCTGAACAAGTATTACTGTTTTCTGCACAAAAGCGATTCTTGCGAAGCAATGTGAACAGGCACAGAGAAGGTGCTATCAGGGAATTCTCTGCCTGCCTTTCCCCAGTGCTCTGCAAGCTCTCCAGGACAACATAAAATCTGGGGCTCTGTGCTTTCTTTCCCTCTGAACAAGTGTTACTGTTTTCTGCACAAGAGCGATTCTTGCGAAGCAATGTGAACACTTCTGCTTCCCAGGCACAGAGAAGGTGCTATCAGGGAATTCTCTGCCTGCCTTTCCCCAGTGCTCTGCAAGCTCTCCAGGACAACATAAAATCTGGGGCTCTGTGCTTTCTTTCCCTCTGAACAAGTGTTACTATTTTCTGCACAAGAGCGATTCTTGCGAAGCAATGTGAACACTTCTGCTTCCCAGGCACAGAGAAGGTGCTAGCAGGGAATTCTCTGCCTGCCTTTCCCCAGTGCTCTGCAAGCTCTCCGGGACAACAGCAAATCTGGGGCTCTGTGCTTTCTTTCGTTCTGAACAAGTGTTACTGTTTTCTGCACAAAAGCGATTCTGCGAAGCAATGTGAACAGGCACAGAGAAGGTGCTATCAGGGAATTCTCTGCCTGCCTTTCCCCAGTGCTCTGCAAGCTCTCCAGGACAACATAGAATCTGGGGCTCTGTGCTTTCTTTCCTTCTGAACAAGTGTTAGTGTTTTCTGCACAAAAGGGATTCTGCGAAGCAATGTGAACACTTCTGCTTCCCAGGCACAGAGAAGGTGCTAGCAGGGAATTCTCTGCCTGCCTTTCCCCAGTGCTCTGCAAGCTCTCCAGGACAACATAGAATCTGGGGCTCTGTGCTTTCTTTCCTTCTGAACAAGTGTTACTGTTTTCTGCACAAAAGGGATTCTTGCGAAGCAATGTGAACACTTCTGCTTCCCAGGCACAGAGAAGGTGCTATCAGGGAATTCTCTACCTGCCTTTCCCCAGTGCTCTCAAGCTCTCCAGGACAACATAGAATCTGGGGCTCTGTGCTTTCTTTCGTTCTGAACAAGTGTTACTGTTTTCTGCACAAAAGCGATTCTGCGAAGCAATGTGAACAGGCACAGAGAAGGTGCTAGCAGGGAATTCTCTGCCTGCCTTTCCCCAGTGCTCTGCAAGCTCTCCAGGACAACATAAAATCTGGGGCTCTGTGCTTTCTTTCCTTCTGAACAAGTGTTACTGTTTTCTGCACAAAAGCGATTCTTGCGAAGCAATGTGAACACTTCTGCTTCCCAGGCACAGAGAAGGTGCTAGCAAGGAATTCTCTGCCTGCCTTTCCCCAGTGCTCTGCAAGCTCTCCAGGACAACATAGAATCTGGGGCTCTGTGCTTTCTTTCGTTCTGAACAAGTGTTAGTGTTTTCTGCACAAAAGCGATTCTGCGAAGCAATGTGAACACTTCTGCTTCCCAGGCACAGAGAAGGTGCTAGCAGGGAATTCTCTGCCTGCCTTTCCCCAGTGCTCTGCAAGCTCTCCAGGACAACAGCAAATCTGCGGCTCTGTGCTTTCTTTCCTTCTGAACAAGTGTTACTGTTTTCTGCACAAAAGCGATTCTGCGAAGCAATGTGAACAGGCACAGAGAAGGTGCTAGCAGGGAATTCTCTGCCTGCCTTTCCCCAGTGCTCTGTAAGCTCTCCAGGACAACATAGAATCTGGGGCTCTGTGCTTTCTTTCCTTCTGAACAAGTGTTACTGTTTTCTGCACAAAAGTGATTCTTGCGAAGCAATGTGAACACTTCTGCTTACCAGGCACAGAGAAGGTGCTAGCAGGGAATTCTCTGCCTGCCTTTCCCCAGTGCTCTGCAAGCTCTCCAGGACAACATAGAATCTGGGGCTCTGTGCTTTCTTTCCTTCTGAACAAGTGTTACTGTTTTCTGCACAAAAGCGATTCTTGCGAAGCAATGTGAACACTTCTGCTTCCCAGGCACAGAGAAGGTGCTAGCAAGGAATTCTCTGCCTGCCTTTCCCCAGTGCTCTGCAAGCTCTCCAGGACAACATAGAATCTGGGGCTCTGTGCTTTCTTTCGTTCTGAACAAGTGTTACTGTTTTCTGCACAAAAGCGATTCTGCGAAGCAATGTGAACACTTCTGCTTCCCAGGCACAGAGAAGGTGCTATCAGGGAATTCTCTGCCTGCCTTTCCCCAGTGCTCTGCAAGCTCTCCAGGACAACATAAAATCTGGGGCTCTGTGCTTTCTTTCCCTCTGAACAAGTGTTACTGTTTTCTGCACAAGAGCGTTTCTTGCGAAGCAATGTGAACACTTCTGCTTCCCAGGCACAGAGAAGGTGCTAGCAGGGAATTCTCTGCCTGCCTTTCCCCAGTGCTCTGCAAGCTCTCCAGGACAACATAGAATCTGGGGCTCTGTGCTTTCTTTCCTTCTGAACAAGTGTTACTGTTTTCTGCACAAAAGCGATTCTGCGAAGCAATGTGAACACTTCTGCTTCCCAGGCACAGAGAAGGTGCTAGGAAGGAATTCTCTGCCTGCCTTTCCCCAGTGCTCTGCAAGCTCTCCAGGACAACATAGAATCTGGGGCTCTGTGCTTTCTTTCCTTCTGAACAAGTGTTACTGTTTTCTGCACAAAAGCGATTCTGCGAAGCAATGTGAACAGGCACAGAGAAGGTGCTAGCAGGGAATTCTCTGCCTGCCTTTCCCCAGTGCTCTGCAAGCTCTCCAGGACAACATAAAATCTGGGGCTCTGTGCTTTCTTTCCTTCTGAACAAGTGTTACTGTTTTCTGCACAAAAGCGATTCTTGCGAAGCAATGTGAACACTTCTGCTTCCCAGGCACAGAGAAGGTGCTAGCAAGGAATTCTCTGCCTGCCTTTCCCCAGTGCTCTGCAAGCTCTCCAGGACAACATAGAATCTGGGGCTCTGTGCTTTCTTTCGTTCTGAACAAGTGTTAGTGTTTTCTGCACAAAAGCGATTCTGCGAAGCAATGTGAACACTTCTGCTTCCCAGGCACAGAGAAGGTGCTAGCAGGGAATTCTCTGCCTGCCTTTCCCCAGTGCTCTGCAAGCTCTCCAGGACAACAGCAAATCTGCGGCTCTGTGCTTTCTTTCCTTCTGAACAAGTGTTACTGTTTTCTGCACAAAAGCGATTCTGCGAAGCAATGTGAACAGGCACAGAGAAGGTGCTAGCAGGGAATTCTCTGCCTGCCTTTCCCCAGTGCTCTGTAAGCTCTCCAGGACAACATAGAATCTGGGGCTCTGTGCTTTCTTTCCTTCTGAACAAGTGTTACTGTTTTCTGCACAAAAGTGATTCTTGCGAAGCAATGTGAACACTTCTGCTTACCAGGCACAGAGAAGGTGCTAGCAGGGAATTCTCTGCCTGCCTTTCCCCAGTGCTCTGCAAGCTCTCCAGGACAACATAGAATCTGGGGCTCTGTGCTTTCTTTCCTTCTGAACAAGTGTTACTGTTTTCTGCACAAAAGCGATTCTTGCGAAGCAATGTGAACACTTCTGCTTCCCAGGCACAGAGAAGGTGCTAGCAAGGAATTCTCTGCCTGCCTTTCCCCAGTGCTCTGCAAGCTCTCCAGGACAACAGCAAATCTGGGGCTCTGTGCTTTCTTTCGTTCTGAACAAGTGTTACTGTTTTCTGCACAAAAGCGATTCTGCGAACCAATGTGAACACTTCTGCTTCCCAGGCACAGAGAAGGTGCTATCAGGGAATTCTCTGCCTGCCTTTCCCCAGTGCTCTGCAAGCTCTCCAGGACAACATAAAATCTGGGGCTCTGTGCTTTCTTTCCCTCTGAACAAGTGTTACTGTTTTCTGCACAAGAGCGTTTCTTGCGAAGCAATGTGAACACTTCTGCTTCCCAGGCACAGAGAAGGTGCTAGCAGGGAATTCTCTGCCTGCCTTTCCCCAGTGCTCTGCAAGCTCTCCAGGACAACATAGAATCTGGGGCTCTGTGCTTTCTTTCCTTCTGAACAAGTGTTACTGTTTTCTGCACAAAAGCGATTCTGCGAAGCAATGTGAACACTTCTGCTTCCCAGGCACAGAGAAGGTGCTAGCAAGGAATTCTCTGCCTGCCTTTCCCCAGTGCTCTGCAAGCTCTCCAGGACAACATAGAATCTGGGGCTCTGTGCTTTCTTTCCTTCTGAACAAGTGTTACTGTTTTCTGCACAAAAGCGATTCTTGCGAAGCAATGTGAACACTTCTGCTTCCCAGGCACAGAGAAGGTGCTAGCAAGGAATTCTCTGCCTGCCTTTCCCCAGTGCTCTGCAAGCTCTCCAGGACAACATAAAATCTGGGGCTCTGTGCTTTCTTTCCTTCTGAACAAGTGTTACTGTTTTCTGCACAAAAGCGATTCTGCGAAGCAATGTGAACAGGCACAGAGAAGGTGCTATCAGGGAATTCTCTGCCTGCCTTTCCCCAGTGCTCTGCAAGCTCTCCAGGACAACATAGAATCTGGGGCTCTGTGCTTTCTTTCCTTCTGAACAAGTGTTACTGTTTTCTGCACAAAAGCGATTCTGCGAAGCAATGTGAACACTTCTGCTTCCCAGGCACAGAGAAGGTGCTAGGAAGGAATTCTCTGCCTGCCTTTCCCCAGTGCTCTGCAAGCTCTCCAGGACAACATAGAATCTGGGGCTCTGTGCTTTCTTTCCTTCTGAACAAGTGTTACTGTTTTCTGCACAAAAGCGATTCTTGCGAAGCAATGTGAACACTTCTGCTTCCCAGGCACAGAGAAGGTGCTAGCAAGGAATTCTCTGCCTGCCTTTCCCCAGTGCTCTGCAAGCTCTCCAGGACAACATAGAATCTGGGGCTCTGTGCTTTCTTTCCTTCTGAACAAGTGTTACTGTTTTCTGCACAAAAGCGATTCTTGCGAAGCAATGTGAACACTTCTGCTTCCCAGGCACAGAGAAGGTGCTAGCAAGGAATTCTCTGCCTGCCTTTCCCCAGTGCTCTGCAAGCTCTCCAGGACAACATAGAATCTGGGGCTCTGTGCTTTCTTTCATTCTGAACAAGTGTTAGTGTTTTCTGCACAAAAGTGATTCTGCGAAGCAATGTGAACACTTCTGCTTCCCAGGCACAGAGAAGGTGCTAGCAGGGAATTCTCTACCTGCCTTTCCCCAGTGCTCTGCAAGCTCTCCAGGACAACATAAAATCTGGGGCTCTGTGCTTTCTTTCCTTCTGAACAAGTATTAATGTTTTCTGCACAAAAGCGATTCTTGCGAAGCAATGTGAACAGGCACAGAGAAGGTGCTATCAGGGAATTCTCTGCCTGCCTTTCCCCAGTGCTCTGCAAGCTCTCCAGGACAACAGCAAATCTGCGGCTCTGTGCTTTCTTTCGTTCTGAACAAGTGTTACTGTTTTCTGCACAAAAGCGATTCTGCGAAGCAATGTGAACACTTCTGCTTCCCAGGCACAGAGAAGGTGCTATCAGGGAATTCTCTGCCTGCCTTTCCCCAGTGCTCTGCAAGCTCTCCAGGACAACATAAAATCTGGGGCTCTGTGCTTTCTTTCCCTCTGAACAAGTGTTACTGTTTTCTGCACAAGAGCGTTTCTTGCGAAGCAATGTGAACACTTCTGCTTCCCAGGCACAGAGAAGGTGCTAGCAGGGAATTCTCTGCCTGCCTTTCCCCAGTGCTCTGCAAGCTCTCCAGGACAACATAGAATCTGGGGCTCTGTGCTTTCTTTCCTTCTGAACAAGTGTTACTGTTTTCTGCACAAAAGCGATTCTGCGAAGCAATGTGAACACTTCTGCTTCCCAGGCACAGAGAAGGTGCTAGCAAGGAATTCTCTGCCTGCCTTTCCCCAGTGCTCTGCAAGCTCTCCAGGACAACATAGAATCTGGGGCTCTGTGCTTTCTTTCCTTCTGAACAAGTGTTACTGTTTTCTGCACAAAAGCGATTCTTGCGAAGCAATGTGAACACTTCTGCTTCCCAGGCACAGAGAAGGTGCTAGCAAGGAATTCTCTGCCTGCCTTTCCCCAGTGCTCTGCAAGCTCTCCAGGACAACATAAAATCTGGGGCTCTGTGCTTTCTTTCCTTCTGAACAAGTGTTACTGTTTTCTGCACAAAAGCGATTCTGCGAAGCAATGTGAACAGGCACAGAGAAGGTGCTATCAGGGAATTCTCTGCCTGCCTTTCCCCAGTGCTCTGCAAGCTCTCCAGGACAACATAGAATCTGGGGCTCTGTGCTTTCTTTCCTTCTGAACAAGTGTTACTGTTTTCTGCACAAAAGCGATTCTGCGAAGCAATGTGAACACTTCTGCTTCCCAGGCACAGAGAAGGTGCTAGGAAGGAATTCTCTGCCTGCCTTTCCCCAGTGCTCTGCAAGCTCTCCAGGACAACATAGAATCTGGGGCTCTGTGCTTTCTTTCCTTCTGAACAAGTGTTACTGTTTTCTGCACAAAAGCGATTCTTGCGAAGCAATGTGAACACTTCTGCTTCCCAGGCACAGAGAAGGTGCTAGCAAGGAATTCTCTGCCTGCCTTTCCCCAGTGCTCTGCAAGCTCTCCAGGACAACATAGAATCTGGGGCTCTGTGCTTTCTTTCCTTCTGAACAAGTGTTACTGTTTTCTGCACAAAAGCGATTCTTGCGAAGCAATGTGAACACTTCTGCTTCCCAGGCACAGAGAAGGTGCTAGCAAGGAATTCTCTGCCTGCCTTTCCCCAGTGCTCTGCAAGCTCTCCAGGACAACATAGAATCTGGGGCTCTGTGCTTTCTTTCATTCTGAACAAGTGTTAGTGTTTTCTGCACAAAAGTGATTCTGCGAAGCAATGTGAACACTTCTGCTTCCCAGGCACAGAGAAGGTGCTAGCAGGGAATTCTCTACCTGCCTTTCCCCAGTGCTCTGCAAGCTCTCCAGGACAACATAAAATCTGGGGCTCTGTGCTTTCTTTCCTTCTGAACAAGTATTACTGTTTTCTGCACAAAAGCGATTCTTGCGAAGCAATGTGAACAGGCACAGAGAAGGTGCTATCAGGGAATTCTCTGCCTGCCTTTCCCCAGTGCTCTGCAAGCTCTCCAGGACAACAGCAAATCTGCGGCTCTGTGCTTTCTTTCGTTCTGAACAAGTGTTACTGTTTTCTGCACAAAAGCGATTCTGCGAAGCAATGTGAACACTTCTGCTTCCCAGGCACAGAGAAGGTGCTATCAGGGAATTCTCTGCCTGCCTTTCCCCAGTGCTCTGCAAGCTCTCCAGGACAACATAAAATCTGGGGCTCTGTGCTTTCTTTCCCTCTGAACAAGTGTTACTGTTTTCTGCACAAGAGCGATTCTTGCGAAGCAATGTGAACACTTCTGCTTCCCAGGCACAGAGAAGGTGCTAGCAGGGAATTCTCTGCCTGCCTTTCCCCAGTGCTCTGCAAGCTCTCCGGGACAACAGCAAATCTGGGGCTCTGTGCTTTCTTTCGTTCTGAACAAGTGTTACTGTTTTCTGCACAAAAGCGATTCTGCGAAGCAAAGTGAACAGGCACAGAGAAGGTGCTATCAGGGAATTCTCTGCCTGCCTTTCCCCAGTGCTCTGCAAGCTCTCCAGGACAACATAGAATCTGGGGCTCTGTGCTTTCTTTCCTTCTGAACAAGTGTTACTGTTTTCTGCACAAAAGCGATTCTGCGAAGCAATGTGAACACTTCTGCTTCCCAGGCACAGAGAAGGTGCTAGCAAGGAATTCTCTGCCTGCCTTTCCCCAGTGCTCTGCAAGCTCTCCAGGACAACATAGAATCTGGGGCTCTGTGCTTTCTTTCCTTCTGAACAAGTGTTACTGTTTTCTGCACAAAAGCGATTCTGCGAAGCAATGTGAACACTTCTGCTTCCCAGGCACAGAGAAGGTGCTAGCAAGGAATTCTCTGCCTGCCTTTCCCCAGTGCTCTGCAAGCTCTCCAGGACAACATAGAATCTGGGGCTCTGTGCTTTCTTTCCTTCTGAACAAGTGTTACTGTTTTCTGCACAAAAGGGATTCTTGCGAAGCAATGTGAACACTTCTGCTTCCCAGGCACAGAGAAGGTGCTATCAGGGAATTCTCTACCTGCCTTTCCCCAGTGCTCTCAAGCTCTCCAGGACAACATAGAATCTGGGGCTCTGTGCTTTCTTTCGTTCTGAACAAGTGTTACTGTTTTCTGCACAAAAGCGATTCTGCGAAGCAATGTGAACAGGCACAGAGAAGGTGCTAGCAGGGAATTCTCTGCCTGCCTTTCCCCAGTGCTCTGCAAGCTCTCCAGGACAACATAAAATCTGGGGCTCTGTGCTTTCTTTCCTTCTGAACAAGTGTTACTGTTTTCTGCACAAAAGCGATTCTTGCGAAGCAATGTGAACACTTCTGCTTCCCAGGCACAGAGAAGGTGCTAGCAAGGAATTCTCTGCCTGCCTTTCCCCAGTGCTCTGCAAGCTCTCCAGGACAACATAGAATCTGGGGCTCTGTGCTTTCTTTCGTTCTGAACAAGTGTTAGTGTTTTCTGCACAAAAGCGATTCTGCGAAGCAATGTGAACACTTCTGCTTCCCAGGCACAGAGAAGGTGCTAGCAGGGAATTCTCTGCCTGCCTTTCCCCAGTGCTCTGCAAGCTCTCCAGGACAACAGCAAATCTGCGGCTCTGTGCTTTCTTTCCTTCTGAACAAGTGTTAGTGTTTTCTGCACAAAAGCGATTCTGCGAAGCAATGTGAACACTTCTGCTTCCCAGGCACAGAGAAGGTGCTAGCAGGGAATTCTCTGCCTGCCTTTCCCCAGTGCTCTGCAAGCTCTCCAGGACAACAGCAAATCTGGGGCTCTGTGCTTTCTTTCCTTCTGAACAAGTGTTACTGTTTTCTGCACAAAAGCGATTCTTGCGAAGCAATGTGAACACTTCTGCTTCCCAGGCACAGAGAAGGTGCTAGCAAGGAATTCTCTGCCTGCCTTTCCCCAGTGCTCTGCAAGCTCTCCAGGACAACATAGAATCTGGGGCTCTGTGCTTTCTTTCGTTCTGAACAAGTGTTACTGTTTTCTGCACAAAAGCGATTCTGCGAAGCAATGTGAACACTTCTGCTTCCCAGGCACAGAGAAGGTGCTATCAGGGAATTCTCTGCCTGCCTTTCCCCAGTGCTCTGCAAGCTCTCCAGGACAACATAAAATCTGGGGCTCTGTGCTTTCTTTCCCTCTGAACAAGTGTTACTGTTTTCTGCACAAGAGCGATTCTTGCGAAGCAATGTGAACACTTCTGCTTCCCAGGCACAGAGAAGGTGCTAGCAGGGAATTCTCTGCCTGCCTTTCCCCAGTGCTCTGCAAGCTCTCCAGGACAACATAAAATCTGGGGCTCTGTGCTTTCTTTCGTTCTGAACAAGTGTTACTGTTTTCTGCAGAAAAGCGATTCTGCGAAGCAATGTGAACAGGCACAGAGAAGGTGCTATCAGGGAATTCTCTGCCTGCCTTTCCCCAGTGCTCTGCAAGCTCTCCAGGACAACATAGAATCTGGGGCTCTGTGCTTTCTTTCCTTCTGAACAAGTGTTAGTGTTTTCTGCACAAAAGCGATTCTGCGAAGCAATGTGAACACTTCTGCTTCCCAGGCACAGAGAAGGTGCTAGCAAGGAATTCTCTGCCTGCCTTTCCCCAGTGCTCTGCAAGCTCTCCAGGACAACATAGAATCTGGGGCTCTGTGCTTTCTTTCCTTCTGAACAAGTGTTACTGTTTTCTGCACAAAAGCGATTCTGCGAAGCAATGTGAACACTTCTGCTTCCCAGGCACAGAGAAGGTGCTAGCAAGGAATTCTCTGCCTGCCTTTCCCCAGTGCTCTGCAAGCTCTCCAGGACAACATAGAATCTGGGGCTCTGTGCTTTCTTTCCTTCTGAACAAGTGTTACTGTTTTCTGCACAAAAGTGATTCTTGCGAAGCAATGTGAACACTTCTGCTTCCCAGGCACAGAGAAGGTGCTATCAGGGAATTCTCTACCTGCCTTTCCGCAGTGCTCTCAAGCTCTCCAGGACAACATAGAATCTGGGGCTCTGTGCTTTCTTTCCTTCTGAACAAATGTTACTGTTTTCTGCACAAAAGCGATTCTGCGAAGCAATGTGAACAGGCACAGAGAAGGTGCTAGCAGGGAATTCTCTGCCTGCCTTTCCCCAGTGCTCTGCAAGCTCTCCAGGACAACATAAAATCTGGGGCTCTGTGCTTTCTTTCCTTCTGAACAAGTGTTACTGTTTTCTGCACAAAAGTGATTCTTGCGAAGCAATGTGAACACTTCTGCTTCCCAGGCACAGAGAAGGTGCTAGCAAGGAATTCTCTGCCTGCCTTTCCCCAGTGCTCTGCAAGCTCTCCAGGACAACATAGAATCTGGGGCTCTGTGCTTTCTTTCCTTCTGAACAAGTGTTAGTGTTTTCTGCACAAAAGCGATTCTGCGAAGCAATGTGAACACTTCTGCTTCCCAGGCACAGAGAAGGTGCTAGCAGGGAATTCTCTGCCTGCCTTTCCCCAGTGCTCTGCAAGCTCTCCAGGACAACAGCAAATCTGGGGCTCTGTGCTTTCTTTCCTTCTGAACAAGTGTTACTGTTTTCTGCACAAAAGCGATTCTGCGAAGCAATGTGAACAGGCACAGAGAAGGTGCTAGCAGGGAATTCTCTGCCTGCCTTTCCCCAGTGGTCTGTAAGCTCTCCAGGACAACATAGAATCTGGGGCTCTGTGCTTTCTTTCCTTCTGAACAAGTGTTACTGTTTTCTGCACAAAAGTGATTCTTGCGAAGCAATGTGAACACTTCTGCTTACCAGGCACAGAGAAGGTGCTAGCAGGGAATTCTCTGCCTGCCTTTCCCCAGTGCTCTGCAAGCTCTCCAGGACAACATAGAATCTGGGGCTCTGTGCTTTCTTTCCTTCTGAACAAGTGTTACTGTTTTCTGCACAAAAGCGATTCTTGCGAAGCAATGTGAACACTTCTGCTTCCCAGGCACAGAGAAGGTGCTAGCAAGGAATTCTCTGCCTGCCTTTCCCCAGTGCTCTGCAAGCTCTCCAGGACAACATAGAATCTGGGGCTCTGTGCTTTCTTTCGTTCTGAACAAGTGTTACTGTTTCCTGCACAAAAGCGATTCTGCGAAGCAATGTGAACAGGCACAGAGAAGGTGCTATCAGGGAATTCTCTGCCTGCCTTTCCCCAGTGCTCTGCAAGCTCTCCAGGACAACATAGAATCTGGGGCTCTGTGCTTTCTTTCCTTCTGAACAAGTGTTAGTGTTTTCTGCACAAAAGCGATTCTTGCGAAGCAATGTGAACACTTCTGCTTCCCAGGCACAGAGAAGGTGCTATCAGGGAATTCTCTGCCTGCCTTTCCCCAGTGCTCTGCAAGCTCTCCAGGACAACATAGAATCTGGGGCTCTGTGCTTTCTTTCCTTCTGAACAAGTGTTAGTGTTTTCTGCACAAAAGCGATTCTGCGAAGCAATGTGAACAGGCACAGAGAAGGTGCTAGCAGGGAATTCTCTGCCTGCCTTTCCCCAGTGCTCTGCAAGCTCTCCAGGACAACATAGAATCTGGGTCTCTGTGCTTTCTTTCCTTCTGAACAAGTGTTACTGTTTTCTGCACAAAAGCGATTCTTGCGAAGCAATGTGAACACTTCTGCTTCCCAGGCACAGAGAAGGTGCTAGCAAGGAATTCTCTGCCTGCCTTTCCCCAGTGCTCTGCAAGCTCTCCAGGACAACATAGAATCTGGGGCTCTGTGCTTTCTTTCGTTCTGAACAAGTGTTACTGTTTTCTGCACAAAAGCGATTCTGCGAAGCAATGTGAACAGGCACAGAGAAGGTGCTATCAGGGAATTCTCTGCCTGCCTTTCCCCAGTGCTCTGCAAGCTCTCCAGGACAACATAGAATCTGGGGCTCTGTGCTTTCTTTCCTTCTGAACAAGTGTTACTGTTTTCTGCACAAAAGCGATTCTGCGAAGCAATGTGAACACTTCTGCTTCCCAGGCACAGAGAAGGTGCTAGCAGGGAATTCTCTGCCTGCCTTTCCCCAGTGCTCTGCAAGCTCTCCAGGACAACACAGAATCTGGGGCTCTGTGCTTTCTTTCCTTCTGAACAAGTGTTACTGTTTTCTGCACAAAAGCGATTCTGCGAAGCAATGTGAACAGGCACAGAGAAGGTGCTAGCAGGGAATTCTCTGCCTGCCTTTCCCCAGTGCTCTGCAAGCTCTCCAGGACAACATAAAATCTGGGTCTCTGTGCTTTCTTTCCTTCTGAACAAGTGTTACTGTTTTCTGCACAAAAGCGATTCTTGCGAAGCAATGTGAACACTTCTGCTTCCCAGGCACAGAGAAGGTGCTATCAGGGAATTCTCTGCCTGCCTTTCCCCAGTGCTCTGCAAGCTCTCCAGGACAACATAGAATCTGGGGCTCTGTGCTTTCTTTCCTTCTGAACAAGTGTTACTGTTTTCTGCACAAAAGCGATTCTGCGAAGCAATGTGAACAGGCACAGAGAAGGTGCTATCAGGGAATTCTCTGCCTGCCTTTCCCCAGTGCTCTGCAAGCTCTCCAGGACAACATAGAATCTGGGGCTCTGTGCTTTCTTTCCTTCTGAACAAGTGTTACTGTTTTCTGCACAAAAGCGATTCTGCGAAGCAATGTGAACACTTCTGCTTCCCAGGCACAAAGAAGGTGCTAGCAAGGAATTCTCTGCCTGCCTTTCCCCAGTGCTCTGCAAGCTCTCCAGGACAACATAGAATCTGGGGCTCTGTGCTTTCTTTCGTTCTGAACAAGTGTTACTGTTTTCTGCACAAAAGCGATTCTGCGAAGCAATGTGAACACTTCTGCTTCCCAGGCACAGAGAAGGTGCTATCAGGGAATTCTCTGCCTGCCTTTCCCCAGTGCTCTGCAAGCTCTCCAGGACAACATAAAATCTGGGGCTCTGTGCTTTCTTTCCCTCTGAACAAGTGTTACTGTTTTCTGCACAAGAGCGATTCTTGCGAAGCAATGTGAACACTTCTGCTTCCCAGGCACAGAGAAGGTGCTAGCAGGGAATTCTCTGCCTGCCTTTCCCCAGTGCTCTGCAAGCTCTCCAGGACAACATAAAATCTGGGGCTCTGTGCTTTCTTTCGTTCTGAACAAGTGTTACTGTTTTCTGCACAAAAGCGATTCTGCGAAGCAATGTGAACAGGCACAGAGAAGGTGCTATCAGGGAATTCTCTGCCTGCCTTTCCCCAGTGCTCTGCAAGCTCTCCAGGACAACATAGAATCTGGGGCTCTGTGCTTTCTTTCCTTCTGAACAAGTGTTAGTGTTTTCTGCACAAAAGCGATTCTGCGAAGCAATGTGAACACTTCTGCTTCCCAGGCACAGAGAAGGTGCTAGCAAGGAATTCTCTGCCTGCCTTTCCCCAGTGCTCTGCAAGCTCTCCAGGACAACATAGAATCTGGGGCTCTGTGCTTTCTTTCCTTCTGAACAAGTGTTACTGTTTTCTGCACAAAAGCGATTCTGCGAAGCAATGTGAACACTTCTGCTTCCCAGGCACAGAGAAGGTGCTAGCAAGGAATTCTCTGCCTGCCTTTCCCCAGTGCTCTGCAAGCTCTCCAGGACAACATAGAATCTGGGGCTCTGTGCTTTCTTTCCTTCTGAACAAGTGTTAGTGTTTTCTGCACAAAAGCGATTCTGCGAAGCAATGTGAACACTTCTGCTTCCCAGGCACAGAGAAGGTGCTATCAGGGAATTCTCTGCCTGCCTTTCCCCAGTGCTCTGCAAGCTCTCCAGGACAACAGCAAATCTGGGGCTCTGTGCTTTCTTTCGTTCTGAACAAGTGTTACTGTTTTCTGCACAAAAGCGATTCTGCGAAGCAAAGTGAACAGGCACAGAGAAGGTGCTAGCAGGGAATTCTCTGCCTGCCTTTCCCCAGTGGTCTGTAAGCTCTCCAGGACAACATAGAATCTGGGGCTCTGTGCTTTCTTTCCTTCTGAACAAGTGTTACTGTTTTCTGCACAAAAGTGATTCTTGCGAAGCAATGTGAACACTTCTGCTTACCAGGCACAGAGAAGGTGCTAGCAGGGAATTCTCTGCCTGCCTTTCCCCAGTGCTCTGCAAGCTCTCCAGGACAACATAGAATCTGGGGCTCTGTGCTTTCTTTCCTTCTGAACAAGTGTTACTGTTTTCTGCACAAAAGCGATTCTTGCGAAGCAATGTGAACACTTCTGCTTCCCAGGCACAGAGAAGGTGCTAGCAAGGAATTCTCTGCCTGCCTTTCCCCAGTGCTCTGCAAGCTCTCCAGGACAACATAGAATCTGGGGCTCTGTGCTTTCTTTCGTTCTGAACAAGTGTTACTGTTTCCTGCACAAAAGCGATTCTGCGAAGCAATGTGAACAGGCACAGAGAAGGTGCTATCAGGGAATTCTCTGCCTGCCTTTCCCCAGTGCTCTGCAAGCTCTCCAGGACAACATAGAATCTGGGGCTCTGTGCTTTCTTTCCTTCTGAACAAGTGTTACTGTTTTCTGCACAAAAGCGATTCTTGCGAAGCAATGTGAACACTTCTGCTTCCCAGGCACAGAGAAGGTGCTATCAGGGAATTCTCTGCCTGCCTTTCCCCAGTGCTCTGCAAGCTCTCCAGGACAACATAGAATCTGGGTCTCTGTGCTTTCTTTCCTTCTGAACAAGTGTTACTGTTTTCTGCACAAAAGGGATTCTTGCGAAGCAATGTGAACACTTCTGCTTCCCAGGCACAGAGAAGGTGCTAGCAAGGAATTCTCTGCCTGCCTTTCCCCAGTGCTCTGCAAGCTCTCCAGGACAACATAGAATCTGGGGCTCTGTGCTTTCTTTCGTTCTGAACAAGTGTTACTGTTTTCTGCACAAAAGCGATTCTGCGAAGCAATGTGAACAGGCACAGAGAAGGTGCTATCAGGGAATTCTCTGCCTGCCTTTCCCCAGTGCTCTGCAAGCTCTCCAGGACAACATAGAATCTGGGGCTCTGTGCTTTCTTTCCTTCTGAACAAGTGTTACTGTTTTCTGCACAAAAGCGATTCTGCGAAGCAATGTGAACACTTCTGCTTCCCAGGCACAGAGAAGGTGCTAGCAGGGAATTCTCTGCCTGCCTTTCCCCAGTGCTCTGCAAGCTCTCCAGGAAAACATAGAATCTGGGGCTCTGTGCTTTCTTTCCTTCTGAACAAGTGTTACTGTTTTCTGCACAAAAGCGATTCTGCGAAGCAATGTGAACAGGCACAGAGAAGGTGCTAGCAGGGAATTCTCTGCCTGCCTTTCCCCAGTGCTCTGCAAGCTCTCCAGGACAACATAAAATCTGGGTCTCTGTGCTTTCTTTCCTTCTGAACAAGTGTTACTGTTTTCTGCACAAAAGCGATTCTTGCGAAGCAATGTGAACACTTCTGCTTCCCAGGCACAAAGAAGGTGCTAGCAGGGAATTCTCTGCCTGCCTTTCCCCAGTGCTCTGCAAGCTCTCCAGGACAACATAGAATCTGGGGCTCTGTGCTTTCTTTCGTTCTGAACAAGTGTTACTGTTTTCTGCACAAAAGCGATTCTGCGAAGCAATGTGAACAGGCACAGAGAAGGTGCTAGCAGGGAATTCTCTGCCTGCCTTTCCCCAGTGCTCTGCAAGCTCTCCAGGACAACATAAAATCTGGGGCTCTGTGCTTTCTTTCCTTCTGAACAAGTGTTAGTGTTTTCTGCACAAAAGCGATTCTTGCGAAGCAATGTGAACACTTCTACTTCCCAGGCACAGAGAAGGTGCTAGCAAGGAATTCTCTGCCTGCCTTTCCCCAGTGCTCTGCAAGCTCTCCAGGACAACATAAAATCTGGGGCTCTGTGCTTTCTTTCCTTCTGAACAAGTGTTAGTGTTTTCTGCACAAAAGCGATTCTTGCGAAGCAATGTGAACACTTCTGCTTACCAGGCACAGAGAAGGTGCTAGCAAGGAATTCTCTGCCTGCCTTTCCCCAGTGCTCTGCAAGCTCTCCGGGACAACAGAAAATCTGGGGCTCTGTGCTTTCTTTCGTTCTGAACAAGTGTTACTGTTTTCTGCACAAAAGCGATTCTGCGAAGCAATGTGAACAGGCACAGAGAAGGTGCTATCAGGGAATTCTCTGCCTGCCTTTCCCCAGTGCTCTGCAAGCTCTCCAGGACAACATAGAATCTGGGGCTCTGTGCTTTCTTTCCTTCTGAACAAGTGTTAGTGTTTTCTGCACAAAAGCGATTCTGCGAAGCAATGTGAACACTTCTGCTTCCCAGGCACAGAGAAGCTGCTAGCAGGGAATTCTCTGCCTGCCTTTCCCCAGTGCTCTGCAAGCTCTCCAGGACAACATAGAATCTGGGGCTCTGTGCTTTCTTTCCTTCTGAACAAGTGTTACTGTTTTCTGCACAAAAGTGATTCTTGCGAAGCAATGTGAACACTTCTGCTTCCCACGCACAGAGAAGGTGCTAGCAGGGAATTCTCTGCCTGCCTTTCCCCAGTGCTCTGCAAGCTCTCCAGGACAACATAGAATCTGGGGCTCTGTGCTTTCTTTCGTTCTGAACAAGTGTTACTGTTTTCTGCACAAAAGCGATTCTGCGAAGCAATGTGAACAGGCACAGAGAAGGTGCTAGCAGGGAATTCTCTACCTGCCTTTCCCCAGTGCTCTGCAAGCTCTCCAGGACAACAGCAAATCTGGGGCTCTGTGCTTTCTTTCCTTCTGAACAAGTGTTACTGTTTTCTGCACAAAAGCGATTCTTGCGAAGCAATGTGAACACTTCTGCTTCCCAGGCACAGAGAAGGTGCTAGCAGGGAATTCTCTGCCTGCCTTTCCCCAGTGCTCTGCAAGCTCTCCAGGACAACATAGAATCTGGGGCTCTGTGCTTTCTTTCGTTCTGAACAAGTGTTACTGTTTTCTGCACAAAAGCGATTCTGCGAAGCAATGTGAACAGGCACAGAGAAGGTGCTAGCAGGGAATTCTCTGCCTGCCTTTCCCCAGTGCTCTGCAAGCTCTCCAGGACAACATAGAATCTGGGGCTCTGTGCTTTCTTTCCTTCTGAACAAGTGTTACTGTTTTCTGCACAAAAGCGATTCTTGCGAAGCAATGTGAACACTTCTGCTTCCCAGGCACAGAGAAGGTGCTATCAGGGAATTCTCTGCCTGCCTTTCCCCAGTGCTCTGCAAGCTCTCCAGGACAACATAGAATCTGGGGCTCTGTGCTTTCTTTCCTTCTGAACAAGTGTTACTGTTTTCTGCACAAAAGTGATTCTTGCGAAGCCATGTGAACACTTCTGCTTCCCAGGCACAGAGAAGATGCTAGCAGGGAATTCTCTGCCTGCCTTTCCCCAGTGCTCTGCAAGCTCTCCAGGACAACATAGAATCTGGGGCTCTGTGCTTTCTTTCCTTCTGAACAAGTGTTACTGTTTTCTGCACAAAAGCGATTCTTGCGAAGCAATGTGAACACTTCTGCTTCCCAGGCACAGAGAAGGTGCTAGCAAGGAATTCTCTGCCTGCCTTTCCCCAGTGCTCTGCAAGCTCTCCAGGACAACATAAAATCTGGGGCTCTGTGCTTTCTTTCCTTCTGAACAAGTGTTACTGTTTTCTGCACAAAAGCGATTCTTGCGAAGCAATGTGAACAGGCACAGAGAACGTGCTATCAGGGAATTCTCTGCCTGCCTTTCTCCAGTGCTCTGCAAACTCTCCAGGACAACATAGAATCTGGGGCTCTGTGCTTTCTTTTGTTCTGAACAAGTGTTAGTGTTTTCTGCACAAAAGCGATTCTGCGAAGCAATGTGAACACTTCTGCTTCCCAGGCACAGAGAAGGTGCTATCAGGGAATTCTCTGCCTGCCTTTCCCCAGTGCTCTGCAAGCTCTCCAGGACAACATAGAATCTGGGGCTCTGTGATTTCTTTCCTTCTGAACAAGTGTTACTGTTTTCTGCACAAAAGCGATTCTGCGAAGCAATGTGAACAGGCACAGAGAAGGTGCTAGCAGGGAATTCTCTGCCTGCCTTTCCCCAGTGCTCTGCAAGCTCTCCAGGACAACATAAAATCTGGGGCTCTGTGCTTTCTTTCCTTCTGAACAAGTGTTACTGTTTTCTGCACAAAAGCGATTCTTGCGAAGCAATGTGAACACTTCTGCTTCCCAGGCACAGAGAAGGTGCTAGCAAGGAATTCTCTGCCTGCCTTTCCCCAGTGCTCTGCAAGCTCTCCAGGACAACATAAAATCTGGGGCTCTGTGCTTTCTTTCCTTCTGAACAAGTGTTACTGTTTTCTGCACAAAAGCGATTCTTGCGAAGCAATGTGAACAGGCACAGAGAACGTGCTATCAGGGAATTCTCTGCCTGCCTTTCTCCAGTGCTCTGCAAACTCTCCAGGACAACATAGAATCTGGGGCTCTGTGCTTTCTTTTGTTCTGAACAAGTGTTAGTGTTTTCTGCACAAAAGCGATTCTGCGAAGCAATGTGAACACTTCTGCTTCCCAGGCACAGAGAAGGTGCTATCAGGGAATTCTCTGCCTGCCTTTCCCCAGTGCTCTGCAAGCTCTCCAGGACAACATAGAATCTGGGGCTCTGTGATTTCTTTCCTTCTGAACAAGTGTTACTGTTTTCTGCACAAAAGCGATTCTGCGAAGCAATGTGAACAGGCACAGAGAAGGTGCTAGCAGGGAATTCTCTGCCTGCCTTTCCCCAGTGCTCTGCAAGCTCTCCAGGACAACATAAAATCTGGGGCTCTGTGCTTTCTTTCCTTCTGAACAAGTGTTACTGTTTTCTGCACAAAAGCGATTCTTGCGAAGCAATGTGAACACTTCTGCTTCCCAGGCACAGAGAAGGTGCTATCAGGGAATTCTCTGCCTGCCTTTCCCCAGTGCTCTGCAAGCTCTCCAGGACAACATAAAATCTGGGGCTCTGTGCTTTCTTTCCTTCTGAACAAGTGTTACTGTTTTCTGCACAAAAGCGATTCTGCGAAGCAATGTGAACAGGCACAGAGAAGGTGCTATCAGGGAATTCTCTGCCTGCCTTTCCCCAGTGCTCTGCAAGCTCTCCAGGACAACATAGAATCTGGGGCTCTGTGCTTTCTTTCCTTCTGAACAAGTGTTAGTGTTTTCTGCACAAAAGCGATTCTGCGAAGCAATGTGAACACTTCTGCTTCCCAGGCACAGAGAAGGTGCTAGCAGGGAATTCTCTGCCTGCCTTTCCCCAGTGCTCTGCAAGCTCTCCAGGACAACATAGAATCTGGGGCTCTGTGCTTTCTTTCCTTCTGAACAAGTGTTACTGTTTTCTGCACAAAAGCGATTCTGCGAAGCAATGTGAACACTTCTGCTTCCCAGGCACAGAGAAGGTGCTAGCAAGGAATTCTCTGCCTGCCTTTCCCCAGTGCTCTGCAAGCTCTCCAGGACAACATAGAATCTGGGGCTCTGTGCTTTCTTTCCTTCTGAACAAGTGTTACTGTTTTCTGCACAAAAGCGATTCTTGCGAAGCAATGTGAACACTTCTGCTTCCCAGGCACAGAGAAGGTGCTATCAGGGAATTCTCTACCTGCCTTTCCCCAGTGCTCTCAAGCTCTCCAGGACAACATAGAATCTGGGGCTCTGTGATTTCTTTCCTTCTGAACAAATGTTACTGTTTTCTGCACAAAAGCGATTCTGCGAAGCAATGTGAACAGGCACAGAGAAGGTGCTAGCAGGGAATTCTCTGCCTGCCTTTCCCCAGTGCTCTGCAAGCTCTCCAGGACAACATAAAATCTGGGGCTCTGTGCTTTCTTTCCTTCTGAACAAGTGTTACTGTTTTCTGCACAAAAGTGATTCTTGCGAAGCAATGTGAACACTTCTGCTTCCCAGGCACAGAGAAGGTGCTAGCAAGGAATTCTCTGCCTGCCTTTCCCCAGTGCTCTGCAAGCTCTCCAGGACAACATAGAATCTGGGGCTCTGTGCTTTCTTTCGTTCTGAACAAGTGTTAGTGTTTTCTGCACAAAAGCGATTCTGCGAAGCAATGTGAACACTTCTGCTTCCCAGGCACAGAGAAGGTGCTAGCAGGGAATTCTCTGCCTGCCTTTCCCCAGTGCTCTGCAAGCTCTCCAGGACAACAGCAAATCTGGGGCTCTGTGCTTTCTTTCCTTCTGAACAAGTGTTACTGTTTTCTGCACAAAAGCGATTCTGCGAAGCAATGTGAACAGGCACAGAGAAGGTGCTAGCAGGGAATTCTCTGCCTGCCTTTCCCCAGTGGTCTGTAAGCTCTCCAGGACAACATAGAATCTGGGGCTCTGTGCTTTCTTTCCTTCTGAACAAGTGTTACTGTTTTCTGCACAAAAGTGATTCTTGCGAAGCAATGTGAACACTTCTGCTTACCAGGCACAGAGAAGGTGCTAGCAGGGAATTCTCTGCCTGCCTTTCCCCAGTGCTCTGCAAGCTCTCCAGGACAACATAGAATCTGGGGCTCTGTGCTTTCTTTCCTTCTGAACAAGTGTTACTGTTTTCTGCACAAAAGCGATTCTTGCGAAGCAATGTGAACACTTCTGCTTCCCAGGCACAGAGAAGGTGCTAGCAAGGAATTCTCTGCCTGCCTTTCCCCAGTGCTCTGCAAGCTCTCCAGGACAACATAAAATCTGGGGCTCTGTGCTTTCTTTCCTTCTGAACAAGTGTTACTGTTTTCTGCACAAAAGCGATTCTGCGAAGCAATGTGAACAGGCACAGAGAAGGTGCTAGCAGGGAATTCTCTGCCTGCCTTTCCCCAGTGGTCTGTAAGCTCTCCAGGACAACATAGAATCTGGGGCTCTGTGCTTTCTTTCCTTCTGAACAAGTGTTACTGTTTTCTGAACAAAAGTGATTCTTGCGAAGCAATGTGAACACTTCTGCTTACCAGGCACAGAGAAGGTGCTAGCAGGGAATTCTCTGCCTGCCTTTCCCCAGTGCTCTGCAAGCTCTCCAGGACAACATAGAATCTGGGGCTCTGTGCTTTCTTTCCTTCTGAACAAGTGTTACTGTTTTCTGCACAAAAGCGATTCTTGCGAAGCAATGTGAACACTTCTGCTTCCCAGGCACAGAGAAGGTGCTAGCAAGGAATTCTCTGCCTGCCTTTCCCCAGTGCTCTGCAAGCTCTCCAGGACAACATAGAATCTGGGGCTCTGTGCTTTCTTTCGTTCTGAACAAGTGTTACTGTTTCCTGCACAAAAGCGATTCTGCGAAGCAATGTGAACAGGCACAGAGAAGGTGCTATCAGGGAATTCTCTGCCTGCCTTTCCCCAGTGCTCTGCAAGCTCTCCAGGACAACATAGAATCTGGGGCTCTGTGCTTTCTTTCCTTCTGAACAAGTGTTACTGTTTTCTGCACAAAAGCGATTCTTGCGAAGCAATGTGAACACTTCTGCTTCCCAGGCACAGAGAAGGTGCTATCAGGGAATTCTCTGCCTGCCTTTCCCCAGTGCTCTGCAAGCTCTCCAGGACAACATAGAATCTGGGTCTCTGTGCTTTCTTTCCTTCTGAACAAGTGTTACTGTTTTCTGCACAAAAGCGATTCTTGCGAAGCAATGTGAACACTTCTGCTTCCCAGGCACAGAGAAGGTGCTAGCAAGGAATTCTCTGCCTGCCTTTCCCCAGTGCTCTGCAAGCTCTCCAGGACAACATAGAATCTGGGGCTCTGTGCTTTCTTTCGTTCTGAACAAGTGTTACTGTTTTCTGCACAAAAGCGATTCTGCGAAGCAATGTGAACAGGCACAGAGAAGGTGCTATCAGGGAATTCTCTGCCTGCCTTTCCCCAGTGCTCTGCAAGCTCTCCAGGACAACATAGAATCTGGGGCTCTGTGCTTTCTTTCCTTCTGAACAAGTGTTACTGTTTTCTGCACAAAAGCGATTCTGCGAAGCAATGTGAACACTTCTGCTTCCCAGGCACAGAGAAGGTGCTAGCAGGGAATTCTCTGCCTGCCTTTCCCCAGTGCTCTGCAAGCTCTCCAGGACAACATAGAATCTGGGGCTCTGTGCTTTCTTTCCTTCTGAACAAGTGTTACTGTTTTCTGCACAAAAGCGATTCTGCGAAGCAATGTGAACAGGCACAGAGAAGGTGCTAGCAGGGAATTCTCTGCCTGCCTTTCCCCAGTGCTCTGCAAGCTCTCCAGGACAACATAAAATCTGGGTCTCTGTGCTTTCTTTCCTTCTGAACAAGTGTTACTGTTTTCTGCACAAAAGCGATTCTTGCGAAGCAATGTGAACACTTCTGCTTCCCAGGCACAGAGAAGGTGCTATCAGGGAATTCTCTGCCTGCCTTTCCCCAGTGCTCTGCAAGCTCTCCAGGACAACATAGAATCTGGGGCTCTGTGCTTTCTTTCCTTCTGAACAAGTGTTACTGTTTTCTGCACAAAAGCGATTCTGCGAAGCAATGTGAACAGGCACAGAGAAGGTGCTATCAGGGAATTCTCTGCCTGCCTTTCCCCAGTGCTCTGCAAGCTCTCCAGGACAACATAGAATCTGGGGCTCTGTGCTTTCTTTCCTTCTGAACAAGTGTTAGTGTTTTCTGCACAAAAGCGATTCTGCGAAGCAATGTGAACACTTCTGCTTCCCAGGCACAAAGAAGGTGCTAGCAGGGAATTCTCTGCCTGCCTTTCCCCAGTGCTCTGCAAGCTCTCCAGGACAACATAGAATCTGGGGCTCTGTGCTTTCTTTCGTTCTGAACAAGTGTTACTGTTTTCTGCACAAAAGCGATTCTGCGAAGCAATGTGAACAGGCACAGAGAAGGTGCTAGCAGGGAATTCTCTGCCTGCCTTTCCCCAGTGCTCTGCAAGCTCTCCAGGACAACATAAAATCTCGGGCTCTGTGCTTTCTTTCCTTCTGAACAAGTGTTAGTGTTTTCTGCACAAAAGCGATTCTTGCGAAGCAATGTGAACACTTCTACTTCCCAGGCACAGAGAAGGTGCTAGCAAGGAATTCTCTGCCTGCCTTTCCCCAGTGCTCTGCAAGCTCTCCAGGACAACATAAAATCTGGGGCTCTGTGCTTTCTTTCCTTCTGAACAAGTGTTAGTGTTTTCTGCACAAAAGCGATTCTTGCGAAGCAATGTGAACACTTCTGCTTACCAGGCACAGAGAAGGTGCTAGCAAGGAATTCTCTGCCTGCCTTTCCCCAGTGCTCTGCAAGCTCTCCGGGACAACAGAAAATCTGGGGCTCTGTGCTTTCTTTCGTTCTGAACAAGTGTTACTGTTTTCTGCACAAAAGCGATTCTGCGAAGCAATGTGAACAGGCACAGAGAAGGTGCTATCAGGGAATTCTCTGCCTGCCTTTCCCCAGTGCTCTGCAAGCTCTCCAGGACAACATAGAATCTGGGGCTCTGTGCTTTCTTTCCTTCTGAACAAGTGTTAGTGTTTTCTGCACAAAAGCGATTCTGCGAAGCAATGTGAACACTTCTGCTTCCCAGGCACAGAGAAGCTGCTAGCAGGGAATTCTCTGCCTGCCTTTCCCCAGTGCTCTGCAAGCTCTCCAGGACAACATAGAATCTGGGGCTCTGTGCTTTCTTTCCTTCTGAACAAGTGTTACTGTTTTCTGCACAAAAGTGATTCTTGCGAAGCAATGTGAACACTTCTGCTTCCCACGCACAGAGAAGGTGCTAGCAGGGAATTCTCTGCCTGCCTTTCCCCAGTGCTCTGCAAGCTCTCCAGGACAACATAGAATCTGGGGCTCTGTGCTTTCTTTCGTTCTGAACAAGTGTTACTGTTTTCTGCACAAAAGCGATTCTGCGAAGCAATGTGAACAGGCACAGAGAAGGTGCTAGCAGGGAATTCTCTACCTGCCTTTCCCCAGTGCTCTGCAAGCTCTCCAGGACAACAGCAAATCTGGGGCTCTGTGCTTTCTTTCCTTCTGAACAAGTGTTACTGTTTTCTGCACAAAAGCGATTCTTGCGAAGCAATGTGAACACTTCTGCTTCCCAGGCACAGAGAAGGTGCTAGCAGGGAATTCTCTGCCTGCCTTTCCCCAGTGCTCTGCAAGCTCTCCAGGACAACATAGAATCTGGGGCTCTGTGCTTTCTTTCCTTCTGAACAAGTGTTAGTGTTTTCTGCACAAAAGCGATTCTGCGAAGCAATGTGAACAGGCACAGAGAAGGTGCTAGCAGGGAATTCTCTGCCTGCCTTTCCCCAGTGCTCTGCAAGCTCTCCAGGACAACATAGAATCTGGGGCTCTGTGCTTTCTTTCCTTCTGAACAAGTGTTACTGTTTTCTGCACAAAAGCGATTCTTGCGAAGCAATGTGAACACTTCTGCTTCCCAGGCACAGAGAAGGTGCTATCAGGGAATTCTCTGCCTGCCTTTCCCCAGTGCTCTGCAAGCTCTCCAGGACAACATAGAATCTGGGGCTCTGTGCTTTCTTTCCTTCTGAACAAGTGTTACTGTTTTCTGCACAAAAGTGATTCTTGCGAAGCCATGTGAACACTTCTGCTTCCCAGGCACAGAGAAGATGCTAGCAGGGAATTCTCTGCCTGCCTTTCCCCAGTGCTCTGCAAGCTCTCCAGGACAACATAAAATCTGGGGCTCTGTGCTTTCTTTCCTTCTGAACAAGTGTTACTGTTTTCTGCACAAAAGCGATTCTTGCGAAGCAATGTGAACACTTCTGCTTCCCAGGCACAGAGAAGGTGCTAGCAAGGAATTCTCTGCCTGCCTTTCCCCAGTGCTCTGCAAGCTCTCCAGGACAACATAAAATCTGGGGCTCTGTGCTTTCTTTCCTTCTGAACAAGTGTTACTGTTTTCTGCACAAAAGCGATTCTTGCGAAGCAATGTGAACAGGCACAGAGAACGTGCTATCAGGGAATTCTCTGCCTGCCTTTCCCCAGTGCTCTGCAAACTCTCCAGGACAACATAGAATCTGGGGCTCTGTGCTTTCTTTTGTTCTGAACAAGTGTTAGTGTTTTCTGCACAAAAGCGATTCTGCGAAGCAATGTGAACACTTCTGCTTCCCAGGCACAGAGAAGGTGCTATCAGGGAATTCTCTGCCTGCCTTTCCCCAGTGCTCTGCAAGCTCTCCAGGACAACATAGAATCTGGGGCTCTGTGCTTTCTTTCGTTCTGAACAAGTGTTACTGTTTTCTGCACAAAAGCGATTCTGCGAAGCAATGTGAACAGGCACAGAGAAGGTGCTAGCAGGGAATTCTCTGCCTGCCTTTCCCCAGTGCTCTGCAAGCTCTCCAGGACAACATAAAATCTGGGGCTCTGTGCTTTCTTTCCTTCTGAACAAGTGTTACTGTTTTCTGCACAAAAGCGATTCTTGCGAAGCAATGTGAACACTTCTGCTTCCCAGGCACAGAGAAGGTGCTATCAGGGAATTCTCTGCCTGCCTTTCCCCAGTGCTCTGCAAGCTCTCCAGGACAACATAAAATCTGGGGCTCTGTGCTTTCTTTCCTTCTGAACAAGTGTTACTGTTTTCTGCACAAAAGCGATTCTTGCGAAGCAATGTGAGCAGGCACAGAGAAGGTGCTATCAGGGAATTCTCTGCCTGCCTTTCCCCAGTGCTCTGCAAGCTCTCCAGGACAACATAAAATCTGGGGCTCTGTGCTTTCTTTCCTTCTGAACAAGTGTTACTGTTTTCTGCACAAAAGCGATTCTGCGAAGCAATGTGAACAGGCACAGAGAAGGTGCTATCAGGGAATTCTCTGCCTGCCTTTCCCCAGTGCTCTGCAAGCTCTCCAGGACAACATAGAATCTGGGGCTCTGTGCTTTCTTTCCTTCTGAACAAGTGTTAGTGTTTTCTGCACAAAAGCGATTCTGCGAAGCAATGTGAACACTTCTGCTTCCCAGGCACAGAGAAGGTGCTAGCAGGGAATTCTCTGCCTGCCTTTCCCCAGTGCTCTGCAAGCTCTCCAGGACAACATAGAATCTGGGGCTCTGTGCTTTCTTTCCTTCTGAACAAGTGTTACTGTTTTCTGCACAAAAGCGATTCTGCGAAGCAATGTGAACACTTCTGCTTCCCAGGCACAGAGAAGGTGCTAGCAAGGAATTCTCTGCCTGCCTTTCCCCAGTGCTCTGCAAGCTCTCCAGGACAACATAGATTCTGGGGCTCTGTGCTTTCTTTCCTTCTGAACAAGTGTTACTGTTTTCTGCACAAAAGCGATTCTTGCGAAGCAATGTGAACACTTCTGCTTCCCAGGCACAGAGAAGGTGCTATCAGGGAATTCTCTACCTGCCTTTCCCCAGTGCTCTCAAGCTCTCCAGGACAACATAGAATCTGGGGCTCTGTGCTTTCTTTCCTTCTGAACAAATGTTACTGTTTTCTGCACAAAAGCGATTCTGCGAAGCAATGTGAACAGGCACAGAGAAGGTGCTAGCAGGGAATTCTCTGCCTGCCTTTCCCCAGTGCTCTGCAAGCTCTCCAGGACAACATAAAATCTGGGGCTCTGTGCTTTCTTTCCTTCTGAACAAGTGTTACTGTTTTCTGCACAAAAGTGATTCTTGCGAAGCAATGTGAACACTTCTGCTTCCCAGGCACAGAGAAGGTGCTAGCAAGGAATTCTCTGCCTGCCTTTCCCCAGTGCTCTGCAAGCTCTCCAGGACAACATAGAATCTGGGGCTCTGTGCTTTCTTTCGTTCTGAACAAGTGTTAGTGTTTTCTGCACAAAAGCGATTCTGCGAAGCAATGTGAACACTTCTGCTTCCCAGGCACAGAGAAGGTGCTAGCAGGGAATTCTCTGCCTGCCTTTCCCCAGTGCTCTGCAAGCTCTCCAGGACAACAGCAAATCTGGGGCTCTGTGCTTTCTTTCCTTCTGAACAAGTGTTACTGTTTTCTGCACAAAAGCGATTCTGCGAAGCAATGTGAACAGGCACAGAGAAGGTGCTAGCAGGGAATTCTCTGCCTGCCTTTCCCCAGTGGTCTGTAAGCTCTCCAGGACAACATAGAATCTGGGGCTCTGTGCTTTCTTTCCTTCTGAACAAGTGTTACTGTTTTCTGCACAAAAGTGATTCTTGCGAAGCAATGTGAACACTTCTGCTTACCAGGCACAGAGAAGGTGCTAGCAGGGAATTCTCTGCCTGCCTTTCCCCAGTGCTCTGCAAGCTCTCCAGGACAACATAGAATCTGGGGCTCTGTGCTTTCTTTCCTTCTGAACAAGTGTTACTGTTTTCTGCACAAAAGCGATTCTTGCGAAGCAATGTGAACACTTCTGCTTCCCAGGCACAGAGAAGGTGCTAGCAAGGAATTCTCTGCCTGCCTTTCCCCAGTGCTCTGCAAGCTCTCCAGGACAACATAGAATCTGGGGCTCTGTGCTTTCTTTCGTTCTGAACAAGTGTTACTGTTTCCTGCACAAAAGCGATTCTGCGAAGCAATGTGAACAGGCACAGAGAAGGTGCTATCAGGGAATTCTCTGCCTGCCTTTCCCCAGTGCTCTGCAAGCTCTCCAGGACAACATAGAATCTGGGGCTCTGTGCTTTCTTTCCTTCTGAACAAGTGTTAATGTTTTCTGCACAAAAGCGATTCTTGCGAAGCAATGTGAACACTTCTGCTTCCCAGGCACAGAGAAGGTGCTATCAGGGAATTCTCTGCCTGCCTTTCCCCAGTGCTCTGCAAGCTCTCCAGGACAACATAGAATCTGGGGCTCTGTGCTTTCTTTCCTTCTGAACAAGTGTTACTGTTTTCTGCACAAAAGCGATTCTTGCGAAGCAATGTGAACACTTCTGCTTCCCAGGCACAGAGAAGGTGCTAGCAAGGAATTCTCTGCCTGCCTTTCCCCAGTGCTCTGCAAGCTCTCCAGGACAACATAGAATCTGGGGCTCTGTGCTTTCTTTCGTTCTGAACAAGTGTTACTGTTTTCTGCACAAAAGCGATTCTGCGAAGCAATTTGAACAGGCACAGAGAAGGTGCTATCAGGGAATTCTCTGCCTGCCTTTCCCCAGTGCTCTGCAAGCTCTCCAGGACAACATAGAATCTGGGGCTCTGTGCTTTCTTTCCTTCTGAACAAGTGTTACTGTTTTCTGCACAAAAGCGATTCTGCGAAGCAATGTGAACACTTCTGCTTCCCAGGCACAGAGAAGGTGCTAGCAGGGAATTCTCTGCCTGCCTTTCCCCAGTGCTCTGCAAGCTCTCCAGGACAACATAAAATCTGGGGCTCTGTGCTTTCTTTCCTTCTGAACAAGTGTTACTGTTTTCTGCACAAAAGCGATTCTGCGAAGCAATGTGAACAGGCACAGAGAAGGTGCTATCAGGGAATTCTCTGCCTGCCTTTCCCCAGTGCTCTGCAAGCTCTCCAGGACAACATAGAATCTGGGGCTCTGTGCTTTCTTTCCTTCTGAACAAGTGTTAGTGTTTTCTGCACAAAAGCGATTCTGCGAAGCAATGTGAACACTTCTGCTTCCCAGGCACAGAGAAGGTGCTAGCAGGGAATTCTCTGCCTGCCTTTCCCCAGTGCTCTGCAAGCTCTCCAGGACAACATAGAATCTGGGGCTCTGTGCTTTCTTTCCTTCTGAACAAGTGTTACTGTTTTCTGCACAAAAGCGATTCTGCGAAGCAATGTGAACACTTCTGCTTCCCAGGCACAGAGAAGGTGCTAGCAAGGAATTCTCTGCCTGCCTTTCCCCAGTGCTCTGCAAGCTCTCCAGGACAACATAGATTCTGGGGCTCTGTGCTTTCTTTCCTTCTGAACAAGTGTTACTGTTTTCTGCACAAAAGCGATTCTTGCGAAGCAATGTGAACACTTCTGCTTCCCAGGCACAGAGAAGGTGCTATCAGGGAATTCTCTACCTGCCTTTCCCCAGTGCTCTCAAGCTCTCCAGGACAACATAGAATCTGGGGCTCTGTGCTTTCTTTCCTTCTGAACAAATGTTACTGTTTTCTGCACAAAAGCGATTCTGCGAAGCAATGTGAACAGGCACAGAGAAGGTGCTAGCAGGGAATTCTCTGCCTGCCTTTCCCCAGTGCTCTGCAAGCTCTCCAGGACAACATAAAATCTGGGGCTCTGTGCTTTCTTTCCTTCTGAACAAGTGTTACTGTTTTCTGCACAAAAGTGATTCTTGCGAAGCAATGTGAACACTTCTGCTTCCCAGGCACAGAGAAGGTGCTAGCAAGGAATTCTCTGCCTGCCTTTCCCCAGTGCTCTGCAAGCTCTCCAGGACAACATAGAATCTGGGGCTCTGTGCTTTCTTTCGTTCTGAACAAGTGTTAGTGTTTTCTGCACAAAAGCGATTCTGCGAAGCAATGTGAACACTTCTGCTTCCCAGGCACAGAGAAGGTGCTAGCAGGGAATTCTCTGCCTGCCTTTCCCCAGTGCTCTGCAAGCTCTCCAGGACAACAGCAAATCTGGGGCTCTGTGCTTTCTTTCCTTCTGAACAAGTGTTACTGTTTTCTGCACAAAAGCGATTCTGCGAAGCAATGTGAACAGGCACAGAGAAGGTGCTAGCAGGGAACTCTCTGCCTGCCTTTCCCCAGTGGTCTGTAAGCTCTCCAGGACAACATAGAATCTGGGGCTCTGTGCTTTCTTTCCTTCTGAACAAGTGTTACTGTTTTCTGCACAAAAGTGATTCTTGCGAAGCAATGTGAACACTTCTGCTTACCAGGCACAGAGAAGGTGCTAGCAGGGAATTCTCTGCCTGCCTTTCCCCAGTGCTCTGCAAGCTCTCCAGGACAACATAGAATCTGGGGCTCTGTGCTTTCTTTCGTTCTGAACAAGTGTTACTGTTTCCTGCACAAAAGCGATTCTGCGAAGCAATGTGAACAGGCACAGAGAAGGTGCTATCAGGGAATTCTCTGCCTGCCTTTCCCCAGTGCTCTGCAAGCTCTCCAGGACAACATAGAATCTGGGGCTCTGTGCTTTCTTTCCTTCTGAACAAGTGTTACTGTTTTCTGCACAAAAGCGATTCTTGCGAAGCAATGTGAACACTTCTGCTTCCCAGGCACAGAGAAGGTGCTATCAGGGAATTCTCTGCCTGCCTTTCCCCAGTGCTCTGCAAGCTCTCCAGGACAACATAGAATCTGGGGCTCTGTGCTTTCTTTCCTTCTGAACAAGTGTTACTGTTTTCTGCACAAAAGCGATTCTGCGAAGCAATGTGAACAGGCACAGAGAAGGTGCTAGCAGGGAATTCTCTGCCTGCCTTTCCCCAGTGCTCTGCAAGCTCTCCAGGACAACATAGAATCTGGGGCTCTGTGCTTTCTTTCCTTCTGAACAAGTGTTACTGTTTTCTGCACAAAAGCGATTCTTGCGAAGCAATGTGAACACTTCTGCTTCCCAGGCACAGAGAAGGTGCTAGCAAGGAATTCTCTGCCTGCCTTTCCCCAGTGCTCTGCAAGCTCTCCAGGACAACATAGAATCTGGGGCTCTGTGCTTTCTTTCCTTCTGAACAAGTGTTACTGTTTTCTGCACAAAAGCGATTCTGCGAAGCAATGTGAACAGGCACAGAGAAGGTGCTATCAGGGAATTCTCTGCCTGCCTTTCCCCAGTGCTCTGCAAGCTCTCCAGGACAACATAGAATCTGGGGCTCTGTGCTTTCTTTCCTTCTGAACAAGTGTTAGTGTTTTCTGCACAAAAGCGATTCTGCGAAGCAATGTGAACACTTCTGCTTCCCAGGCACAAAGAAGGTGCTAGCAGGGAATTCTCTGCCTGCCTTTCCCCAGTGCTCTGCAAGCTCTCCAGGACAACATAGAATCTGGGGCTCTGTGCTTTCTTTCGTTCTGAACAAGTGTTACTGTTTTCTGCACAAAAGCGATTCTGCGAAGCAATGTGAACAGGCACAGAGAAGGTGCTAGCAGGGAATTCTCTGCCTGCCTTTCCCCAGTGCTCTGCAAGCTCTCCAGGACAACATAAAATCTGGGGCTCTGTGCTTTCTTTCCTTCTGAACAAGTGTTAGTGTTTTCTGCACAAAAGCGATTCTTGCGAAGCAATGTGAACACTTCTACTTCCCAGGCACAGAGAAGGTGCTAGCAAGGAATTCTCTGCCTGCCTTTCCCCAGTGCTCTGCAAGCTCTCCAGGACAACATAAAATCTGGGGCTCTGTGCTTTCTTTCCTTCTGAACAAGTGTTAGTGTTTTCTGCACAAAAGCGATTCTTGCGAAGCAATGTGAACACTTCTGCTTACCAGGCACAGAGAAGGTGCTAGCAGGGAATTCTCTGCCTGCCTTTCCCCAGTGCTCTGCAAGCTCTCCGGGACAACAGAAAATCTGGGGCTCTGTGCTTTCTTTCGTTCTGAACAAGTGTTACTGTTTTCTGCACAAAAGCGATTCTGCGAAGCAATGTGAACAGGCACAGAGAAGGTGCTAGCAGGGAATTCTCTGCCTGCATTTCCCCAGTGCTCTGCAAGCTCTCCAGGACAACATAGAATCTGGGGCTCTGTGCTTTCTTTCCTTCTGAACAAGTGTTAGTGTTTTCTGCACAAAAGCGATTCTGCGAAGCAATGTGAACACTTCTGCTTCCCAGGCACAGAGAAGGTGCTAGCAGGGAATTCTCTGCCTGCCTTTCCCCAGTGCTCTGCAAGCTCTCCAGGACAACATAGAATCTGGGGCTCTGTGCTTTCTTTCCTTCTGAACAAGTGTTACTGTTTTCTGCACAAAAGTGATTCTTGCGAAGCAATGAGAACACTTCTGCTTCCCACGCACAGAGAAGGTGCTAGCAGGGAATTCTCTGCCTGCCTTTCCCCAGTGCTCTGCAAGCTCTCCAGGACAACATAGAATCTGGGGCTCTGTGCTTTCTTTCCTTCTGAACAAGTGTTACTGTTTTCTGCACAAAAGCGATTCTGCGAAGCAATGTGAACAGGCACAGAGAAGGTGCTAGCAGGGAATTCTCTACCTGCCTTTCCCCAGTGCTCTGCAAGCTCTCCAGGACAACAGCAAATCTGGGGCTCTGTGCTTTCTTTCCTTCTGAACAAGTGTTACTGTTTTCTGCACAAAAGCGATTCTTGCGAAGCAATGTGAACACTTCTGCTTCCCAGGCACAGAGAAGGTGCTAGCAGGGAATTCTCTGCCTGCCTTTCCCCAGTGCTCTGCAAGCTCTCCAGGACAACATAGAATCTGGGGCTCTGTGCTTTCTTTCGTTCTGAACAAGTGTTACTGTTTTCTGCACAAAAGCGATTCTGCGAAGCAATGTGAACAGGCACAGAGAAGGTGCTAGCAGGGAATTCTCTGCCTGCCTTTCCCCAGTGCTCTGCAAGCTCTCCAGGACAACATAGAATCTGGGGCTCTGTGCTTTCTTTCCTTCTGAACAAGTGTTACTGTTTTCTGCACAAAAGCGATTCTTGCGAAGCAATGTGAACACTTCTGCTTCCCAGGCACAGAGAAGGTGCTATCAGGGAATTCTCTGCCTGCCTTTCCCCAGTGCTCTGCAAGCTCTCCAGGACAACATAGAATCTGGGGCTCTGTGCTTTCTTTCCTTCTGAACAAGTGTTACTGTTTTCTGCACAAAAGTGATTCTTGCGAAGCAATGTGAACACTTCTGCTTCCCAGGCACAGAGAAGATGCTAGCAGGGAATTCTCTGCCTGCCTTTCCCCAGTGCTCTGCAAGCTCTCCAGGACAACATAGAATCTGGGGCTCTGTGCTTTCTTTCCTTCTGAACAAGTGTTACTGTTTTCTGCACAAAAGCGATTCTTGCGAAGCAATGTGAACACTTCTGCTTCCCAGGCACAGAGAAGGTGCTAGCAAGGAATTCTCTGCCTGCCTTTCCCCAGTGCTCTGCAAGCTCTCCAGGACAACATAAAATCTGGGGCTCTGTGCTTTCTTTCCTTCTGAACAAGTGTTACTGTTTTCTGCACAAAAGCGATTCTTGCGAAGCAATGTGAACAGGCACAGAGAACGTGCTATCAGGGAATTCTCTGCCTGCCTTTCCCCAGTGCTCTGCAAACTCTCCAGGACAACATAGAATCTGGGGCTCTGTGCTTTCTTTTGTTCTGAACAAGTGTTAGTGTTTTCTGCACAAAAGCGATTCTGCGAAGCAATGTGAACACTTCTGCTTCCCAGGCACAGAGAAGGTGCTAGCAGGGAATTCTCTGCCTGCCTTTCCCCAGTGCTCTGCAAGCTCTCCAGGACAACATAGAATCTGGGGCTCTGTGATTTCTTTCCTTCTGAACAAGTGTTACTGTTTTCTGCACAAAAGCGATTCTGCGAAGCAATGTGAACAGGCACAGAGAAGGTGCTAGCAGGGAATTCTCTGCCTGCCTTTCCCCAGTGCTCTGCAAGCTCTCCAGGACAACATAAAATCTGGGGCTCTGTGCTTTCTTTCCTTCTGAACAAGTGTTACTGTTTTCTGCACAAAAGCGATTCTTGCGAAGCAATGTGAACACTTCTGCTTCCCAGGCACAGAGAAGGTGCTAGCAGGGAATTCTCTGCCTGCCTTTCCCCAGTGCTCTGCAAGCTCTCCAGGACAACATAAAATCTGGGGCTCTGTGCTTTCTTTCCTTCTGAACAAGTGTTACTGTTTTCTGCACAAAAGCGATTCTTGCGAAGCAATGTGAGCAGGCACAGAGAAGGTGCTATCAGGGAATTCTCTGCCTGCCTTTCCCCAGTGCTCTGCAAGCTCTCCAGGACAACATAAAATCTGGGGCTCTGTGCTTTCTTTCCTTCTGAACAAGTGTTACTGTTTTCTGCACAAAAGCGATTCTGCGAAGCAATGTGAACAGGCACAGAGAAGGTGCTATCAGGGAATTCTCTGCCTGCCTTTCCCCAGTGCTCTGCAAGCTCTCCAGGACAACATAGAATCTGGGGCTCTGTGCTTTCTTTCCTTCTGAACAAGTGTTAGTGTTTTCTGCACAAAAGCGATTCTGCGAAGCAATGTGAACACTTCTGCTTCCCAGGCACAGAGAAGGTGCTAGCAGGGAATTCTCTGCCTGCCTTTCCCCAGTGCTCTGCAAGCTCTCCAGGACAACATAGAATCTGGGGCTCTGTGCTTTCTTTCCTTCTGAACAAGTGTTACTGTTTTCTGCACAAAAGCGATTCTGCGAAGCAATGTGAACACTTCTGCTTCCCAGGCACAGAGAAGGTGCTAGCAAGGAATTCTCTGCCTGCCTTTCCCCAGTGCTCTGCAAGCTCTCCAGGACAACATAGAATCTGGGGCTCTGTGCTTTCTTTCCTTCTGAACAAGTGTTACTGTTTTCTGCACAAAAGCGATTCTTGCGAAGCAATGTGAACACTTCTGCTTCCCAGGCACAGAGAAGGTGCTAGCAAGGAATTCTCTGCCTGCCTTTCCCCAGTGCTCTGCAAGCTCTCCAGGACAACATAGAATCTGGGGCTCTGTGCTTTCTTTCGTTCTGAACAAGTGTTAGTGTTTTCTGCACAAAAGCGATTCTGCGAAGCAATGTGAACACTTCTGATTCCCAGGCACAGAGAAGGTGCTAGCAGGGAATTCTCTGCCTGCCTTTCCCCAGTGCTCTGCAAGCTCTCTGGGACAACAGCAAATCTGGGGCTCTGTGCTTTCTTTCGTTCTGAACAAGTGTTACTGTTTTCTGCACAAAAGCGATTCTGCGAAGCAATGTGAACAGGCACAGAGAAGGTGCTAGCAGGGAATTCTCTGCCTGCCTTTCCCCAGTGCTCTGCAAGCTCTCCAGGGCAACATAAAATCTGGGGCTCTGTGCTTTCTTTCCTTCTGAACAAGTGTTACTGTTTTCTGCACAAAAGCGATTCTTGCGAAGCAATGTGAACACTTCTGCTTCCCAGGCACAGAGAAGGTGCTAGCAAGGAATTCTCTGCCTGCCTTTCCCCAGTGCTCTGCAAGCTCTCCAGGACAACATAAAATCTGGGGCTCTGTGCTTTCTTTCCTTCTGAACAAGTGTTACTGTTTTCTGCACAAAAGCGATTCTGCGAAGCAATGTGAACAGGCACAGAGAAGGTGCTAGCAGGGAATTCTCTGCCTGCCTTTCCCCAGTGCTCTGCAAGCTCTCCAGGACAACACAGAATCTGGGGCTCTGTGCTTTCTTTCCTTCTGAATAAGTGTTACTGTTTTCTGCACAAAAGCGATTCTGCGAAGCAATGTGAACACTTCTGCTTCCCAGGCACAGAGAAGGTGCTAGGAAGGAATTCTCTGCCTGCCTTTCCCCAGTGCTCTGCAAGCTCTCCAGGACAACATAGAATCTGGGGCTCTGTGCTTTCTTTCCTTCTGAACAAGTGTTACTGTTTTCTGCACAAAAGCGATTCTTGCGAAGCAATGTGAACACTTCTGCTTCCCAGGCACAGAGAAGGTGCTAGCAGGGAATTCTCTGCCTGCCTTTCCCCAGTGCTCTGCAAGCTCTCCAGGACAACATAGAATCTGGGGCTCTGTGCTTTCTTTCCTTCTGAACAAGTGTTACTGTTTTCTGCACAAAAGCGATTCTTGCGAAGCAATGTGAACACTTCTGCTTCCCAGGCACAGAGAAGGTGCTAGCAAGGAATTCTCTGCCTGCCTTTCCCCAGTGCTCTGCAAGCTCTCCAGGACAACATAGAATCTGGGGCTCTGTGCTTTCTTTCGTTCTGAACAAGTGTTAGTGTTTTCTGCACAAAAGCGATTCTGCGAAGCAATGTGAACACTTCTGCTTCCCAGGCACAGAGAAGGTGCTAGCAGGGAATTCTCTGCCTGCCTTTCCCCAGTGCTCTGCAAGCTCTCTGGGACAACAGCAAATCTGGGGCTCTGTGCTTTCTTTCGTTCTGAACAAGTGTTACTGTTTTCTGCACAAAAGCGATTCTGCGAAGCAATGTGAACAGGCACAGAGAAGGTGCTAGCAGGGAATTCTCTGCCTGCCTTTCCCCAGTGCTCTGCAAGCTCTCCAGGGCAACATAAAATCTGGGGCTCTGTGCTTTCTTTCCTTCTGAACAAGTGTTACTGTTTTCTGCACAAAAGCGATTCTTGCGAAGCAATGTGAACACTTCTGCTTCCCAGGCACAGAGAAGGTGCTAGCAAGGAATTCTCTGCCTGCCTTTCCCCAGTGCTCTGCAAGCTCTCCAGGACAACATAAAATCTGGGGCTCTGTGCTTTCTTTCCTTCTGAACAAGTGTTACTGTTTTCTGCACAAAAGCGATTCTGCGAAGCAATGTGAACACTTCTGCTTCCCAGGCACAGAGAAGGTGCTAGGAAGGAATTCTCTGCCTGCCTTTCCCCAGTGCTCTGCAAGCTCTCCAGGACAACATAGAATATGGGGCTCTGTGCTTTCTTTCCTTCTGAACAAGTGTTACTGTTTTCTGCACAAAAGCGATTCTTGCGAAGCAATGTGAACACTTCTGCTTCCCAGGCACAGAGAAGGTGCTAGCAGGGAATTCTCTGCCTGCCTTTCCCCAGTGCTCTGCAAGCTCTCCAGGACAACATAGAATCTGGGGCTCTGTGCTTTCTTTCGTTCTGAACAAGTGTTACTGTTTTCTGCACAAAAGCGATTCTTGCGAAGCAATGTGAACACTTCTGCTTCCCAGGCACAGAGAAGGTGCTAGCAAGGAATTCTCTGCCTGCCTTTCCCCAGTGCTCTGCAAGCTCTCCAGGACAACATAGATTCTGGGGCTCTGTGCTTTCTTTCCTTCTGAACAAGTGTTACTGTTTTCTGCACAAAAGCGATTCTTGCGAAGCAATGTGAACACTTCTGCTTCCCAGGCACAGAGAAGGTGCTAGCAGGGAATTCTCTGCCTGCCTTTCCCCAGTGCTCTGCAAGCTCTCCAGGACAACATAAAATCTGGGGCTCTGTGCTTTCTTTCGTTCTGAACAAGTGTTACTGTTTTCTGCACAAAAGCGATTCTGCGAAGCAATGTGAACACTTCTGCTTCCCAGGCACAGAGAAGGTGCTAGCAGGGAATTCTCTGCCTGCCTTTCCCCAGTGCTCTGCAAGCTCTCCAGGACAACATAAAATCTGGGGCTCTGTGCTTTCTTTCCCTCTGAACAAGTGTTACTGTTTTCTGCACAAGAGCGATTCTTGCGAAGCAATGTGAACACTTCTGCTTCCCAGGCACAGAGAAGGTGCTAGCAGGGAATTCTCTGCCTGCCTTTCCCCAGTGCTCTGCAAGCTCTCCAGGACAACATAGAATCTGGGGCTCTGTGCTTTCTTTCCTTCTGAACAAGTGTTACTGTTTTCTGCACAAAAGCGATTCTGCGAAGCAATGTGAACAGGCACAGAGAAGGTGCTATCAGGGAATTCTCTGCCTGCCTTTCCCCAGTGCTCTGCAAGCTCTCCAGGACAACATAGAATCTGGGGCTCTGTGCTTTCTTTCCTTCTGAACAAGTGTTAGTGGTTTCTGCACAAAAGCGATTCTGCGAAGCAATGTGAACACTTCTGCTTCCCAGGCACAGAGAAGGTGCTAGCAAGGAATTCTCTGCCTGCCTTTCCCCAGTGCTCTGCAAGCTCTCCAGGACAACATAGAATCTGGGGCTCTGTGCTTTCTTTCCTTCTGAACAAGTGTTACTGTTTTCTGCACAAAAGCGATTCTGCGAAGCAATGTGAACACTTCTGCTTCCCAGGCACAGAGAAGGTGCTAGCAAGGAATTCTCTGCCTGCCTATCCCCAGTGCTCTGCAAGCTCTCCAGGACAACATAGAATCTGGGGCTCTGTGCTTTCTTTCCTTCTGAACAAGTGTTACTGTTTTCTGCACAAAAGCGATTCTGCGAAGCAATGTGAACACTTCTGCTTCCCAGGCACAGAGAAGGTGCTAGCAAGGAATTCTCTGCCTGCCTTTCCCCAGTGCTCTGCAAGCTCTCCAGGACAACATAGAATCTGGGGCTCTGTGCTTTCTTTCGTTCTGAACAAGTGTTACTGTTTACTGCACAAAAGGGATTCTTGCGAAGCAATGTGAACACTTCTGCTTCCCAGGCACAGAGAAGGTGCTATCAGGGAATTCTCTACCTGCCTTTCCCCAGTGCTCTGCAAGCTCTCCAGGACAACATAAAATCTGGGGCTCTGTGCTTTCTTTCCTTCTGAACAAATGTTACTGTTTTCTGCACAAAAGCGATTCTGCGAAGCAATGTGAACAGGCACAGAGAAGGTGCTAGCAGGGAATTCTCTGCCTGCCTTTCCCCAGTGCTCTGCAAGCTCTCCAGGACAACATAAAATCTGGGGCTCTGTGCTTTCTTTCCTTCTGAACAAGTGTTACTGTTTTCTGCACAAAAGCGATTCTTGCGAAGCAATGTGAACACTTCTGCTTCCCAGGCACAGAGAAGGTGCTAGCAAGGAATTCTCTGCCTGCCTTTCCCCAGTGCTCTGCAAGCTCTCCAGGACAACATAGAATCTGGGGCTCTGTGCTTTCTTTCGTTCTGAACAAGTGTTAGTGTTTTCTGCACAAAAGCGATTCTGCGAAGCAATGTGAACACTTCTGCTTCCCAGGCACAGAGAAGGTGCTATCAGGGAATTCTCTGCCTGCCTTTCCCCAGTGCTCTGCAAGCTCTCCAGGACAACAGCAAATCTGCGGCTCTGTGCTTTCTTTCCTTCTGAACAAGTGTTACTGTTTTCTGCACAAAAGCGATTCTGCGAAGCAATGTGAACAGGCACAGAGAAGGTGCTAGCAGGGAATTCTCTGCCTGCCTTTCCCCAGTGCTCTGCAAGCTCTCCAGGACAACATAGAATCTGGGGCTCTGTGCTTTCTTTCCTTCTGAACAAGTGTTACTGTTTTCTGCACAAAAGCGATTCTTGCGAAGCAATGTGAACACTTCTGCTTCCCAGGCACAGAGAAGGTGCTAGCAAGGAATTCTCTGCCTGCCTTTCCCCAGTGCTCTGCAAGCTCTCCAGGACAACATAGAATCTGGGGCTCTGTGCTTTCTTTCGTTCTGAACAAGTGTTACTGTTTTCTGCACAAAAGCGATTCTGCGAAGCAATGTGAACAGGCACAGAGAAGGTGCTATCAGGGAATTCTCTGCCTGCCTTTCCCCAGTGCTCTGCAAGCTCTCTGGGACAACAGCAAATCTGGGGCTCTGTGCTTTCTTCCGTTCTGAACAAGTGTTACTGTTTTCTGCACAAAAGCGATTCTGCGAAGCAATGTGAACAGGCACAGAGAAGGTGCTAGCAGGGAATTCTCTGCCTGCCTTTCCCCAGTGCTCTGCAAGCTCTCCAGTGCAACATAAAATCTGGGGCTCTGTGCTTTCTTTCCTTCTGAACAAGTGTTACTGTTTTCTGCACAAAAGCGATTCTTGCGAAGCAATGTGAACACTTCTGCTTCCCAGGCACAGAGAAGGTGCTAGCAAGGAATTCTCTGCCTGCCTTTCCCCAGTGCTCTGCAAGCTCTCCAGGACAACATAAAATCTGGGGCTCTGTGCTTTCTTTCCTTCTGAACAAGTGTTACTGTTTTCTGCACAAAAGCGATTCTGCGAAGCAATGTGAACAGGCACAGAGAAGGTGCTATCAGGGAATTCTCTGCCTGCCTTTCCCCAGTGCTCTGCAAGCTCTCCAGGACAACATAGAATCTGGGGCTCTGTGCTTTCTTTCCTTCTGAACAAGTGTTACTGTTTTCTGCACAAAAGCGATTCTGCGAAGCAATGTGAACACTTCTGCTTCCCAGGCACAGAGAAGGTGCTAGGAAGGAATTCTCTGCCTGCCTTTCCCCAGTGCTCTGCAAGCTCTCCAGGACAACATAGAATCTGGGGCTCTGTGCTTTCTTTCCTTCTGAACAAGTGTTACTGTTTTCTGCACAAAAGCGATTCTTGCGAAGCAATGTGAACACTTCTGCTTCCCAGGCACAGAGAAGGTGCTAGCAGGGAATTCTCTGCCTGCCTTTCCCCAGTGCTCTGCAAGCTCTCCAGGACAACATAGAATCTGGGGCTCTGTGCTTTCTTTCCTTCTGAACAAGTGTTACTGTTTTCTGCACAAAAGCGATTCTTGCGAAGCAATGTGAACAGGCACAGAGAAGGTGCTAGCAGGGAATTCTCTGCCTGCCTTTCCCCAGTGCTCTGTAAGCTCTCCAGGACAACATAGAATCTGGGGCTCTGTGCTTTCTTTCCTTCTGAACAAGTGTTACTGTTTTCTGCACAAAAGCGATTCTTGCGAAGCAATGTGAACACTTCTGCTTACCAGGCACAGAGAAGGTGCTAGCAGGGAATTCTCTGCCTGCCTTTCCCCAGTGCTCTGCAAGCTCTCCAGGACAACATAGAATCTGGGGCTCTGTGCTTTCTTTCGTTCTGAACAAGTGTTACTGTTTTCTGCACAAAAGCGATTCTTGCGAAGCAATGTGAACACTTCTGCTTCCCAGGCACAGAGAAGGTGCTAGCAAGGAATTCTCTGCCTGCCTTTCCCCAGTGCTCTGCAAGCTCTCCAGGACAACATAGAATCTGGGGCTCTGTGCTTTCTTTCGTTCTGAACAAGTGTTACTGTTTTCTGCACAAAAGCGATTCTGCGAAGCAATGTGAACAGGCACAGAGAAGGTGCTATCAGGGAATTCTCTGCCTGCCTTTCCCCAGTGCTCTGCAAGCTCTCCAGGACAACATAGAATCTGGGGCTCTGTGCTTTCTTTCCTTCTGAACAAGTGTTACTGTTTTCTGCACAAAAGCGATTCTGCGAAGCAATGTGAACACTTCTGCTTCCCAGGCACAGAGAAGGTGCTATCAGGGAATTCTCTGCCTGCCTTTCCCCAGTGCTCTGCAAGCTCTCCAGGACAACATAGAATCTGGGGCTCTGTGCTTTCTTTCCTTCTGAACAAGTGTTACTGTTTTCTGCACAAAAGCGATTCTGCGAAGCAATGTGAACAGGCACAGAGAAGGTGCTAGCAGGGAATTCTCTGCCTGCCTTTCCCCAGTGCTCTGCAAGCTCTCCAGGACAACATAGAATCTGGGTCTCTGTGCTTTCTTTCCTTCTGAACAAGTGTTACTGTTTTCTGCACAAAAGCGATTCTTGCGAAGCAATGTGAACACTTCTGCTTCCCAGGCACAGAGAAGGTGCTAGCAAGGAATTCTCTGCCTGCCTTTCCCCAGTGCTCTGCAAGCTCTCCAGGACAACATAGAATCTGGGGCTCTGTGCTTTCTTTCGTTCTGAACAAGTGTTACTGTTTTCTGCACAAAAGCGATTCTGCGAAGCAATGTGAACAGGCACAGAGAAGGTGCTATCAGGGAATTCTCTGCCTGCCTTTCCCCAGTGCTCTGCAAGCTCTCCAGGACAACATAGAATCTGGGGCTCTGTGCTTTCTTTCCTTCTGAACAAGTGTTACTGTTTTCTGCACAAAAGCGATTCTTGCGAAGCAATGTGAACACTTCTGCTTCCCAGGCACAGAGAAGGTGCTATCAGGGAATTCTCTGCCTGCCTTTCCCCAGTGCTCTGCAAGCTCTCCAGGACAACATAGAATCTGGGGCTCTGTGCTTTCTTTCCTTCTGAACAAGTGTTACTGTTTTCTGCACAAAAGCGATTCTGCGAAGCAATGTGAAGAGGCACAGAGAAGGTGCTATCAGGGAATTCTCTGCCTGCCTTTCCCCAGTGCTCTGCAAGCTCTCCAGGACAACATAGAATCTGGGGCTCTGTGCTTTCTTTCGTTCTGAACAAGTGTTAGTGTTTTCTGCACAAAAGCGATTCTGCGAAGCAATGTGAACACTTCTGCTTCCCAGGCACAAAGAAGGTGCTAGCAGGGAATTCTCTGCCTGCCTTTCCCCAGTGCTCTGCAAGCTCTCCAGGACAACATAGAATCTGGGGCTCTGTGCTTTCTTTCGTTCTGAACAAGTGTTACTGTTTTCTGCACAAAAGCGATTCTGCGAAGCAATGTGAACAGGCACAGAGAAGGTGCTAGCAGGGAATTCTCTGCCTGCCTTTCCCCAGTGCTCTGCAAGCTCTCCAGGACAACATAGAATCTGGGGCTCTGTGCTTTCTTTCCTTCTGAACAAGTGTTACTGTTTTCTGCACAAAAGCGATTCTTGCGAAGCAATGTGAACACTTCTGCTTCCCAGGCACAGAGAAGGTGCTAGCAGGGAATTCTCTGCCTGCCTTTCCCCAGTGCTCTGCAAGCTCTCCAGGACAACATAGAATCTGGGGCTCTGTGCTTTCTTTCCTTCTGAACAAGTGTTACTGTTTTCTGCACAAAAGCGATTCTTGCGAAGCAATGTGAACAGGCACAGAGAAGGTGCTAGCAGGGAATTCTCTGCCTGCCTTTCCCCAGTGCTCTGTAAGCTCTCCAGGACAACATAGAATCTGGGGCTCTGTGCTTTCTTTCCTTCTGAACAAGTGTTACTGTTTTCTGCACAAAAGCGATTCTTGCGAAGCAATGTGAACACTTCTGCTTACCAGGCACAGAGAAGGTGCTAGCAGGGAATTCTCTGCCTGCCTTTCCCCAGTGCTCTGCAAGCTCTCCAGGACAACATAGAATCTGGGGCTCTGTGCTTTCTTTCCTTCTGAACAAGTGTTACTGTTTTCTGCACAAAAGCGATTCTTGCGAAGCAATGTGAACAGGCACAGAGAACGTGCTATCAGGGAATTCTCTGCCTGCCTTTCCCCAGTGCTCTGCAAACTCTCCAGGACAACATAGAATCTGGGGCTCTGTGCTTTCTTTTGTTCTGAACAAGTGTTAGTGTTTTCTGCACAAAAGCGATTCTGCGAAGCAATGTGAACACTTCTGCTTCCCAGGCACAGAGAAGGTGCTAGCAGGGAATTCTCTGCCTGCCTTTCCCCAGTGCTCTGCAAGCTCTCCAGGACAACATAGAATCTGGGGCTCTGTGATTTCTTTCCTTCTGAACAAGTGTTACTGTTTTCTGCACAAAAGCGATTCTGCGAAGCAATGTGAACAGGCACAGAGAAGGTGCTAGCAGGGAATTCTCTGCCTGCCTTTCCCCAGTGCTCTGCAAGCTCTCCAGGACAACATAAAATCTGGGGCTCTGTGCTTTCTTTCCTTCTGAACAAGTGTTACTGTTTTCTGCACAAAAGCGATTCTTGCGAAGCAATGTGAACACTTCTGCTTCCCAGGCACAGAGAAGGTGCTAGCAGGGAATTCTCTGCCTGCCTTTCCCCAGTGCTCTGCAAGCTCTCCAGGACAACATAAAATCTGGGGCTCTGTGCTTTCTTTCCTTCTGAACAAGTGTTACTGTTTTCTGCACAAAAGCGATTCTTGCGAAGCAATGTGAGCAGGCACAGAGAAGGTGCTATCAGGGAATTCTCTGCCTGCCTTTCCCCAGTGCTCTGCAAGCTCTCCAGGACAACATAAAATCTGGGGCTCTGTGCTTTCTTTCCTTCTGAACAAGTGTTACTGTTTTCTGCACAAAAGCGATTCTGCGAAGCAATGTGAACAGGCACAGAGAAGGTGCTATCAGGGAATTCTCTGCCTGCCTTTCCCCAGTGCTCTGCAAGCTCTCCAGGACAACATAGAATCTGGGGCTCTGTGCTTTCTTTCCTTCTGAACAAGTGTTAGTGTTTTCTGCACAAAAGCGATTCTGCGAAGCAATGTGAACACTTCTGCTTCCCAGGCACAGAGAAGGTGCTAGCAGGGAATTCTCTGCCTGCCTTTCCCCAGTGCTCTGCAAGCTCTCCAGGACAACATAGAATCTGGGGCTCTGTGCTTTCTTTCCTTCTGAACAAGTGTTACTGTTTTCTGCACAAAAGCGATTCTGCGAAGCAATGTGAACACTTCTGCTTCCCAGGCACAGAGAAGGTGCTAGCAAGGAATTCTCTGCCTGCCTTTCCCCAGTGCTCTGCAAGCTCTCCAGGACAACATAGAATCTGGGGCTCTGTGCTTTCTTTCCTTCTGAACAAGTGTTACTGTTTTCTGCACAAAAGCGATTCTTGCGAAGCAATGTGAACACTTCTGCTTCCCAGGCACAGAGAAGGTGCTAGCAAGGAATTCTCTGCCTGCCTTTCCCCAGTGCTCTGCAAGCTCTCCAGGACAACATAGAATCTGGGGCTCTGTGCTTTCTTTCGTTCTGAACAAGTGTTAGTGTTTTCTGCACAAAAGCGATTCTGCGAAGCAATGTGAACACTTCTGATTCCCAGGCACAGAGAAGGTGCTAGCAGGGAATTCTCTGCCTGCCTTTCCCCAGTGCTCTGCAAGCTCTCTGGGACAACAGCAAATCTGGGGCTCTGTGCTTTCTTTCGTTCTGAACAAGTGTTACTGTTTTCTGCACAAAAGCGATTCTGCGAAGCAATGTGAACAGGCACAGAGAAGGTGCTAGCAGGGAATTCTCTGCCTGCCTTTCCCCAGTGCTCTGCAAGCTCTCCAGGGCAACATAAAATCTGGGGCTCTGTGCTTTCTTTCCTTCTGAACAAGTGTTACTGTTTTCTGCACAAAAGCGATTCTTGCGAAGCAATGTGAACACTTCTGCTTCCCAGGCACAGAGAAGGTGCTAGCAAGGAATTCTCTGCCTGCCTTTCCCCAGTGCTCTGCAAGCTCTCCAGGACAACATAAAATCTGGGGCTCTGTGCTTTCTTTCCTTCTGAACAAGTGTTACTGTTTTCTGCACAAAAGCGATTCTGCGAAGCAATGTGAACAGGCACAGAGAAGGTGCTAGCAGGGAATTCTCTGCCTGCCTTTCCCCAGTGCTCTGCAAGCTCTCCAGGACAACACAGAATCTGGGGCTCTGTGCTTTCTTTCCTTCTGAATAAGTGTTACTGTTTTCTGCACAAAAGCGATTCTGCGAAGCAATGTGAACACTTCTGCTTCCCAGGCACAGAGAAGGTGCTAGGAAGGAATTCTCTGCCTGCCTTTCCCCAGTGCTCTGCAAGCTCTCCAGGACAACATAGAATCTGGGGCTCTGTGCTTTCTTTCCTTCTGAACAAGTGTTACTGTTTTCTGCACAAAAGCGATTCTTGCGAAGCAATGTGAACACTTCTGCTTCCCAGGCACAGAGAAGGTGCTAGCAGGGAATTCTCTGCCTGCCTTTCCCCAGTGCTCTGCAAGCTCTCCAGGACAACATAGAATCTGGGGCTCTGTGCTTTCTTTCCTTCTGAACAAGTGTTACTGTTTTCTGCACAAAAGCGATTCTTGCGAAGCAATGTGAACACTTCTGCTTCCCAGGCACAGAGAAGGTGCTAGCAAGGAATTCTCTGCCTGCCTTTCCCCAGTGCTCTGCAAGCTCTCCAGGACAACATAGAATCTGGGGCTCTGTGCTTTCTTTCGTTCTGAACAAGTGTTAGTGTTTTCTGCACAAAAGCGATTCTGCGAAGCAATGTGAACACTTCTGCTTCCCAGGCACAGAGAAGGTGCTAGCAGGGAATTCTCTGCCTGCCTTTCCCCAGTGCTCTGCAAGCTCTCTGGGACAACAGCAAATCTGGGGCTCTGTGCTTTCTTTCGTTCTGAACAAGTGTTACTGTTTTCTGCACAAAAGCGATTCTGCGAAGCAATGTGAACAGGCACAGAGAAGGTGCTAGCAGGGAATTCTCTGCCTGCCTTTCCCCAGTGCTCTGCAAGCTCTCCAGGGCAACATAAAATCTGGGGCTCTGTGCTTTCTTTCCTTCTGAACAAGTGTTACTGTTTTCTGCACAAAAGCGATTCTTGCGAAGCAATGTGAACACTTCTGCTTCCCAGGCACAGAGAAGGTGCTAGCAAGGAATTCTCTGCCTGCCTTTCCCCAGTGCTCTGCAAGCTCTCCAGGACAACATAAAATCTGGGGCTCTGTGCTTTCTTTCCTTCTGAACAAGTGTTACTGTTTTCTGCACAAAAGCGATTCTGCGAAGCAATGTGAACACTTCTGCTTCCCAGGCACAGAGAAGGTGCTAGGAAGGAATTCTCTGCCTGCCTTTCCCCAGTGCTCTGCAAGCTCTCCAGGACAACATAGAATATGGGGCTCTGTGCTTTCTTTCCTTCTGAACAAGTGTTACTGTTTTCTGCACAAAAGCGATTCTTGCGAAGCAATGTGAACACTTCTGCTTCCCAGGCACAGAGAAGGTGCTAGCAGGGAATTCTCTGCCTGCCTTTCCCCAGTGCTCTGCAAGCTCTCCAGGACAACATAGAATCTGGGGCTCTGTGCTTTCTTTCGTTCTGAACAAGTGTTACTGTTTTCTGCACAAAAGCGATTCTTGCGAAGCAATGTGAACACTTCTGCTTCCCAGGCACAGAGAAGGTGCTAGCAAGGAATTCTCTGCCTGCCTTTCCCCAGTGCTCTGCAAGCTCTCCAGGACAACATAGATTCTGGGGCTCTGTGCTTTCTTTCCTTCTGAACAAGTGTTACTGTTTTCTGCACAAGAGCGATTCTTGCGAAGCAATGTGAACACTTCTGCTTCCCAGGCACAGAGAAGGTGCTAGCAGGGAATTCTCTGCCTGCCTTTCCCCAGTGCTCTGCAAGCTCTCCAGGACAACATAAAATCTGGGGCTCTGTGCTTTCTTTCCCTCTGAACAAGTGTTACTGTTTTCTGCACAAGAGCGATTCTTGCGAAGCAATGTGAACACTTCTGCTTCCCAGGCACAGAGAAGGTGCTAGCAGGGAATTCTCTGCCTGCCTTTCCCCAGTGCTCTGCAAGCTCTCTGGGACAACAGCAAATCTGGGGCTCTGTGCTTTCTTTCGTTCTGAACAAGTGTTACTGTTTTCTGCACAAAAGCGATTCTGCGAAGCAATGTGAACAGGCACAGAGAAGGTGCTAGCAGGGAATTCTCTGCCTGCCTTTCCCCAGTGCTCTGCAAGCTCTCCAGGGCAACATAAAATCTGGGGCTCTGTGCTTTCTTTCCTTCTGAACAAGTGTTACTGTTTTCTGCACAAAAGCGATTCTTGCGAAGCAATGTGAACACTTCTGCTTCCCAGGCACAGAGAAGGTGCTAGCAAGGAATTCTCTGCCTGCCTTTCCCCAGTGCTCTGCAAGCTCTCCAGGACAACATAAAATCTGGGGCTCTGTGCTTTCTTTCCTTCTGAACAAGTGTTACTGTTTTCTGCACAAAAGCGATTCTGCGAAGCAATGTGAACACTTCTGCTTCCCAGGCACAGAGAAGGTGCTAGGAAGGAATTCTCTGCCTGCCTTTCCCCAGTGCTCTGCAAGCTCTCCAGGACAACATAGAATATGGGGCTCTGTGCTTTCTTTCCTTCTGAACAAGTGTTACTGTTTTCTGCACAAAAGCGATTCTTGCGAAGCAATGTGAACACTTCTGCTTCCCAGGCACAGAGAAGGTGCTAGCAGGGAATTCTCTGCCTGCCTTTCCCCAGTGCTCTGCAAGCTCTCCAGGACAACATAGAATCTGGGGCTCTGTGCTTTCTTTCGTTCTGAACAAGTGTTACTGTTTTCTGCACAAAAGCGATTCTTGCGAAGCAATGTGAACACTTCTGCTTCCCAGGCACAGAGAAGGTGCTAGCAAGGAATTCTCTGCCTGCCTTTCCCCAGTGCTCTGCAAGCTCTCCAGGACAACATAGATTCTGGGGCTCTGTGCTTTCTTTCCTTCTGAACAAGTGTTACTGTTTTCTGCACAAAAGCGATTCTTGCGAAGCAATGTGAACACTTCTGCTTCCCAGGCACAGAGAAGGTGCTAGCAGGGAATTCTCTGCCTGCCTTTCCCCAGTGCTCTGCAAGCTCTCCAGGACAACATAAAATCTGGGGCTCTGTGCTTTCTTTCGTTCTGAACAAGTGTTACTGTTTTCTGCACAAAAGCGATTCTGCGAAGCAATGTGAACACTTCTGCTTCCCAGGCACAGAGAAGGTGCTAGCAGGGAATTCTCTGCCTGCCTTTCCCCAGTGCTCTGCAAGCTCTCCAGGACAACATAAAATCTGGGGCTCTGTGCTTTCTTTCCCTCTGAACAAGTGTTACTGTTTTCTGCACAAGAGCGATTCTTGCGAAGCAATGTGAACACTTCTGCTTCCCAGGCACAGAGAAGGTGCTAGCAGGGAATTCTCTGCCTGCCTTTCCCCAGTGCTCTGCAAGCTCTCCAGGACAACATAGAATCTGGGGCTCTGTGCTTTCTTTCCTTCTGAACAAGTGTTACTGTTTTCTGCACAAAAGCGATTCTGCGAAGCAATGTGAACAGGCACAGAGAAGGTGCTATCAGGGAATTCTCTGCCTGCCTTTCCCCAGTGCTCTGCAAGCTCTCCAGGACAACATAGAATCTGGGGCTCTGTGCTTTCTTTCCTTCTGAACAAGTGTTAGTGGTTTCTGCACAAAAGCGATTCTGCGAAGCAATGTGAACACTTCTGCTTCCCAGGCACAGAGAAGGTGCTAGCAAGGAATTCTCTGCCTGCCTTTCCCCAGTGCTCTGCAAGCTCTCCAGGACAACATAGAATCTGGGGCTCTGTGCTTTCTTTCCTTCTGAACAAGTGTTACTGTTTTCTGCACAAAAGCGATTCTGCGAAGCAATGTGAACACTTCTGCTTCCCAGGCACAGAGAAGGTGCTAGCAAGGAATTCTCTGCCTGCCTTTCCCCAGTGCTCTGCAAGCTCTCCAGGACAACATAGAATCTGGGGCTCTGTGCTTTCTTTCCTTCTGAACAAGTGTTACTGTTTTCTGCACAAAAGCGATTCTGCGAAGCAATGTGAACACTTCTGCTTCCCAGGCACAGAGAAGGTGCTAGCAAGGAATTCTCTGCCTGCCTTTCCCCAGTGCTCTGCAAGCTCTCCAGGACAACATAGAATCTGGGGCTCTGTGCTTTCTTTCGTTCTGAACAAGTGTTACTGTTTACTGCACAAAAGGGATTCTTGCGAAGCAATGTGAACACTTCTGCTTCCCAGGCACAGAGAAGGTGCTATCAGGGAATTCTCTACCTGCCTTTCCCCAGTGCTCTGCAAGCTCTCCAGGACAACATAAAATCTGGGGCTCTGTGCTTTCTTTCCTTCTGAACAAATGTTACTGTTTTCTGCACAAAAGCGATTCTGCGAAGCAATGTGAACAGGCACAGAGAAGGTGCTAGCAGGGAATTCTCTGCCTGCCTTTCCCCAGTGCTCTGCAAGCTCTCCAGGACAACATAAAATCTGGGGCTCTGTGCTTTCTTTCCTTCTGAACAAGTGTTACTGTTTTCTGCACAAAAGCGATTCTTGCGAAGCAATGTGAACACTTCTGCTTCCCAGGCACAGAGAAGGTGCTAGCAAGGAATTCTCTGCCTGCCTTTCCCCAGTGCTCTGCAAGCTCTCCAGGACAACATAGAATCTGGGGCTCTGTGCTTTCTTTCGTTCTGAACAAGTGTTAGTGTTTTCTGCACAAAAGCGATTCTGCGAAGCAATGTGAACACTTCTGCTTCCCAGGCACAGAGAAGGTGCTAGCAGGGAATTCTCTGCCTGCCTTTCCCCAGTGCTCTGCAAGCTCTCCAGGACAACAGCAAATCTGCGGCTCTGTGCTTTCTTTCCTTCTGAACAAGTGTTACTGTTTTCTGCACAAAAGCGATTCTGCGAAGCAATGTGAACAGGCACAGAGAAGGTGCTAGCAGGGAATTCTCTGCCTGCCTTTCCCCAGTGCTCTGCAAGCTCTCCAGGACAACATAGAATCTGGGGCTCTGTGCTTTCTTTCCTTCTGAACAAGTGTTACTGTTTTCTGCACAAAAGCGATTCTTGCGAAGCAATGTGAACACTTCTGCTTCCCAGGCACAGAGAAGGTGCTAGCAAGGAATTCTCTGCCTGCCTTTCCCCAGTGCTCTGCAAGCTCTCCAGGACAACATAGAATCTGGGGCTCTGTGCTTTCTTTCGTTCTGAACAAGTGTTACTGTTTTCTGCACAAAAGCGATTCTGCGAAGCAATGTGAACAGGCACAGAGAAGGTGCTATCAGGGAATTCTCTGCCTGCCTTTCCCCAGTGCTCTGCAAGCTCTCTGGGACAACAGCAAATCTGGGGCTCTGTGCTTTCTTTCGTTCTGAACAAGTGTTACTGTTTTCTGCACAAAAGCGATTCTGCGAAGCAATGTGAACAGGCACAGAGAAGGTGCTAGCAGGGAATTCTCTGCCTGCCTTTCCCCAGTGCTCTGCAAGCTCTCCAGTGCAACATAAAATCTGGGGCTCTGTGCTTTCTTTCGTTCTGAACAAGTGTTACTGTTTTCTGCACAAAAGCGATTCTTGCGAAGCAATGTGAACACTTCTGCTTCCCAGGCACAGAGAAGGTGCTAGCAAGGAATTCTCTGCCTGCCTTTCCCCAGTGCTCTGCAAGCTCTCCAGGACAACATAAAATCTGGGGCTCTGTGCTTTCTTTCCTTCTGAACAAGTGTTACTGTTTTCTGCACAAAAGCGATTCTGCGAAGCAATGTGAACAGGCACAGAGAAGGTGCTATCAGGGAATTCTCTGCCTGCCTTTCCCCAGTGCTCTGCAAGCTCTCCAGGACAACATAGAATCTGGGGCTCTGTGCTTTCTTTCCTTCTGAACAAGTGTTACTGTTTTCTGCACAAAAGCGATTCTGCGAAGCAATGTGAACACTTCTGCTTCCCAGGCACAGAGAAGGTGCTAGGAAGGAATTCTCTGCCTGCCTTTCCCCAGTGCTCTGCAAGCTCTCCAGGACAACATAGAATCTGGGGCTCTGTGCTTTCTTTCCTTCTGAACAAGTGTTACTGTTTTCTGCACAAAAGCGATTCTTGCGAAGCAATGTGAACACTTCTGCTTCCCAGGCACAGAGAAGGTGCTAGCAGGGAATTCTCTGCCTGCCTTTCCCCAGTGCTCTGCAAGCTCTCCAGGACAACATAGAATCTGGGGCTCTGTGCTTTCTTTCCTTCTGAACAAGTGTTACTGTTTTCTGCACAAAAGCGATTCTTGCGAAGCAATGTGAACAGGCACAGAGAAGGTGCTAGCAGGGAATTCTCTGCCTGCCTTTCCCCAGTGCTCTGTAAGCTCTCCAGGACAACATAGAATCTGGGGCTCTGTGCTTTCTTTCCTTCTGAACAAGTGTTACTGTTTTCTGCACAAAAGCGATTCTTGCGAAGCAATGTGAACACTTCTGCTTACCAGGCACAGAGAAGGTGCTAGCAGGGAATTCTCTGCCTGCCTTTCCCCAGTGCTCTGCAAGCTCTCCAGGACAACATAGAATCTGGGGCTCTGTGCTTTCTTTCGTTCTGAACAAGTGTTACTGTTTTCTGCACAAAAGCGATTCTTGCGAAGCAATGTGAACACTTCTGCTTCCCAGGCACAGAGAAGGTGCTAGCAAGGAATTCTCTGCCTGCCTTTCCCCAGTGCTCTGCAAGCTCTCCAGGACAACATAGAATCTGGGGCTCTGTGCTTTCTTTCCTTCTGAACAAGTGTTACTGTTTTCTGCACAAAAGCGATTCTGCGAAGCAATGTGAACAGGCACAGAGAAGGTGCTATCAGGGAATTCTCTGCCTGCCTTTCCCCAGTGCTCTGCAAGCTCTCCAGGACAACATAGAATCTGGGGCTCTGTGCTTTCTTTCCTTCTGAACAAGTGTTACTGTTTTCTGCACAAAAGCGATTCTGCGAAGCAATGTGAACACTTCTGCTTCCCAGGCACAGAGAAGGTGCTATCAGGGAATTCTCTGCCTGCCTTTCCCCAGTGCTCTGCAAGCTCTCCAGGACAACATAGAATCTGGGGCTCTGTGCTTTCTTTCCTTCTGAACAAGTGTTACTGTTTTCTGCACAAAAGCGATTCTGCGAAGCAATGTGAACAGGCACAGAGAAGGTGCTAGCAGGGAATTCTCTGCCTGCCTTTCCCCAGTGCTCTGCAAGCTCTCCAGGACAACATAGAATCTGGGTCTCTGTGCTTTCTTTCCTTCTGAACAAGTGTTACTGTTTTCTGCACAAAAGCGATTCTTGCGAAGCAATGTGAACACTTCTGCTTCCCAGGCACAGAGAAGGTGCTAGCAAGGAATTCTCTGCCTGCCTTTCCCCAGTGCTCTGCAAGCTCTCCAGGACAACATAGAATCTGGGGCTCTGTGCTTTCTTTCGTTCTGAACAAGTGTTACTGTTTTCTGCACAAAAGCGATTCTGCGAAGCAATGTGAACAGGCACAGAGAAGGTGCTATCAGGGAATTCTCTGCCTGCCTTTCCCCAGTGCTCTGCAAGCTCTCCAGGACAACATAGAATCTGGGGCTCTGTGCTTTCTTTCCTTCTGAACAAGTGTTACTGTTTTCTGCACAAAAGCGATTCTTGCGAAGCAATGTGAACACTTCTGCTTCCCAGGCACAGAGAAGGTGCTATCAGGGAATTCTCTGCCTGCCTTTCCCCAGTGCTCTGCAAGCTCTCCAGGACAACATAGAATCTGGGGCTCTGTGCTTTCTTTCCTTCTGAACAAGTGTTACTGTTTTCTGCACAAAAGCGATTCTGCGAAGCAATGTGAAGAGGCACAGAGAAGGTGCTATCAGGGAATTCTCTGCCTGCCTTTCCCCAGTGCTCTGCAAGCTCTCCAGGACAACATAGAATCTGGGGCTCTGTGCTTTCTTTCGTTCTGAACAAGTGTTAGTGTTTTCTGCACAAAAGCGATTCTGCGAAGCAATGTGAACACTTCTGCTTCCCAGGCACAAAGAAGGTGCTAGCAGGGAATTCTCTGCCTGCCTTTCCCCAGTGCTCTGCAAGCTCTCCAGGACAACATAGAATCTGGGGCTCTGTGCTTTCTTTCCTTCTGAACAAGTGTTACTGTTTTCTGCACAAAAGCGATTCTGCGAAGCAATGTGAACAGGCACAGAGAAGGTGCTAGCAGGGAATTCTCTGCCTGCCTTTCCCCAGTGCTCTGCAAGCTCTCCAGGACAACATAGAATCTGGGGCTCTGTGCTTTCTTTCCTTCTGAACAAGTGTTACTGTTTTCTGCACAAAAGCGATTCTTGCGAAGCAATGTGAACACTTCTGCTTCCCAGGCACAGAGAAGGTGCTAGCAGGGAATTCTCTGCCTGCCTTTCCCCAGTGCTCTGCAAGCTCTCCAGGACAACATAGAATCTGGGGCTCTGTGCTTTCTTTCCTTCTGAACAAGTGTTACTGTTTTCTGCACAAAAGCGATTCTTGCGAAGCAATGTGAAGAGGCACAGAGAAGGTGCTAGCAGGGAATTCTCTGCCTGCCTTTCCCCAGTGCTCTGTAAGCTCTCCAGGACAACATAGAATCTGGGGCTCTGTGCTTTCTTTCCTTCTGAACAAGTGTTACTGTTTTCTGCACAAAAGCGATTCTTGCGAAGCAATGTGAACACTTCTGCTTACCAGGCACAGAGAAGGTGCTAGCAGGGAATTCTCTGCCTGCCTTTCCCCAGTGCTCTGCAAGCTCTCCAGGACAACATAGAATCTGGGGCTCTGTGCTTTCTTTCCTTCTGAACAAGTGTTACTGTTTTCTGCACAAAAGCGATTCTTGCGAAGCAATGTGAACACTTCTGCTTCCCAGGCACAGAGAAGGTGCTAGCAAGGAATTCTCTGCCTGCCTTTCCCCAGTGCTCTGCAAGCTCTCCAGGACAACATAGAATCTGGGGCTCTGTGCTTTCTTTCGTTCTGAATAAGTGTTACTGTTTTCTGCACAAAAGCGATTCTGCGAAGCAATGTGAACAGGCACAGAGAAGGTGCTATCAGGGAATTCTCTGCCTGCCTTTCCCCAGTGCTCTGCAAGCTCTCCAGGACAACATAGAATCTGGGGCTCTGTGCTTTCTTTCCTTCTGAACAAGTGTTAGTGTTTTCTGCACAAAAGCGATTCTGCGAAGCAATGTGAACACTTCTGCTTCCCAGGCACAAAGAAGGTGCTAGCAGGGAATTCTCTGCCTGCCTTTCCCCAGTGCTCTGCAAGCTCTCCAGGACAACATAGAATCTGGGGCTCTGTGCTTTCTTTCGTTCTGAACAAGTGTTACTGTTTTCTGCACAAAAGCGATTCTGCGAAGCAATGTGAACAGGCACAGAGAAGGTGCTAGCAGGGAATTCTCTGCCTGCCTTTCCCCAGTGCTCTGCAAGCTCTCCAGGACAACATAGAATCTGGGGCTCTGTGCTTTCTTTCCTTCTGAACAAGTGTTACTGTTTTCTGCACAAAAGCGATTCTTGCGAAGCAATGTGAACACTTCTGCTTACCAGGCACAGAGAAGGTGCTAGCAGGGAATTCTCTGCCTGCCTTTCCCCAGTGCTCTGCAAGCTCTCCAGGACAACATAGAATCTGGGGCTCTGTGCTTTCTTTCGTTCTGAACAAGTGTTAGTGTTTTCTGCACAAAAGCGATTCTGCGAAGCAATGTGAACACTTCTGCTTCCCAGGCACAGAGAAGGTGCTAGCAGGGAATTCTCTGCCTGCCTTTCCCCAGTGCTCTGCAAGCTCTCCAGGACAACAGCAAATCTGCGGCTCTGTGCTTTCTTTCCTTCTGAACAAGTGTTACTGTTTTCTGCACAAAAGCGATTCTGCGAAGCAATGTGAACAGGCACAGAGAAGGTGCTAGCAGGGAATTCTCTGCCTGCCTTTCCCCAGTGCTCTGCAAGCTCTCCAGGACAACATAGAATCTGGGGCTCTGTGCTTTCTTTCCTTCTGAACAAGTGTTACTGTTTTCTGCACAAAAGCGATTCTTGCGAAGCAATGTGAACACTTCTGCTTCCCAGGCACAGAGAAGGTGCTAGCAAGGAATTCTCTGCCTGCCTTTCCCCAGTGCTCTGCAAGCTCTCCAGGACAACATAGAATCTGGGGCTCTGTGCTTTCTTTCGTTCTGAACAAGTGTTACTGTTTTCTGCACAAAAGCGATTCTGCGAAGCAATGTGAACAGGCACAGAGAAGGTGCTATCAGGGAATTCTCTGCCTGCCTTTCCCCAGTGCTCTGCAAGCTCTCTGGGACAACAGCAAATCTGGGGCTCTGTGCTTTCTTTCGTTCTGAACAAGTGTTACTGTTTTCTGCACAAAAGCGATTCTGCGAAGCAATGTGAACAGGCACAGAGAAGGTGCTAGCAGGGAATTCTCTGCCTGCCTTTCCCCAGTGCTCTGCAAGCTCTCCAGTGCAACATAAAATCTGGGGCTCTGTGCTTTCTTTCCTTCTGAACAAGTGTTACTGTTTTCTGCACAAAAGCGATTCTTGCGAAGCAATGTGAACACTTCTGCTTCCCAGGCACAGAGAAGGTGCTAGCAAGGAATTCTCTGCCTGCCTTTCCCCAGTGCTCTGCAAGCTCTCCAGGACAACATAAAATCTGGGGCTCTGTGCTTTCTTTCCTTCTGAACAAGTGTTACTGTTTTCTGCACAAAAGCGATTCTGCGAAGCAATGTGAACAGGCACAGAGAAGGTGCTATCAGGGAATTCTCTGCCTGCCTTTCCCCAGTGCTCTGCAAGCTCTCCAGGACAACATAGAATCTGGGGCTCTGTGCTTTCTTTCCTTCTGAACAAGTGTTACTGTTTTCTGCACAAAAGCGATTCTGCGAAGCAATGTGAACACTTCTGCTTCCCAGGCACAGAGAAGGTGCTAGGAAGGAATTCTCTGCCTGCCTTTCCCCAGTGCTCTGCAAGCTCTCCAGGACAACATAGAATCTGGGGCTCTGTGCTTTCTTTCCTTCTGAACAAGTGTTACTGTTTTCTGCACAAAAGCGATTCTTGCGAAGCAATGTGAACACTTCTGCTTCCCAGGCACAGAGAAGGTGCTAGCAGGGAATTCTCTGCCTGCCTTTCCCCAGTGCTCTGCAAGCTCTCCAGGACAACATAGAATCTGGGGCTCTGTGCTTTCTTTCCTTCTGAACAAGTGTTACTGTTTTCTGCACAAAAGCGATTCTTGCGAAGCAATGTGAACAGGCACAGAGAAGGTGCTAGCAGGGAATTCTCTGCCTGCCTTTCCCCAGTGCTCTGTAAGCTCTCCAGGACAACATAGAATCTGGGGCTCTGTGCTTTCTTTCCTTCTGAACAAGTGTTACTGTTTTCTGCACAAAAGCGATTCTTGCGAAGCAATGTGAACACTTCTGCTTACCAGGCACAGAGAAGGTGCTAGCAGGGAATTCTCTGCCTGCCTTTCCCCAGTGCTCTGCAAGCTCTCCAGGACAACATAGAATCTGGGGCTCTGTGCTTTCTTTCGTTCTGAACAAGTGTTACTGTTTTCTGCACAAAAGCGATTCTTGCGAAGCAATGTGAACACTTCTGCTTCCCAGGCACAGAGAAGGTGCTAGCAAGGAATTCTCTGCCTGCCTTTCCCCAGTGCTCTGCAAGCTCTCCAGGACAACATAGAATCTGGGGCTCTGTGCTTTCTTTCGTTCTGAACAAGTGTTACTGTTTTCTGCACAAAAGCGATTCTGCGAAGCAATGTGAACAGGCACAGAGAAGGTGCTATCAGGGAATTCTCTGCCTGCCTTTCCCCAGTGCTCTGCAAGCTCTCCAGGACAACATAGAATCTGGGGCTCTGTGCTTTCTTTCCTTCTGAACAAGTGTTACTGTTTTCTGCACAAAAGCGATTCTGCGAAGCAATGTGAACACTTCTGCTTCCCAGGCACAGAGAAGGTGCTATCAGGGAATTCTCTGCCTGCCTTTCCCCAGTGCTCTGCAAGCTCTCCAGGACAACATAGAATCTGGGGCTCTGTGCTTTCTTTCCTTCTGAACAAGTGTTACTGTTTTCTGCACAAAAGCGATTCTGCGAAGCAATGTGAACAGGCACAGAGAAGGTGCTATCAGGGAATTCTCTGCCTGCCTTTCCCCAGTGCTCTGCAAGCTCTCCAGGACAACATAGAATCTGGGTCTCTGTGCTTTCTTTCCTTCTGAACAAGTGTTACTGTTTTCTGCACAAAAGCGATTCTTGCGAAGCAATGTGAACACTTCTGCTTCCCAGGCACAGAGAAGGTGCTAGCAAGGAATTCTCTGCCTGCCTTTCCCCAGTGCTCTGCAAGCTCTCCAGGACAACATAGAATCTGGGGCTCTGTGCTTTCTTTCGTTCTGAACAAGTGTTACTGTTTTCTGCACAAAAGCGATTCTGCGAAGCAATGTGAACAGGCACAGAGAAGGTGCTATCAGGGAATTCTCTGCCTGCCTTTCCCCAGTGCTCTGCAAGCTCTCCAGGACAACATAGAATCTGGGGCTCTGTGCTTTCTTTCCTTCTGAACAAGTGTTACTGTTTTCTGCACAAAAGCGATTCTTGCGAAGCAATGTGAACACTTCTGCTTCCCAGGCACAGAGAAGGTGCTATCAGGGAATTCTCTGCCTGCCTTTCCCCAGTGCTCTGCAAGCTCTCCAGGACAACATAGAATCTGGGGCTCTGTGCTTTCTTTCCTTCTGAACAAGTGTTACTGTTTTCTGCACAAAAGCGATTCTGCGAAGCAATGTGAAGAGGCACAGAGAAGGTGCTATCAGGGAATTCTCTGCCTGCCTTTCCCCAGTGCTCTGCAAGCTCTCCAGGACAACATAGAATCTGGGGCTCTGTGCTTTCTTTCGTTCTGAACAAGTGTTAGTGTTTTCTGCACAAAAGCGATTCTGCGAAGCAATGTGAACACTTCTGCTTCCCAGGCACAAAGAAGGTGCTAGCAGGGAATTCTCTGCCTGCCTTTCCCCAGTGCTCTGCAAGCTCTCCAGGACAACATAGAATCTGGGGCTCTGTGCTTTCTTTCGTTCTGAACAAGTGTTACTGTTTTCTGCACAAAAGCGATTCTGCGAAGCAATGTGAACAGGCACAGAGAAGGTGCTATCAGGGAATTCTCTGCCTGCCTTTCCCCAGTGCTCTGCAAGCTCTCCAGGACAACATAGAATCTGGGGCTCTGTGCTTTCTTTCCTTCTGAACAAGTGTTACTGTTTTCTGCACAAAAGCGATTCTTGCGAAGCAATGTGAACACTTCTGCTTCCCAGGCACAGAGAAGGTGCTAGCAGGGAATTCTCTGCCTGCCTTTCCCCAGTGCTCTGCAAGCTCTCCAGGACAACATAGAATCTGGGGCTCTGTGCTTTCTTTCCTTCTGAACAAGTGTTACTGTTTTCTGCACAAAAGCGATTCTTGCGAAGCAATGTGAACAGGCACAGAGAAGGTGCTAGCAGGGAATTCTCTGCCTGCCTTTCCCCAGTGCTCTGCAAGCTCTCCAGGACAACATAGAATCTGGGGCTCTGTGCTTTCTTTCCTTCTGAACAAGTGTTACTGTTTTCTGCACAAAAGCGATTCTTGCGAAGCAATGTGAACACTTCTGCTTACCAGGCACAGAGAAGGTGCTAGCAGGGAATTCTCTGCCTGCCTTTCCCCAGTGCTCTGCAAGCTCTCCAGGACAACATAGAATCTGGGGCTCTGTGCTTTCTTTCCTTCTGAACAAGTGTTACTGTTTTCTGCACAAAAGCGATTCTTGCGAAGCAATGTGAACACTTCTGCTTCCCAGGCACAGAGAAGGTGCTAGCAAGGAATTCTCTGCCTGCCTTTCCCCAGTGCTCTGCAAGCTCTCCAGGACAACATAGAATCTGGGGCTCTGTGCTTTCTTTCGTTCTGAATAAGTGTTACTGTTTTCTGCACAAAAGCGATTCTGCGAAGCAATGTGAACAGGCACAGAGAAGGTGCTATCAGGGAATTCTCTGCCTGCCTTTCCCCAGTGCTCTGCAAGCTCTCCAGGACAACATAGAATCTGGGGCTCTGTGCTTTCTTTCCTTCTGAACAAGTGTTAGTGTTTTCTGCACAAAAGCGATTCTGCGAAGCAATGTGAACACTTCTGCTTCCCAGGCACAAAGAAGGTGCTAGCAGGGAATTCTCTGCCTGCCTTTCCCCAGTGCTCTGCAAGCTCTCCAGGACAACATAGAATCTGGGGCTCTGTGCTTTCTTTCGTTCTGAACAAGTGTTACTGTTTTCTGCACAAAAGCGATTCTGCGAAGCAATGTGAACAGGCACAGAGAAGGTGCTAGCAGGGAATTCTCTGCCTGCCTTTCCCCAGTGCTCTGCAAGCTCTCCAGGACAACATAGAATCTGGGGCTCTGTGCTTTCTTTCCTTCTGAACAAGTGTTACTGTTTTCTGCACAAAAGCGATTCTTGCGAAGCAATGTGAACACTTCTGCTTACCAGGCACAGAGAAGGTGCTAGCAGGGAATTCTCTGCCTGCCTTTCCCCAGTGCTCTGCAAGCTCTCCAGGACAACATAGAATCTGGGGCTCTGTGCTTTCTTTCGTTCTGAACAAGTGTTAGTGTTTTCTGCACAAAAGCGATTCTGCGAAGCAATGTGAACACTTCTGCTTCCCAGGCACAGAGAAGGTGCTAGCAGGGAATTCTCTGCCTGCCTTTCCCCAGTGCTCTGCAAGCTCTCCAGGACAACAGCAAATCTGCGGCTCTGTGCTTTCTTTCCTTCTGAACAAGTGTTACTGTTTTCTGCACAAAAGCGATTCTGCGAAGCAATGTGAACAGGCACAGAGAAGGTGCTAGCAGGGAATTCTCTGCCTGCCTTTCCCCAGTGCTCTGCAAGCTCTCCAGGACAACATAGAATCTGGGGCTCTGTGCTTTCTTTCCTTCTGAACAAGTGTTACTGTTTTCTGCACAAAAGCGATTCTTGCGAAGCAATGTGAACACTTCTGCTTCCCAGGCACAGAGAAGGTGCTAGCAAGGAATTCTCTGCCTGCCTTTCCCCAGTGCTCTGCAAGCTCTCCAGGACAACATAGAATCTGGGGCTCTGTGCTTTCTTTCGTTCTGAACAAGTGTTACTGTTTTCTGCACAAAAGCGATTCTGCGAAGCAATGTGAACAGGCACAGAGAAGGTGCTATCAGGGAATTCTCTGCCTGCCTTTCCCCAGTGCTCTGCAAGCTCTCTGGGACAACAGCAAATCTGGGGCTCTGTGCTTTCTTTCGTTCTGAACAAGTGTTACTGTTTTCTGCACAAAAGCGATTCTGCGAAGCAATGTGAACAGGCACAGAGAAGGTGCTAGCAGGGAATTCTCTGCCTGCCTTTCCCCAGTGCTCTGCAAGCTCTCCAGTGCAACATAAAATCTGGGGCTCTGTGCTTTCTTTCCTTCTGAACAAGTGTTACTGTTTTCTGCACAAAAGCGATTCTTGCGAAGCAATGTGAACACTTCTGCTTCCCAGGCACAGAGAAGGTGCTAGCAAGGAATTCTCTGCCTGCCTTTCCCCAGTGCTCTGCAAGCTCTCCAGGACAACATAAAATCTGGGGCTCTGTGCTTTCTTTCCTTCTGAACAAGTGTTACTGTTTTCTGCACAAAAGCGATTCTGCGAAGCAATGTGAACAGGCACAGAGAAGGTGCTATCAGGGAATTCTCTGCCTGCCTTTCCCCAGTGCTCTGCAAGCTCTCCAGGACAACATAGAATCTGGGGCTCTGTGCTTTCTTTCCTTCTGAACAAGTGTTACTGTTTTCTGCACAAAAGCGATTCTGCGAAGCAATGTGAACACTTCTGCTTCCCAGGCACAGAGAAGGTGCTAGGAAGGAATTCTCTGCCTGCCTTTCCCCAGTGCTCTGCAAGCTCTCCAGGACAACATAGAATCTGGGGCTCTGTGCTTTCTTTCCTTCTGAACAAGTGTTACTGTTTTCTGCACAAAAGCGATTCTTGCGAAGCAATGTGAACACTTCTGCTTCCCAGGCACAGAGAAGGTGCTAGCAAGGAATTCTCTGCCTGCCTTTCCCCAGTGCTCTGCAAGCTCTCCAGGACAACATAGAATCTGGGGCTCTGTGCTTTCTTTCGTTCTGAACAAGTGTTACTGTTTTCTGCACAAAAGCGATTCTGCGAAGCAATGTGAACAGGCACAGAGAAGGTGCTATCAGGGAATTCTCTGCCTGCCTTTCCCCAGTGCTCTGCAAGCTCTCTGGGACAACAGCAAATCTGGGGCTCTGTGCTTTCTTTCGTTCTGAACAAGTGTTACTGTTTTCTGCACAAAAGCGATTCTGCGAAGCAATGTGAACAGGCACAGAGAAGGTGCTAGCAGGGAATTCTCTGCCTGCCTTTCCCCAGTGCTCTGCAAGCTCTCCAGTGCAACATAAAATCTGGGGCTCTGTGCTTTCTTTCCTTCTGAACAAGTGTTACTGTTTTCTGCACAAAAGCGATTCTTGCGAAGCAATGTGAACACTTCTGCTTCCCAGGCACAGAGAAGGTGCTAGCAAGGAATTCTCTGCCTGCCTTTCCCCAGTGCTCTGCAAGCTCTCCAGGACAACATAAAATCTGGGGCTCTGTGCTTTCTTTCCTTCTGAACAAGTGTTACTGTTTTCTGCACAAAAGCGATTCTGCGAAGCAATGTGAACACTTCTGCTTCCCAGGCACAGAGAAGGTGCTAGCAAGGAATTCTCTGCCTGCCTTTCCCCAGTGCTCTGCAAGCTCTCCAGGACAACATAGAATCTGGGGCTCTGTGCTTTCTTTCCTTCTGAACAAGTGTTACTGTTTTCTGCACAAAAGCGATTCTGCGAAGCAATGTGAACACTTCTGCTTCCCAGGCACAGAGAAGGTGCTAGGAAGGAATTCTCTGCCTGCCTTTCCCCAGTGCTCTGCAAGCTCTCCAGGACAACATAGAATCTGGGGCTCTGTGCTTTCTTTCCTTCTGAACAAGTGTTACTGTTTTCTGCACAAAAGCGATTCTTGCGAAGCAATGTGAACACTTCTGCTTCCCAGGCACAGAGAAGGTGCTAGCAGGGAATTCTCTGCCTGCCTTTCCCCAGTGCTCTGCAAGCTCTCCAGGACAACATAGAATCTGGGGCTCTGTGCTTTCTTTCCTTCTGAACAAGTGTTACTGTTTTCTGCACAAAAGCGATTCTTGCGAAGCAATGTGAACAGGCACAGAGAAGGTGCTAGCAGGGAATTCTCTGCCTGCCTTTCCCCAGTGCTCTGTAAGCTCTCCAGGACAACATAGAATCTGGGGCTCTGTGCTTTCTTTCCTTCTGAACAAGTGTTACTGTTTTCTGCACAAAAGCGATTCTTGCGAAGCAATGTGAACACTTCTGCTTCCCAGGCACAGAGAAGGTGCTAGCAAGGAATTCTCTGCCTGCCTTTCCCCAGTGCTCTGCAAGCTCTCCAGGACAACATAGAATCTGGGGCTCTGTGCTTTCTTTCGTTCTGAACAAGTGTTAGTGTTTTCTGCACAAAAGCGATTCTGCGAAGCAATGTGAACACTTCTGCTTCCCAGGCACAGAGAAGGTGCTAGCAGGGAATTCTCTGCCTGCCTTTCCCCAGTGCTCTGCAAGCTCTCCAGGACAACAGCAAATCTGCGGCTCTGTGCTTTCTTTCCTTCTGAACAAGTGTTACTGTTTTCTGCACAAAAGCGATTCTGCGAAGCAATGTGAACAGGCACAGAGAAGGTGCTAGCAGGGAATTCTCTGCCTGCCTTTCCCCAGTGCTCTGCAAGCTCTCCAGGACAACATAGAATCTGGGGCTCTGTGCTTTCTTTCCTTCTGAACAAGTGTTACTGTTTTCTGCACAAAAGCGATTCTTGCGAAGCAATGTGAACACTTCTGCTTCCCAGGCACAGAGAAGGTGCTAGCAAGGAATTCTCTGCCTGCCTTTCCCCAGTGCTCTGCAAGCTCTCCAGGACAACATAGAATCTGGGGCTCTGTGCTTTCTTTCGTTCTGAACAAGTGTTACTGTTTTCTGCACAAAAGCGATTCTGCGAAGCAATGTGAACAGGCACAGAGAAGGTGCTATCAGGGAATTCTCTGCCTGCCTTTCCCCAGTGCTCTGCAAGCTCTCTGGGACAACAGCAAATCTGGGGCTCTGTGCTTTCTTTCGTTCTGAACAAGTGTTACTGTTTTCTGCACAAAAGCGATTCTGCGAAGCAATGTGAACAGGCACAGAGAAGGTGCTATCAGGGAATTCTCTGCCTGCCTTTCCCCAGTGCTCTGCAAGCTCTCCAGTGCAACATAAAATCTGGGGCTCTGTGCTTTCTTTCCTTCTGAACAAGTGTTACTGTTTTCTGCACAAAAGCGATTCTTGCGAAGCAATGTGAACACTTTTGCTTCCCAGGCACAGAGAAGGTGCTAGCAAGGAATTCTCTGCCTGCCTTTCCCCAGTGCTCTGCAAGCTCTCCAGGACAACATAAAATCTGGGGCTCTGTGCTTTCTTTCCTTCTGAACAAGTGTTACTGTTTTCTGCACAAAAGCGATTCTGCGAAGCAATGTGAACAGGCACAGAGAAGGTGCTATCAGGGAATTCTCTGCCTGCCTTTCCCCAGTGCTCTGCAAGCTCTCCAGGACAACATAGAATCTGGGGCTCTGTGCTTTCTTTCCTTCTGAACAAGTGTTACTGTTTTCTGCACAAAAGCGATTCTGCGAAGCAATGTGAACACTTCTGCTTCCCAGGCACAGAGAAGGTGCTAGGAAGGAATTCTCTGCCTGCCTTTCCCCAGTGCTCTGCAAGCTCTCCAGGACAACATAGAATCTGGGGCTCTGTGCTTTCTTTCCTTCTGAACAAGTGTTACTGTTTTCTGCACAAAAGCGATTCTTGCGAAGCAATGTGAACACTTCTGCTTCCCAGGCACAGAGAAGGTGCTAGCAGGGAATTCTCTGCCTGCCTTTCCCCAGTGCTCTGCAAGCTCTCCAGGACAACATAGAATCTGGGGCTCTGTGCTTTCTTTCCTTCTGAACAAGTGTTACTGTTTTCTGCACAAAAGCGATTCTTGCGAAGCAATGTGAACAGGCACAGAGAAGGTGCTAGCAGGGAATTCTCTGCCTGCCTTTCCCCAGTGCTCTGTAAGCTCTCCAGGACAACATAGAATCTGGGGCTCTGTGCTTTCTTTCCTTCTGAACAAGTGTTACTGTTTTCTGCACAAAAGCGATTCTTGCGAAGCAATGTGAACACTTCTGCTTACCAGGCACAGAGAAGGTGCTAGCAGGGAATTCTCTGCCTGCCTTTCCCCAGTGCTCTGCAAGCTCTCCAGGACAACATAGAATCTGGGGCTCTGTGCTTTCTTTCGTTCTGAACAAGTGTTACTGTTTTCTGCACAAAAGCGATTCTTGCGAAGCAATGTGAACACTTCTGCTTCCCAGGCACAGAGAAGGTGCTAGCAAGGAATTCTCTGCCTGCCTTTCCCCAGTGCTCTGCAAGCTCTCCAGGACAACATAGAATCTGGGGCTCTGTGCTTTCTTTCGTTCTGAACAAGTGTTACTGTTTTCTGCACAAAAGCGATTCTGCGAAGCAATGTGAACAGGCACAGAGAAGGTGCTATCAGGGAATTCTCTGCCTGCCTTTCCCCAGTGCTCTGCAAGCTCTCCAGGACAACATAGAATCTGGGGCTCTGTGCTTTCTTTCCTTCTGAACAAGTGTTACTGTTTTCTGCACAAAAGCGATTCTGCGAAGCAATGTGAACACTTCTGCTTCCCAGGCACAGAGAAGGTGCTATCAGGGAATTCTCTGCCTGCCTTTCCCCAGTGCTCTGCAAGCTCTCCAGGACAACATAGAATCTGGGGCTCTGTGCTTTCTTTCCTTCTGAACAAGTGTTACTGTTTTCTGCACAAAAGCGATTCTGCGAAGCAATGTGAACAGGCACAGAGAAGGTGCTATCAGGGAATTCTCTGCCTGCCTTTCCCCAGTGCTCTGCAAGCTCTCCAGGACAACATAGAATCTGGGGCTCTGTGCTTTCTTTCCTTCTGAACAAGTGTTACTGTTTTCTGCACAAAAGCGATTCTGCGAAGCAATGTGAACACTTCTGCTTCCCAGGCACAGAGAAGGTGCTAGGAAGGAATTCTCTGCCTGCCTTTCCCCAGTGCTCTGCAAGCTCTCCAGGACAACATAGAATCTGGGGCTCTGTGCTTTCTTTCCTTCTGAACAAGTGTTACTGTTTTCTGCACAAAAGCGATTCTTGCGAAGCAATGTGAACACTTCTGCTTCCCAGGCACAGAGAAGGTGCTAGCAGGGAATTCTCTGCCTGCCTTTCCCCAGTGCTCTGCAAGCTCTCCAGGACAACATAGAATCTGGGGCTCTGTGCTTTCTTTCCTTCTGAACAAGTGTTACTGTTTTCTGCACAAAAGCGATTCTTGCGAAGCAATGTGAACAGGCACAGAGAAGGTGCTAGCAGGGAATTCTCTGCCTGCCTTTCCCCAGTGCTCTGTAAGCTCTCCAGGACAACATAGAATCTGGGGCTCTGTGCTTTCTTTCCTTCTGAACAAGTGTTACTGTTTTCTGCACAAAAGCGATTCTTGCGAAGCAATGTGAACACTTCTGCTTCCCAGGCACAGAGAAGGTGCTAGCAAGGAATTCTCTGCCTGCCTTTCCCCAGTGCTCTGCAAGCTCTCCAGGACAACATAGAATCTGGGGCTCTGTGCTTTCTTTCGTTCTGAACAAGTGTTAGTGTTTTCTGCACAAAAGCGATTCTGCGAAGCAATGTGAACACTTCTGCTTCCCAGGCACAGAGAAGGTGCTAGCAGGGAATTCTCTGCCTGCCTTTCCCCAGTGCTCTGCAAGCTCTCCAGGACAACAGCAAATCTGCGGCTCTGTGCTTTCTTTCCTTCTGAACAAGTGTTACTGTTTTCTGCACAAAAGCGATTCTGCGAAGCAATGTGAACAGGCACAGAGAAGGTGCTAGCAGGGAATTCTCTGCCTGCCTTTCCCCAGTGCTCTGCAAGCTCTCCAGGACAACATAGAATCTGGGGCTCTGTGCTTTCTTTCCTTCTGAACAAGTGTTACTGTTTTCTGCACAAAAGCGATTCTTGCGAAGCAATGTGAACACTTCTGCTTCCCAGGCACAGAGAAGGTGCTAGCAAGGAATTCTCTGCCTGCCTTTCCCCAGTGCTCTGCAAGCTCTCCAGGACAACATAGAATCTGGGGCTCTGTGCTTTCTTTCGTTCTGAACAAGTGTTACTGTTTTCTGCACAAAAGCGATTCTGCGAAGCAATGTGAACAGGCACAGAGAAGGTGCTATCAGGGAATTCTCTGCCTGCCTTTCCCCAGTGCTCTGCAAGCTCTCTGGGACAACAGCAAATCTGGGGCTCTGTGCTTTCTTTCGTTCTGAACAAGTGTTACTGTTTTCTGCACAAAAGCGATTCTGCGAAGCAATGTGAACAGGCACAGAGAAGGTGCTATCAGGGAATTCTCTGCCTGCCTTTCCCCAGTGCTCTGCAAGCTCTCCAGTGCAACATAAAATCTGGGGCTCTGTGCTTTCTTTCCTTCTGAACAAGTGTTACTGTTTTCTGCACAAAAGCGATTCTTGCGAAGCAATGTGAACACTTCTGCTTCCCAGGCACAGAGAAGGTGCTAGCAAGGAATTCTCTGCCTGCCTTTCCCCAGTGCTCTGCAAGCTCTCCAGGACAACATAAAATCTGGGGCTCTGTGCTTTCTTTCCTTCTGAACAAGTGTTACTGTTTTCTGCACAAAAGCGATTCTGCGAAGCAATGTGAACAGGCACAGAGAAGGTGCTATCAGGGAATTCTCTGCCTGCCTTTCCCCAGTGCTCTGCAAGCTCTCCAGGACAACATAGAATCTGGGGCTCTGTGCTTTCTTTCCTTCTGAACAAGTGTTACTGTTTTCTGCACAAAAGCGATTCTGCGAAGCAATGTGAACACTTCTGCTTCCCAGGCACAGAGAAGGTGCTAGGAAGGAATTCTCTGCCTGCCTTTCCCCAGTGCTCTGCAAGCTCTCCAGGACAACATAGAATCTGGGGCTCTGTGCTTTCTTTCCTTCTGAACAAGTGTTACTGTTTTCTGCACAAAAGCGATTCTTGCGAAGCAATGTGAACACTTCTGCTTCCCAGGCACAGAGAAGGTGCTAGCAGGGAATTCTCTGCCTGCCTTTCCCCAGTGCTCTGCAAGCTCTCCAGGACAACATAGAATCTGGGGCTCTGTGCTTTCTTTCCTTCTGAACAAGTGTTACTGTTTTCTGCACAAAAGCGATTCTTGCGAAGCAATGTGAACAGGCACAGAGAAGGTGCTAGCAGGGAATTCTCTGCCTGCCTTTCCCCAGTGCTCTGTAAGCTCTCCAGGACAACATAGAATCTGGGGCTCTGTGCTTTCTTTCCTTCTGAACAAGTGTTACTGTTTTCTGCACAAAAGCGATTCTTGCGAAGCAATGTGAACACTTCTGCTTACCAGGCACAGAGAAGGTGCTAGCAGGGAATTCTCTGCCTGCCTTTCCCCAGTGCTCTGCAAGCTCTCCAGGACAACATAGAATCTGGGGCTCTGTGCTTTCTTTCGTTCTGAACAAGTGTTACTGTTTTCTGCACAAAAGCGATTCTTGCGAAGCAATGTGAACACTTCTGCTTCCCAGGCACAGAGAAGGTGCTAGCAAGGAATTCTCTGCCTGCCTTTCCCCAGTGCTCTGCAAGCTCTCAGGACAACATAGAATCTGGGGCTCTGTGCTTTCTTTCGTTCTGAACAAGTGTTACTGTTTTCTGCACAAAAGCGATTCTGCGAAGCAATGTGAACAGGCACAGAGAAGGTGCTATCAGGGAATTCTCTGCCTGCCTTTCCCCAGTGCTCTGCAAGCTCTCCAGGACAACATAGAATCTGGGGCTCTGTGCTTTCTTTCCTTCTGAACAAGTGTTACTGTTTTCTGCACAAAAGCGATTCTGCGAAGCAATGTGAACACTTCTGCTTCCCAGGCACAGAGAAGGTGCTATCAGGGAATTCTCTGCCTGCCTTTCCCCAGTGCTCTGCAAGCTCTCCAGGACAACATAGAATCTGGGGCTCTGTGCTTTCTTTCCTTCTGAACAAGTGTTACTGTTTTCTGCACAAAAGCGATTCTGCGAAGCAATGTGAACAGGCACAGAGAAGGTGCTAGCAGGGAATTCTCTGCCTGCCTTTCCCCAGTGCTCTGCAAGCTCTCCAGGACAACATAGAATCTGGGTCTCTGTGCTTTCTTTCCTTCTGAACAAGTGTTACTGTTTTCTGCACAAAAGCGATTCTTGCGAAGCAATGTGAACACTTCTGCTTCCCAGGCACAGAGAAGGTGCTAGCAAGGAATTCTCTGCCTGCCTTTCCCCAGTGCTCTGCAAGCTCTCCAGGACAACATAGAATCTGGGGCTCTGTGCTTTCTTTCGTTCTGAACAAGTGTTACTGTTTTCTGCACAAAAGCGATTCTGCGAAGCAATGTGAACAGGCACAGAGAAGGTGCTATCAGGGAATTCTCTGCCTGCCTTTCCCCAGTGCTCTGCAAGCTCTCCAGGACAACATAGAATCTGGGGCTCTGTGCTTTCTTTCCTTCTGAACAAGTGTTACTGTTTTCTGCACAAAAGCGATTCTTGCGAAGCAATGTGAACACTTCTGCTTCCCAGGCACAGAGAAGGTGCTATCAGGGAATTCTCTGCCTGCCTTTCCCCAGTGCTCTGCAAGCTCTCCAGGACAACATAGAATCTGGGGCTCTGTGCTTTCTTTCCTTCTGAACAAGTGTTACTGTTTTCTGCACAAAAGCGATTCTGCGAAGCAATGTGAAGAGGCACAGAGAAGGTGCTATCAGGGAATTCTCTGCCTGCCTTTCCCCAGTGCTCTGCAAGCTCTCCAGGACAACATAGAATCTGGGGCTCTGTGCTTTCTTTCGTTCTGAACAAGTGTTAGTGTTTTCTGCACAAAAGCGATTCTGCGAAGCAATGTGAACACTTCTGCTTCCCAGGCACAAAGAAGGTGCTAGCAGGGAATTCTCTGCCTGCCTTTCCCCAGTGCTCTGCAAGCTCTCCAGGACAACATAGAATCTGGGGCTCTGTGCTTTCTTTCGTTCTGAACAAGTGTTACTGTTTTCTGCACAAAAGCGATTCTGCGAAGCAATGTGAACAGGCACAGAGAAGGTGCTAGCAGGGAATTCTCTGCCTGCCTTTCCCCAGTGCTCTGCAAGCTCTCCAGGACAACATAGAATCTGGGGCTCTGTGCTTTCTTTCCTTCTGAACAAGTGTTACTGTTTTCTGCACAAAAGCGATTCTTGCGAAGCAATGTGAACACTTCTGCTTCCCAGGCACAGAGAAGGTGCTAGCAGGGAATTCTCTGCCTGCCTTTCCCCAGTGCTCTGCAAGCTCTCCAGGACAACATAGAATCTGGGGCTCTGTGCTTTCTTTCCTTCTGAACAAGTGTTACTGTTTTCTGCACAAAAGCGATTCTTGCGAAGCAATGTGAACAGGCACAGAGAAGGTGCTAGCAGGGAATTCTCTGCCTGCCTTTCCCCAGTGCTCTGTAAGCTCTCCAGGACAACATAGAATCTGGGGCTCTGTGCTTTCTTTCCTTCTGAACAAGTGTTACTGTTTTCTGCACAAAAGCGATTCTTGCGAAGCAATGTGAACACTTCTGCTTACCAGGCACAGAGAAGGTGCTAGCAGGGAATTCTCTGCCTGCCTTTCCCCAGTGCTCTGCAAGCTCTCCAGGACAACATAGAATCTGGGGCTCTGTGCTTTCTTTCCTTCTGAACAAGTGTTACTGTTTTCTGCACAAAAGCGATTCTTGCGAAGCAATGTGAACACTTCTGCTTCCCAGGCACAGAGAAGGTGCTAGCAAGGAATTCTCTGCCTGCCTTTCCCCAGTGCTCTGCAAGCTCTCCAGGACAACATAGAATCTGGGGCTCTGTGCTTTCTTTCGTTCTGAATAAGTGTTACTGTTTTCTGCACAAAAGCGATTCTGCGAAGCAATGTGAACAGGCACAGAGAAGGTGCTATCAGGGAATTCTCTGCCTGCCTTTCCCCAGTGCTCTGCAAGCTCTCCAGGACAACATAGAATCTGGGGCTCTGTGCTTTCTTTCCTTCTGAACAAGTGTTAGTGTTTTCTGCACAAAAGCGATTCTGCGAAGCAATGTGAACACTTCTGCTTCCCAGGCACAAAGAAGGTGCTAGCAGGGAATTCTCTGCCTGCCTTTCCCCAGTGCTCTGCAAGCTCTCCAGGACAACATAGAATCTGGGGCTCTGTGCTTTCTTTCGTTCTGAACAAGTGTTACTGTTTTCTGCACAAAAGCGATTCTGCGAAGCAATGTGAACAGGCACAGAGAAGGTGCTAGCAGGGAATTCTCTGCCTGCCTTTCCCCAGTGCTCTGCAAGCTCTCCAGGACAACATAGAATCTGGGGCTCTGTGCTTTCTTTCCTTCTGAACAAGTGTTACTGTTTTCTGCACAAAAGCGATTCTTGCGAAGCAATGTGAACACTTCTGCTTACCAGGCACAGAGAAGGTGCTAGCAGGGAATTCTCTGCCTGCCTTTCCCCAGTGCTCTGCAAGCTCTCCAGGACAACATAGAATCTGGGGCTCTGTGCTTTCTTTCGTTCTGAACAAGTGTTAGTGTTTTCTGCACAAAAGCGATTCTGCGAAGCAATGTGAACACTTCTGCTTCCCAGGCACAGAGAAGGTGCTAGCAGGGAATTCTCTGCCTGCCTTTCCCCAGTGCTCTGCAAGCTCTCCAGGACAACAGCAAATCTGCGGCTCTGTGCTTTCTTTCCTTCTGAACAAGTGTTACTGTTTTCTGCACAAAAGCGATTCTGCGAAGCAATGTGAACAGGCACAGAGAAGGTGCTAGCAGGGAATTCTCTGCCTGCCTTTCCCCAGTGCTCTGCAAGCTCTCCAGGACAACATAGAATCTGGGGCTCTGTGCTTTCTTTCCTTCTGAACAAGTGTTACTGTTTTCTGCACAAAAGCGATTCTTGCGAAGCAATGTGAACACTTCTGCTTCCCAGGCACAGAGAAGGTGCTAGCAAGGAATTCTCTGCCTGCCTTTCCCCAGTGCTCTGCAAGCTCTCCAGGACAACATAGAATCTGGGGCTCTGTGCTTTCTTTCGTTCTGAACAAGTGTTACTGTTTTCTGCACAAAAGCGATTCTGCGAAGCAATGTGAACAGGCACAGAGAAGGTGCTATCAGGGAATTCTCTGCCTGCCTTTCCCCAGTGCTCTGCAAGCTCTCTGGGACAACAGCAAATCTGGGGCTCTGTGCTTTCTTTCGTTCTGAACAAGTGTTACTGTTTTCTGCACAAAAGCGATTCTGCGAAGCAATGTGAACAGGCACAGAGAAGGTGCTAGCAGGGAATTCTCTGCCTGCCTTTCCCCAGTGCTCTGCAAGCTCTCCAGTGCAACATAAAATCTGGGGCTCTGTGCTTTCTTTCCTTCTGAACAAGTGTTACTGTTTTCTGCACAAAAGCGATTCTTGCGAAGCAATGTGAACACTTCTGCTTCCCAGGCACAGAGAAGGTGCTAGCAAGGAATTCTCTGCCTGCCTTTCCCCAGTGCTCTGCAAGCTCTCCAGGACAACATAAAATCTGGGGCTCTGTGCTTTCTTTCCTTCTGAACAAGTGTTACTGTTTTCTGCACAAAAGCGATTCTGCGAAGCAATGTGAACAGGCACAGAGAAGGTGCTATCAGGGAATTCTCTGCCTGCCTTTCCCCAGTGCTCTGCAAGCTCTCCAGGACAACATAGAATCTGGGGCTCTGTGCTTTCTTTCCTTCTGAACAAGTGTTACTGTTTTCTGCACAAAAGCGATTCTGCGAAGCAATGTGAACACTTCTGCTTCCCAGGCACAGAGAAGGTGCTAGGAAGGAATTCTCTGCCTGCCTTTCCCCAGTGCTCTGCAAGCTCTCCAGGACAACATAGAATCTGGGGCTCTGTGCTTTCTTTCCTTCTGAACAAGTGTTACTGTTTTCTGCACAAAAGCGATTCTTGCGAAGCAATGTGAACACTTCTGCTTCCCAGGCACAGAGAAGGTGCTAGCAAGGAATTCTCTGCCTGCCTTTCCCCAGTGCTCTGCAAGCTCTCCAGGACAACATAGAATCTGGGGCTCTGTGCTTTCTTTCGTTCTGAACAAGTGTTACTGTTTTCTGCACAAAAGCGATTCTGCGAAGCAATGTGAACAGGCACAGAGAAGGTGCTATCAGGGAATTCTCTGCCTGCCTTTCCCCAGTGCTCTGCAAGCTCTCTGGGACAACAGCAAATCTGGGGCTCTGTGCTTTCTTTCGTTCTGAACAAGTGTTACTGTTTTCTGCACAAAAGCGATTCTGCGAAGCAATGTGAACAGGCACAGAGAAGGTGCTAGCAGGGAATTCTCTGCCTGCCTTTCCCCAGTGCTCTGCAAGCTCTCCAGTGCAACATAAAATCTGGGGCTCTGTGCTTTCTTTCCTTCTGAACAAGTGTTACTGTTTTCTGCACAAAAGCGATTCTTGCGAAGCAATGTGAACACTTCTGCTTCCCAGGCACAGAGAAGGTGCTAGCAAGGAATTCTCTGCCTGCCTTTCCCCAGTGCTCTGCAAGCTCTCCAGGACAACATAAAATCTGGGGCTCTGTGCTTTCTTTCCTTCTGAACAAGTGTTACTGTTTTCTGCACAAAAGCGATTCTGCGAAGCAATGTGAACAGGCACAGAGAAGGTGCTATCAGGGAATTCTCTGCCTGCCTTTCCCCAGTGCTCTGCAAGCTCTCCAGGACAACATAGAATCTGGGGCTCTGTGCTTTCTTTCCTTCTGAACAAGTGTTACTGTTTTCTGCACAAAAGCGATTCTGCGAAGCAATGTGAACACTTCTGCTTCCCAGGCACAGAGAAGGTGCTAGGAAGGAATTCTCTGCCTGCCTTTCCCCAGTGCTCTGCAAGCTCTCCAGGACAACATAGAATCTGGGGCTCTGTGCTTTCTTTCCTTCTGAACAAGTGTTACTGTTTTCTGCACAAAAGCGATTCTTGCGAAGCAATGTGAACACTTCTGCTTCCCAGGCACAGAGAAGGTGCTAGCAGGGAATTCTCTGCCTGCCTTTCCCCAGTGCTCTGCAAGCTCTCCAGGACAACATAGAATCTGGGGCTCTGTGCTTTCTTTCCTTCTGAACAAGTGTTACTGTTTTCTGCACAAAAGCGATTCTTGCGAAGCAATGTGAACAGGCACAGAGAAGGTGCTAGCAGGGAATTCTCTGCCTGCCTTTCCCCAGTGCTCTGTAAGCTCTCCAGGACAACATAGAATCTGGGGCTCTGTGCTTTCTTTCCTTCTGAACAAGTGTTACTGTTTTCTGCACAAAAGCGATTCTTGCGAAGCAATGTGAACACTTCTGCTTACCAGGCACAGAGAAGGTGCTAGCAGGGAATTCTCTGCCTGCCTTTCCCCAGTGCTCTGCAAGCTCTCCAGGACAACATAGAATCTGGGGCTCTGTGCTTTCTTTCCTTCTGAACAAGTGTTACTGTTTTCTGCACAAAAGCGATTCTTGCGAAGCAATGTGAACACTTCTGCTTCCCAGGCACAGAGAAGGTGCTAGCAAGGAATTCTCTGCCTGCCTTTCCCCAGTGCTCTGCAAGCTCTCCAGGACAACATAGAATCTGGGGCTCTGTGCTTTCTTTCGTTCTGAACAAGTGTTACTGTTTTCTGCACAAAAGCGATTCTGCGAAGCAATGTGAACAGGCACAGAGAAGGTGCTATCAGGGAATTCTCTGCCTGCCTTTCCCCAGTGCTCTGCAAGCTCTCCAGGACAACATAGAATCTGGGGCTCTGTGCTTTCTTTCCTTCTGAACAAGTGTTACTGTTTTCTGCACAAAAGCGATTCTGCGAAGCAATGTGAACACTTCTGCTTCCCAGGCACAGAGAAGGTGCTATCAGGGAATTCTCTGCCTGCCTTTCCCCAGTGCTCTGCAAGCTCTCCAGGACAACATAGAATCTGGGGCTCTGTGCTTTCTTTCGTTCTGAACAAGTGTTACTGTTTTCTGCACAAAAGCGATTCTGCGAAGCAATGTGAACAGGCACAGAGAAGGTGCTATCAGGGAATTCTCTGCCTGCCTTTCCCCAGTGCTCTGCAAGCTCTCCAGGACAACATAGAATCTGGGGCTCTGTGCTTTCTTTCCTTCTGAACAAGTGTTACTGTTTTCTGCACAAAAGCGATTCTTGCGAAGCAATGTGAACACTTCTGCTTCCCAGGCACAGAGAAGGTGCTATCAGGGAATTCTCTGCCTGCCTTTCCCCAGTGCTCTGCAAGCTCTCCAGGACAACATAGAATCTGGGGCTCTGTGCTTTCTTTCCTTCTGAACAAGTGTTACTGTTTTCTGCACAAAAGCGATTCTGCGAAGCAATGTGAAGAGGCACAGAGAAGGTGCTATCAGGGAATTCTCTGCCTGCCTTTCCCCAGTGCTCTGCAAGCTCTCCAGGACAACATAGAATCTGGGGCTCTGTGCTTTCTTTCGTTCTGAACAAGTGTTAGAGTTTTCTGCACAAAAGCGATTCTGCGAAGCAATGTGAACACTTCTGCTTCCCAGGCACAAAGAAGGTGCTAGCAGGGAATTCTCTGCCTGCCTTTCCCCAGTGCTCTGCAAGCTCTCCAGGACAACATAGAATCTGGGGCTCTGTGCTTTCTTTCGTTCTGAACAAGTGTTACTGTTTTCTGCACAAAAGCGATTCTGCGAAGCAATGTGAACAGGCACAGAGAAGGTGCTAGCAGGGAATTCTCTGCCTGCCTTTCCCCAGTGCTCTGCAAGCTCTCCAGGACAACATAGAATCTGGGGCTCTGTGCTTTCTTTCCTTCTGAACAAGTGTTACTGTTTTCTGCACAAAAGCGATTCTTGCGAAGCAATGTGAACACTTCTGCTTCCCAGGCACAGAGAAGGTGCTAGCAGGGAATTCTCTGCCTGCCTTTCCCCAGTGCTCTGCAAGCTCTCCAGGACAACATAGAATCTGGGGCTCTGTGCTTTCTTTCCTTCTGAACAAGTGTTACTGTTTTCTGCACAAAAGCGATTCTTGCGAAGCAATGTGAACAGGCACAGAGAAGGTGCTAGCAGGGAATTCTCTGCCTGCCTTTCCCCAGTGCTCTGTAAGCTCTCCAGGACAACATAGAATCTGGGGCTCTGTGCTTTCTTTCCTTCTGAACAAGTGTTACTGTTTTCTGCACAAAAGCGATTCTTGCGAAGCAATGTGAACACTTCTGCTTACCAGGCACAGAGAAGGTGCTAGCAGGGAATTCTCTGCCTGCCTTTCCCCAGTGCTCTGCAAGCTCTCCAGGACAACATAGAATCTGGGGCTCTGTGCTTTCTTTCCTTCTGAACAAGTGTTAATGTTTTCTGCACAAAAGCGATTCTTGCGAAGCAATGTGAACACTTCTGCTTCCCAGGCACAGAGAAGGTGCTAGCAAGGAATTCTCTGCCTGCCTTTCCCCAGTGCTCTGCAAGCTCTCCAGGACAACATAGAATCTGGGGCTCTGTGCTTTCTTTCGTTCTGAATAAGTGTTACTGTTTTCTGCACAAAAGCGATTCTGCGAAGCAATGTGAACAGGCACAGAGAAGGTGCTATCAGGGAATTCTCTGCCTGCCTTTCCCCAGTGCTCTGCAAGCTCTCCAGGACAACATAGAATCTGGGGCTCTGTGCTTTCTTTCCTTCTGAACAAGTGTTAGTGTTTTCTGCACAAAAGCGATTCTGCGAAGCAATGTGAACACTTCTGCTTCCCAGGCACAAAGAAGGTGCTAGCAGGGAATTCTCTGCCTGCCTTTCCCCAGTGCTCTGCAAGCTCTCCAGGACAACATAGAATCTGGGGCTCTGTGCTTTCTTTCGTTCTGAACAAGTGTTACTGTTTTCTGCACAAAAGCGATTCTGCGAAGCAATGTGAACAGGCACAGAGAAGGTGCTAGCAGGGAATTCTCTGCCTGCCTTTCCCCAGTGCTCTGCAAGCTCTCCAGGACAACATAGAATCTGGGGCTCTGTGCTTTCTTTCCTTCTGAACAAGTGTTACTGTTTTCTGCACAAAAGCGATTCTTGCGAAGCAATGTGAACACTTCTGCTTACCAGGCACAGAGAAGGTGCTAGCAGGGAATTCTCTGCCTGCCTTTCCCCAGTGCTCTGCAAGCTCTCCAGGACAACATAGAATCTGGGGCTCTGTGCTTTCTTTCCTTCTGAACAAGTGTTACTGTTTTCTGCACAAAAGCGATTCTTGCGAAGCAATGTGAACACTTCTGCTTCCCAGGCACAGAGAAGGTGCTAGCAAGGAATTCTCTGCCTGCCTTTCCCCAGTGCTCTGCAAGCTCTCCAGGACAACATAGAATCTGGGGCTCTGTGCTTTCTTTCGTTCTGAACAAGTGTTACTGTTTTCTGCACAAAAGCGATTCTGCGAAGCAATGTGAACAGGCACAGAGAAGGTGCTAGCAGGGAATTCTCTGCCTGCCTTTCCCCAGTGCTCTGCAAGCTCTCCAGGACAACAGCAAATCTGGGGCTCTGTGCTTTCTTTCCTTCTGAACAAGTGTTACTGTTTTCTGCACAAAAGCGATTCTTGCGAAGCAATGTGAACACTTCTGCTTCCCAGGCACAGAGAAGGTGCTATCAGGGAATTCTCTGCCTGCCTTTCCCCAGTGCTCTGCAAGCTCTCCAGGACAACATAGAATCTGGGGCTCTGTGCTTTCTTTCGTTCTGAACAAGTGTTACTGTTTTCTGCACAAAAGCGATTCTTGCGAAGCAATGTGAACACTTCTGCTTCCCAGGCACAGAGAAGGTGCTAGCAAGGAATTCTCTGCCTGCCTTTCCCCAGTGCTCTGCAAGCTCTCTGGGACAACAGCAAATCTGGGGCTCTGTGCTTTCTTTCGTTCTGAACAAGTGTTACTGTTTTCTGCACAAAAGCGATTCTGCGAAGCAATGTGAACAGGCACAGAGAAGGTGCTAGCAGGGAATTCTCTGCCTGCCTTTCCCCAGTGCTCTGCAAGCTCTCCAGTGCAACATAAAATCTGGGGCTCTGTGCTTTCTTTCCTTCTGAACAAGTGTTACTGTTTTCTGCACAAAAGCGATTCTTGCGAAGCAATGTGAACACTTCTGCTTCCCAGGCACAGAGAAGGTGCTAGCAAGGAATTCTCTGCCTGCCTTTCCCCAGTGCTCTGCAAGCTCTCCAGGACAACATAAAATCTGGGGCTCTGTGCTTTCTTTCCTTCTGAACAAGTGTTACTGTTTTCTGCACAAAAGCGATTCTGCGAAGCAATGTGAACAGGCACAGAGAAGGTGCTATCAGGGAATTCTCTGCCTGCCTTTCCCCAGTGCTCTGCAAGCTCTCCAGGACAACATAGAATCTGGGGCTCTGTGCTTTCTTTCCTTCTGAACAAGTGTTACTGTTTTCTGCACAAAAGCGATTCTGCGAAGCAATGTGAACACTTCTGCTTCCCAGGCACAGAGAAGGTGCTAGGAAGGAATTCTCTGCCTGCCTTTCCCCAGTGCTCTGCAAGCTCTCCAGGACAACATAGAATCTGGGGCTCTGTGCTTTCTTTCCTTCTGAACAAGTGTTACTGTTTTCTGCACAAAAGCGATTCTTGCGAAGCAATGTGAACACTTCTGCTTCCCAGGCACAGAGAAGGTGCTAGCAGGGAATTCTCTGCCTGCCTTTCCCCAGTGCTCTGCAAGCTCTCCAGGACAACATAGAATCTGGGGCTCTGTGCTTTCTTTCCTTCTGAACAAGTGTTACTGTTTTCTGCACAAAAGCGATTCTTGCGAAGCAATGTGAACAGGCACAGAGAAGGTGCTAGCAGGGAATTCTCTGCCTGCCTTTCCCCAGTGCTCTGTAAGCTCTCCAGGACAACATAGAATCTGGGGCTCTGTGCTTTCTTTCCTTCTGAACAAGTGTTACTGTTTTCTGCACAAAAGCGATTCTTGCGAAGCAATGTGAACACTTCTGCTTACCAGGCACAGAGAAGGTGCTAGCAGGGAATTCTCTGCCTGCCTTTCCCCAGTGCTCTGCAAGCTCTCCAGGACAACATAGAATCTGGGGCTCTGTGCTTTCTTTCCTTCTGAACAAGTGTTACTGTTTTCTGCACAAAAGCGATTCTTGCGAAGCAATGTGAACACTTCTGCTTCCCAGGCACAGAGAAGGTGCTAGCAAGGAATTCTCTGCCTGCCTTTCCCCAGTGCTCTGCAAGCTCTCCAGGACAACATAGAATCTGGGGCTCTGTGCTTTCTTTCGTTCTGAACAAGTGTTACTGTTTTCTGCACAAAAGCGATTCTGCGAAGCAATGTGAACAGGCACAGAGAAGGTGCTATCAGGGAATTCTCTGCCTGCCTTTCCCCAGTGCTCTGCAAGCTCTCCAGGACAACATAGAATCTGGGGCTCTGTGCTTTCTTTCCTTCTGAACAAGTGTTACTGTTTTCTGCACAAAAGCGATTCTGCGAAGCAATGTGAACACTTCTGCTTCCCAGGCACAGAGAAGGTGCTATCAGGGAATTCTCTGCCTGCCTTTCCCCAGTGCTCTGCAAGCTCTCCAGGACAACATAGAATCTGGGGCTCTGTGCTTTCTTTCCTTCTGAACAAGTGTTACTGTTTTCTGCACAAAAGCGATTCTGCGAAGCAATGTGAACAGGCACAGAGAAGGTGCTAGCAGGGAATTCTCTGCCTGCCTTTCCCCAGTGCTCTGCAAGCTCTCCAGGACAACATAGAATCTGGGTCTCTGTGCTTTCTTTCCTTCTGAACAAGTGTTACTGTTTTCTGCACAAAAGCGATTCTTGCGAAGCAATGTGAACACTTCTGCTTCCCAGGCACAGAGAAGGTGCTAGCAAGGAATTCTCTGCCTGCCTTTCCCCAGTGCTCTGCAAGCTCTCCAGGACAACATAGAATCTGGGGCTCTGTGCTTTCTTTCGTTCTGAACAAGTGTTACTGTTTTCTGCACAAAAGCGATTCTGCGAAGCAATGTGAACAGGCACAGAGAAGGTGCTATCAGGGAATTCTCTGCCTGCCTTTCCCCAGTGCTCTGCAAGCTCTCCAGGACAACATAGAATCTGGGGCTCTGTGCTTTCTTTCGTTCTGAACAAGTGTTAGTGTTTTCTGCACAAAAGCGATTCTGCGAAGCAATGTGAACACTTCTGCTTCCCAGGCACAAAGAAGGTGCTAGCAGGGAATTCTCTGCCTGCCTTTCCCCAGTGCTCTGCAAGCTCTCCAGGACAACATAGAATCTGGGGCTCTGTGCTTTCTTTCGTTCTGAACAAGTGTTACTGTTTTCTGCACAAAAGCGATTCTGCGAAGCAATGTGAACAGGCACAGAGAAGGTGCTAGCAGGGAATTCTCTGCCTGCCTTTCCCCAGTGCTCTGCAAGCTCTCCAGGACAACATAGAATCTGGGGCTCTGTGCTTTCTTTCCTTCTGAACAAGTGTTACTGTTTTCTGCACAAAAGCGATTCTTGCGAAGCAATGTGAACACTTCTGCTTCCCAGGCACAGAGAAGGTGCTAGCAGGGAATTCTCTGCCTGCCTTTCCCCAGTGCTCTGCAAGCTCTCCAGGACAACATAGAATCTGGGGCTCTGTGCTTTCTTTCCTTCTGAACAAGTGTTACTGTTTTCTGCACAAAAGCGATTCTTGCGAAGCAATGTGAACAGGCACAGAGAAGGTGCTAGCAGGGAATTCTCTGCCTGCCTTTCCCCAGTGCTCTGTAAGCTCTCCAGGACAACATAGAATCTGGGGCTCTGTGCTTTCTTTCCTTCTGAACAAGTGTTACTGTTTTCTGCACAAAAGCGATTCTTGCGAAGCAATGTGAACACTTCTGCTTACCAGGCACAGAGAAGGTGCTAGCAGGGAATTCTCTGCCTGCCTTTCCCCAGTGCTCTGCAAGCTCTCCAGGACAACATAGAATCTGGGGCTCTGTGCTTTCTTTCCTTCTGAACAAGTGTTACTGTTTTCTGCACAAAAGCGATTCTTGCGAAGCAATGTGAACACTTCTGCTTCCCAGGCACAGAGAAGGTGCTAGCAAGGAATTCTCTGCCTGCCTTTCCCCAGTGCTCTGCAAGCTCTCCAGGACAACATAGAATCTGGGGCTCTGTGCTTTCTTTCGTTCTGAACAAGTGTTACTGTTTTCTGCACAAAAGCGATTCTGCGAAGCAATGTGAACAGGCACAGAGAAGGTGCTAGCAGGGAATTCTCTGCCTGCCTTTCCCCAGTGCTCTGCAAGCTCTCCAGGACAACATAGAATCTGGGGCTCTGTGCTTTCTTTCCTTCTGAACAAGTGTTACTGTTTTCTGCACAAAAGCGATTCTTGCGAAGCAATGTGAACACTTCTGCTTACCAGGCACAGAGAAGGTGCTAGCAGGGAATTCTCTGCCTGCCTTTCCCCAGTGCTCTGCAAGCTCTCCAGGACAACATAGAATCTGGGGCTCTGTGCTTTCTTTCCTTCTGAACAAGTGTTACTGTTTTCTGCACAAAAGCGATTCTTGCGAAGCAATGTGAACACTTCTGCTTCCCAGGCACAGAGAAGGTGCTAGCAAGGAATTCTCTGCCTGCCTTTCCCCAGTGCTCTGCAAGCTCTCCAGGACAACATAGAATCTGGGGCTCTGTGCTTTCTTTCGTTCTGAACAAGTGTTACTGTTTTCTGCACAAAAGCGATTCTGCGAAGCAATGTGAACAGGCACAGAGAAGGTGCTAGCAGGGAATTCTCTGCCTGCCTTTCCCCAGTGCTCTGCAAGCTCTCCAGGACAACATAGAATCTGGGGCTCTGTGCTTTCTTTCCTTCTGAACAAGTGTTACTGTTTTCTGCACAAAAGCGATTCTTGCGAAGCAATGTGAACACTTCTGCTTCCCAGGCACAGAGAAGGTGCTATCAGGGAATTCTCTGCCTGCCTTTCCCCAGTGCTCTGCAAGCTCTCCAGGACAACATAGAATCTGGGGCTCTGTGCTTTCTTTCCTTCTGAACAAGTGTTACTGTTTTCTGCACAAAAGCGATTCTTGCGAAGCAATGTGAACACTTCTGCTTCCCAGGCACAGAGAAGGTGCTAGCAAGGAATTCTCTGCCTGCCTTTCCCCAGTGCTCTGCAAGCTCTCCAGGACAACATAGAATCTGGGGCTCTGTGCTTTCTTTCGTTCTGAACAAGTGTTACTGTTTTCTGCACAAAAGCGATTCTGCGAAGCAATGTGAACAGGCACAGAGAAGGTGCTATCAGGGAATTCTCTGCCTGCCTTTCCCCAGTGCTCTGCAAGCTCTCCAGGACAACATAGAATCTGGGGCTCTGTGCTTTCTTTCCTTCTGAACAAGTGTTACTGTTTTCTGCACAAAAGCGATTCTGCGAAGCAATGTGAACACTTCTGCTTCCCAGGCACAGAGAAGGTGCTATCAGGGAATTCTCTGCCTGCCTTTCCCCAGTGCTCTGCAAGCTCTCCAGGACAACATAGAATCTGGGGCTCTGTGCTTTCTTTCCTTCTGAACAAGTGTTACTGTTTTCTGCACAAAAGCGATTCTGCGAAGCAATGTGAACAGGCACAGAGAAGGTGCTAGCAGGGAATTCTCTGCCTGCCTTTCCCCAGTGCTCTGCAAGCTCTCCAGGACAACATAGAATCTGGGGCTCTGTGCTTTCTTTCCTTCTGAACAAGTGTTACTGTTTTCTGCACAAAAGCGATTCTGCGAAGCAATGTGAACAGGCACAGAGAAGGTGCTAGCAGGGAATTCTCTGCCTGCCTTTCCCCAGTGCTCTGCAAGCTCTCCAGGACAACATAGAATCTGGGGCTTTGTGCTTTCTTTCCTTCTGAACAAGTGTTACTGTTTTCTGCACAAAAGCGATTCTGCGAAGCAATGTGAACAGGCACAGAGAAGGTGCTAGCAGGGAATTCTCTGCCTGCCTTTCCCCAGTGCTCTGCAAGCTCTCCAGGACAACATAGAATCTGGGGCTCTGTGCTTTCTTTCCTTCTGAACAAGTGTTAGTGTTTTCTGCACAAAAGCGATTCTTGCGAAGCAATGTGAACACTTCTGCTTCCCAGGCACAGAGAAGGTGCTATCAGGGAATTCTCTGCCTGCCTTTCCCCAGTGCTCTGCAAGCTCTCCAGGACAACATAGAATCTGGGGCTCTGTGCTTTCTTTCCTTCTGAACAAGTGTTACTGTTTTCTGCACAAAAGCGATTCTGCGAAGCAATGTGAACACTTCTGCTTCCCAGGCACAGAGAAGGTGCTAGCAAGGAATTCTCTGCCTGCCTTTCCCCAGTGCTCTGCAAGCTCTCCAGGGCAACATAGAATCTGGGGCTCTGTGCTTTCTTTCCTTCTGAACAAGTGTTACTGTTTTCTGCACAAAAGCGATTCTGCGAAGCAATGTGAACACTTCTGCTTCCCGGGCACAGAGAAGGTGCTAGCAAGGAATTCTCTGCCTGCCTTTCCCCAGTGCTCTGCAAGCTCTCCAGGACAACATAAAATCTGGGGCTCTGTGCTTTCTTTCGTTCTAAACAAGTGTTACTGTTTTCTGCACAAAAGCGATTCTTGCGAAGCAATGTGAACACTTCTGCTTCCCAGGCACAGAGAAGGTGCTAGCAGGGAATTCTCTGCCTGCCTTTCCCCAGTGCTCTGCAAGCTCTCCAGGACAACATAGAATCTGGGGCTCTGTGCTTTCTTTCGTTCTGAACAAGTGTTACTGTTTTCTGCACAAAAGCGATTCTTGCGAAGCAATGTGAACACTTCTGCTTCCCAGGCACAGAGAAGGTGCTAGCAGGGAATTCTCTGCCTGCCTTTCCCCAGTGCTCTGCAAGCTCTCCGGGACAACAGAAAATCTGGGGCTCTGTGCTTTCTTTCGTTCTGAACAAGTGTTACTGTTTTCTGCACAAAAGCGATTCTGCGAAGCAATGTGAACAGGCACAGAGAAGGTGCTATCAGGGAATTCTCTGCCTGCCTTTCCCCAGTGCTCTGCAAGCTCTCCAGGACAACATAGAATCTGGGGCTCTGTGCTTTCTTTCCTTCTGAACAAGTGTTAGTGTTTTCTGCACAAAAGCGATTCTGCGAAGCAATGTGAACACTTCTGCTTCCCAGGCACAGAGAAGGTGCTATCAGGGAATTCTCTGCCTGCCTTTCCCCAGTGCTCTGCAAGCTCTCCAGGACAACATAGAATCTGGGGCTCTGTGCTTTCTTTCCTTCTGAACAAGTGTTAGTGTTTTCTGCACAAAAGCGATTCTGCGAAGCAATGTGAACAGGCACAGAGAAGGTGCTAGCAGGGAATTCTCTGCCTGCCTTTCCCCAGTGCTCTGCAAGCTCTCCAGGACAACATAGAATCTGGGGCTCTGTGCTTTCTTTCGTTCTGAACAAGTGTTACTGTTTTCTGCACAAAAGCGATTCTTGCGAAGCAATGTGAACACTTCTGCTTCCCAGGCACAGAGAAGGTGCTAGCAGGGAATTCTCTGCCTGCCTTTCCCCAGTGCTCTGCAAGCTCTCCGGGACAACAGAAAATCTGGGGCTCTGTGCTTTCTTTCGTTCTGAACAAGTGTTACTGTTTTCTGCACAAAAGCGATTCTGCGAAGCAATGTGAACAGGCACAGAGAAGGTGCTATCAGGGAATTCTCTGCCTGCCTTTCCCCAGTGCTCTGCAAGCTCTCCAGGACAACATAGAATCTGGGGCTCTGTGCTTTCTTTCCTTCTGAACAAGTGTTAGTGTTTTCTGCACAAAAGCGATTCTGCGAAGCAATGTGAAGACTTCTCCTTCCCAGGCACAGAGAAGGTGCTATCAGGGAATTCTCTGCCTGCCTTTCCCCAGTGCTCTGCAAGCTCTCCAGGACAACATAGAATCTGGGGCTCTGTGCTTTCTTTCCTTCTGAACAAGTGTTAGTGTTTTCTGCACAAAAGCGATTCTGCGAAGCAATGTGAACAGGCACAGAGAAGGTGCTAGCAGGGAATTCTCTGCCTGCCTTTCCCCAGTGCTCTGCAAGCTCTCCAGGACAACATAAAATCTGGGGCTCTGTGCTTTCTTTCCTTCTGAACAAGTGTTACTGTTTTCTGCACAAAAGCGATTCTTGCGAAGCAATGTGAACACTTCTGCTTCCCAGGCACAGAGAAGGTGCTAGCAAGGAATTCTCTGCCTGCCTTTCCCCAGTGCTCTGCAAGCTCTCCAGGACAACATAGAATCAGGGGCTCTGTGCTTTCTTTCCTTCTGAACAAGTGTTAGTGTTTTCTGCACAAAAGCGATTCTTGCGAAGCAATGTGAACACTTCTGCTTCCCAGGCACAGAGAAGGTGCTAGCAGGGAATTCTCTGCCTGCCTTTCCCCAGTGCTCTGCAAGCTCTCCAGGACAACATAGAATCTGGGGCTCTGTGCTTTCTTTCCTTCTGAACAAGTGTTACTGTTTTCTGCACAAAAGCGATTCTGCGAAGCAATGTGAACAGGCACAGAGAAGGTGCTATCAGGGAATTCTCTGCCTGCCTTTCCCCAGTGCTCTGCAAGCTCTCCAGGACAACATAAAATCTGGGGCTCTGTGCTTTCTTTCCTTCTGAACAAGTGTTAGTGTTTTCTGCACAAGAGCGATTCTGGGAAGCAATGTGAACACTTCTGCTTCCCAGGCACAGAGAAGGTGCTAGCAAGGAATTCTCTGCCTGCCTTTCCCCAGTGCTCTGCAAGCTCTCCAGGACAACATAGAATCTGGGGCTCTGTGCTTTCTTTCCTTCTGAACAAGTGTTACTGTTTTCTGCACAAAAGCGATTCTTGCGAAGCAATGTGAACACTTCTGCTTCCCAGGCACAGAGAAGGTGCTAGCAAGGAATTCTCTGCCTGCCTTTCCCCAGTGCTCTGCAAGCTCTCCAGGACAACAGAGAATCTGGGGCTCTGTGCTTTCTTTCCTTCTGAACAAGTGTTAGTGTTTTCTGCACAAAAGCGATTCTTGCGAAGCAATGTGAACACTTCTGCTTCCCAGGCACAGAGAAGGTGCTAGCAAGGAATTCTCTGCCTGCCTTTCCCCAGTGCTCTGCAAGCTCTCCAGGACAACATAGAATCTGGGGCTCTGTGCTTTCTTTCCTTCTGAACAAGTGTTACTGTTTTCTGCACAAAAGCGATTCTTGCGAAGCAATGTGAACACTTCTGCTTCCCAGGCACAGAGAAGGTGCTAGCAAGGAATTCTCTGCCTGCCTTTCCCCAGTGCTCTGCAAGCTCTCCAGGACAACATAAAATCTGGGGCTCTGTGCTTTCTTTCCTTCTGAACAAGTGTTACTGTTTTCTGCACAAAAGCGATTCTTGCGAAGCAATGTGAACAGGCACAGAGAAGGTGCTATCAGGGAATTCTCTGCCTGCCTTTCCCCAGTGCTCTGCAAGCTCTCCAGGACAACATAGAATCTGGGGCTCTGTGCTTTCTTTCGTTCTGAACAAGTGTTAGTGTTTTCTGCACAAAAGCGATTCTGCGAAGCAATGTGAACACTTCTGCTTCCCAGGCACAGAGAAGGTGCTATCAGGGAATTCTCTGCCTGCCTTTCCCCAGTGCTCTGCAAGCTCTCCAGGACAACATAGAATCTGGGGCTCTGTGCTTTCTTTCCTTCTGAACAAGTGTTACTGTTTTCTGCACAAAAGCGATTCTTGCGAAGCAATGTGAACACTTCTGCTTCCCAGGCACAGAGAAGGTGCTAGCAGGGAATTCTCTGCCTGCCTTTCCCCAGTGCTCTGCAAGCTCTCCAGGACAACATAGAATCTGGGGCTCTGTGCTTTCTTTCCTTCTGAACAAGTGTTACTGTTTTCTGCACAAAAGCGATTCTGCGAAGCAATGTGAACACTTCTGCTTCCCAGGCACAGAGAAGGTGCTATCAGGGAATTCTCTGCCTGCCTTTCCCCAGTGCTCTGCAAGCTCTCCAGGACAACATAGATTCTGGGGCTCTGTGCTTTCTTTCTTTCCTTCTGAACAAGTGTTACTGTTTTCTGCACAAAAGCGATTCTTGCGAAGCAATGTGAACACTTCTGCTTCCCAGGCACAGAGAAGGTGCTATCAGGGAATTCTCTGCCTGCCTTTCCCCAGTGCTCTGCAAGCTCTCCAGGACAACATAAAATCTGGGGCTCTGTGCTTTCTTTCGTTCTGAACAAGTGTTAGTGTTTTCTGCACAAAAGCGATTCTGCAAAGCAATGTGAACACTTCTGCTTCCCAGGCACAGAGAAGGTGCTAGCAAGGAATTCTCTGCCTGCCTTTCCCCAGTGCTCTGCAAGCTCTCCAGGACAACATAAAATCTGGGGCTCTGTGCTTTCTTTCCTTCTGAACAAGTGTTACTGTTTTCTGCACAAAAGCGATTCTTGCGAAGCAATGTGAACAGGCACAGAGAAGGTGCTATCAGGGAATTCTCTGCCTGCCTTTCCCCAGTGCTCTGCAAGCTCTCCAGGACAACATAGAATCTGGGGCTCTGTGCTTTCTTTCGTTCTGAACAAGTGTTAGTGTTTTCTGCACAAAAGCGATTCTGCGAAGCAATGTGAACACTTCTGCTTCCCAGGCACAGAGAAGGTGCTATCAGGGAATTCTCTGCCTGCCTTTCCCCAGTGCTCTGCAAGCTCTCCAGGACAACATAGAATCTGGGGCTCTGTGCTTTCTTTCCTTCTGAACAAGTGTTACTGTTTTCTGCACAAAAGCGATTCTTGCGAAGCAATGTGAACACTTCTGCTTCCCAGGCACAGAGAAGGTGCTAGCAGGGAATTCTCTGCCTGCCTTTCCCCAGTGCTCTGCAAGCTCTCCAGGACAACATAGAATCTGGGGCTCTGTGCTTTCTTTCCTTCTGAACAAGTGTTACTGTTTTCTGCACAAAAGCGATTCTGCGAAGCAATGTGAACACTTCTGCTTCCCAGGCACAGAGAAGGTGCTAGCAGGGAATTCTCTGCCTGCCTTTCCCCAGTGCTCTGCAAGCTCTCCAGGACAACATAGATTCTGGGGCTCTGTGCTTTCTTTCCTTCTGAACAAGTGTTACTGTTTTCTGCACAAAAGCGATTCTGCGAAGCAATGTGAACACTTCTGCTTCCCGGGCACAGAGAAGGTGCTAGCAAGGAATTCTCTGCCTGCCTTTCCCCAGTGCTCTGCAAGCTCTCCAGGACAACATAAAATCTGGGGCTCTGTGCTTTCTTTCCTTCTGAACAAGTGTTAGTGTTTTCTGCACAAAAGCGATTCTTGCGAAGCAATGTGAACACTTCTGCTTCCCAGGCACAGAGAAGGTGCTAGCAGGGAATTCTCTGCCTGCCTTTCCCCAGTGCTCTGCAAGCTCTCCAGGACAACATAGAATCTGGGGCTCTGTGCTTTCTTTCCTTCTGAACAAGTGTTACTGTTTTCTGCACAAAAGCGATTCTGCGAAGCAATGTGAACAGGCACAGAGAAGGTGCTATCAGGGAATTCTCTGCCTGCCTTTCCCCAGTGCTCTGCAAGCTCTCCAGGACAACATAAAATCTGGGGCTCTGTGCTTTCTTTCCTTCTGAACAAGTGTTACTGTTTTCTGCACAAGAGCGATTCTTGCGAAGCAATGTGAACACTTCTGCTTCCCAGGCACAGAGAAGGTGCTAGCAGGGAATTCTCTGCCTGCCTTTCCCCAGTGCTCTGCAAGCTCTCCGGGACAACAGAAAATCTGGGGCTCTGTGCTTTCTTTCGTTCTGAACAAGTGTTACTGTTTTCTGCACAAAAGCGATTCTGCGAAGCAATGTGAACAGGCACAGAGAAGGTGCTAGCAGGGAATTCTCTGCCTGCCTTTCCCCAGTGCTCTGCAAGCTCTCCAGGACAACATAGAATCTGGGGCTCTGTGCTTTCTTTCGTTCTGAACAAGTGTTAGTGTTTTCTGCACAAAAGCGATTCTGCGAAGCAATGTGAACACTTCTGCTTCCCAGGCACAGAGAAGGTGCTATCAGGGAATTCTCTGCCTGCCTTTCCCCAGTGCTCTGCAAGCTCTCCAGGACAACATAGAATCTGGGGCTCTGTGCTTTCTTTCCTTCTGAACAAGTGTTACTGTTTTCTGCACAAAAGCGATTCTTGCGAAGCAATGTGAACACTTCTGCTTCCCAGGCACAGAGAAGGTGCTAGCAGGGAATTCTCTGCCTGCCTTTCCCCAGTGCTCTGCAAGCTCTCCAGGACAACATAGAATCTGGGGCTCTGTGCTTTCTTTCCTTCTGAACAAGTGTTACTGTTTTCTGCACAAAAGCGATTCTGCGAAGCAATGTGAACACTTCTGCTTCCCAGGCACAGAGAAGGTGCTAGCAGGGAATTCTCTGCCTGCCTTTCCCCAGTGCTCTGCAAGCTCTCCAGGACAACATAGATTCTGGGGCTCTGTGCTTTCTTTCCTTCTGAACAAGTGTTACTGTTTTCTGCACAAAAGCGATTCTGCGAAGCAATGTGAACACTTCTGCTTCCCGGGCACAGAGAAGGTGCTAGCAAGGAATTCTCTGCCTGCCTTTCCCCAGTGCTCTGCAAGCTCTCCAGGACAACATAAAATCTGGGGCTCTGTGCTTTCTTTCCTTCTGAACAAGTGTTAGTGTTTTCTGCACAAAAGCGATTCTTGCGAAGCAATGTGAACACTTCTGCTTCCCAGGCACAGAGAAGGTGCTAGCAGGGAATTCTCTGCCTGCCTTTCCCCAGTGCTCTGCAAGCTCTCCAGGACAACATAGAATCTGGGGCTCTGTGCTTTCTTTCCTTCTGAACAAGTGTTACTGTTTTCTGCACAAAAGCGATTCTGCGAAGCAATGTGAACAGGCACAGAGAAGGTGCTATCAGGGAATTCTCTGCCTGCCTTTCCCCAGTGCTCTGCAAGCTCTCCAGGACAACATAAAATCTGGGGCTCTGTGCTTTCTTTCCTTCTGAACAAGTGTTACTGTTTTCTGCACAAGAGCGATTCTTGCGAAGCAATGTGAACACTTCTGCTTCCCAGGCACAGAGAAGGTGCTAGCAGGGAATTCTCTGCCTGCCTTTCCCCAGTGCTCTGCAAGCTCTCCGGGACAACAGAAAATCTGGGGCTCTGTGCTTTCTTTCGTTCTGAACAAGTGTTACTGTTTTCTGCACAAAAGCGATTCTGCGAAGCAATGTGAACAGGCACAGAGAAGGTGCTAGCAGGGAATTCTCTGCCTGCCTTTCCCCAGTGCTCTGCAAGCTCTCCAGGACAACATAGAATCTGGGGCTCTGTGCTTTCTTTCCTTCTGAACAAGTGTTACTGTTTTCTGCACAAAAGCGATTCTGCGAAGCAATGTGAACACTTCTGCTTCCCAGGCACAGAGAAGGTGCTAGCAAGGAATTCTCTGCCTGCCTTTCCCCAGTGCTCTGCAAGCTCTCCAGGACAACATAGAATCTGGGGCTCTGTGCTTTCTTTCCTTCTGAACAAGTGTTACTGTTTTCTGCACAAAAGTGATTCTTGAGAAGCAATGTGAACACTTCTGCTTCCCAGGCACAGAGAAGGTGCTATCAGGGAATTCTCTGCCTGCCTTTCCCCAGTGCTCTGCAAGCTCTCCAGGACAACATAGAATCTGGGGCTCTGTGCTTTCTTTCCTTCTGAACAAGTGTTACTGTTTTCTGCACAAAAGTGATTCTTGCGAAGCAATGTGAACACTTCTGCTTCCCAGGCACAGAGAAGGTGCTAGCAAGGAATTCTCTGCCTGCCTTTCCCCAGTGCTCTGCAAGCTCTCCAGGACAACATAAAATCTGGGGCTCTGTGCTTTCTTTCCTTCTGAACAAGTGTTACTGTTTTCTGCACAAAAGCGATTCTTGCGAAGCAATGTGAACAGGCACAGAGAAGGTGCTATCAGGGAATTCTCTGCCTGCCTTTCCCCAGTGCTCTGCAAGCTCTCCAGGACAACATAGAATCTGGGGCTCTGTGCTTTCTTTCCTTCTGAACAAGTGTTAGTGTTTTCTGCACAAAAGCGATTCTGCGAAGCAATGTGAACACTTCTGCTTCCCAGGCACAGAGAAGGTGCTAGCAGGGAATTCTCTGCCTGCCTTTCCCCAGTGCTCTGCAAGCTCTCCAGGACAACATAAAATCTGGGGCTCTGTGCTTTCTTTCGTTCTGAACAAGTGTTACTGTTTTCTGCACAAAAGCGATTCTTGCGAAGCAATGTGAACACTTCTGCTTCCCAGGCACAGAGAAGGTGCTAGCAGGGAATTCTCTGCCTGCCTTTCCCCAGTGCTCTGCAAGCTCTCCAGGACAACATGGAATCTGGGGCTCTGTGCTTTCTTTCGTTCTGAACAAGTGTTACTGTTTTCTGCACAAAAGCGATTCTTGCGAAGCAATGTGAACACTTCTGCTTCCCAGGCACAGAGAAGGTGCTAGCAGGGAATTCTCTGCCTGCCTTTCCCCAGTGCTCTGCAAGCTCTCCAGGACAACATAGAATCTGGGGCTCTGTGCTTTCTTTCCTTCTGAACAAGTGTTAGTGTTTTCTGCACAAAAGCGATTCTGCGAAGCAATGTGAACACTTCTGCTTCCCAGGCACAGAGAAGGTGCTAGCAGGGAATTCTCTGCCTGCCTTTCCCCAGTGCTCTGCAAGCTCTCCAGGACAACATAGAATCTGGGGCTCTGTGCTTTCTTTCCTTCTGAACAAGTGTTACTGTTTTCTGCACAAAAGCGATTCTGCGAAGCAATGTGAACAGGCACAGAGAAGGTGCTAGCAGGGAATTCTCTGCCTGCCTTTCCCCAGTGCTCTGCAAGCTCTCCAGGACAACATAAAATCTGGGGCTCTGTGCTTTCTTTCCTTCTGAACAAGTGTTACTGTTTTCTGCACAAAAGCGATTCTTGCGAAGCAATGTGAACAATTCTGCTTCCCAGGCACAGAGAAGGTGCTAGCAGGGAATTCTCTGCCTGCCTTTCCCCAGTGCTCTGCAAGCTCTCCAGGACAACATAGAATCTGGGGCTCTGTGCTTTCTTTCCTTCTGAACAAGTGTTACTGTTTTCTGCACAAAAGCGATTCTGCGAAGCAATGTGAACAGGCACAGAGAAGGTGCTATCAGGGAATTCTCTGCCTGCCTTTCCCCAGTGCTCTGCAAGCTCTCCAGGACAACATAGAATCTGGGGCTCTGTGCTTTCTTTCCTTCTGAACAAGTGTTAGTGTTTTCTGCACAAAAGCGATTCTGCGAAGCAGTGTGAACACTTCTGCTTCCCAGGCACAGAGAAGGTGCTAGCAGGGAATTCTCTGCCTGCCTTTCCCCAGTGCTCTGCAAGCTCTCCAGGACAACATAGAATCTGGGGCTCTGTGCTTTCTTTCGTTCTGAACAAGTGTTAGTGTTTTCTGCACAAAAGTGATTCTGCGAAGCAATGTGAACACTTCTGCTTCCCAGGCACAGAGAAGGTGCTAGCAAGGAATTCTCTGCCTGCCTTTCCCCAGTGCTCTGCAAGCTCTCCAGGACAACATAGAATCTGGGGCTCTGTGCTTTCTTTCCTTCTGAACAAGTGTTACTGTTTTCTGCACAAAAGCGATTCTTGCGAAGCGATGTGAACACTTCTGCTTCCCAGGCACAGAGAAGGTGCTAGCAGGGAATTCTCTGCCTGCCTTTCCCCAGTGCTCTGCAAGCTCTCCAGGACAACATAGAATCTGGGGCTCTGTGCTTTCTTTCCTTCTGAACAAGTGTTACTGTTTTCTGCACAAAAGCGATTCTTGCGAAGCAATGTGAACACTTCTGCTTCCCAGGCACAGAGAAGGTGCTAGCAGGGAATTCTCTGCCTGCCTTTCCCCAGTGCTCTGCAGGCTCTCCAGGACAACATAGAATCTGGGGCTCTGTGCTTTCTTTCCTTCTGAACAAGTGTTACTGTTTTCTGCACAAAAGCGATTCTGCGAAGCAATGTGAACAGGCACAGAGAAGGTGCTAGCAGGGAATTCTCTGCCTGCCTTTCACCAGTGCTCTGCAAGCTCTCCAGGACAACATAAAATCTGGGGCTCTGTGCTTTCTTTCCTTCTGAACAAGTGTTACTGTTTTCTGCACAAAAGCGATTCTTGCGAAGCAATGTGAACACTTCTGCTTCCCAGGCACAGAGAAGGTGCTAGCAGGGAATTCTCTGCCTGCCTTTCCCCAGTGCTCTGCAAGCTCTCCAGGACAACATAGAATCTGGGGCTCTGTGCTTTCTTTCCTTCTGAACAAGTGTTACTGTTTTCTGCACAAAAGCGATTCTGCGAAGCAATGTGAACAGGCACAGAGAAGGTGCTATCAGGGAATTCTCTGCCTGCCTTTCCCCAGTGCTCTGCAAGCTCTCCAGGACAACAGCAAATCTGGGGCTCTGTGCTTTCTTTCCTTCTGAACAAGTGTTAGTGTTTTCTGCACAAGAGCGATTCTTGCGAAGCAATGTGAACACTTCTGCTTCCCAGGCACAGAGAAGGTGCTAGCAGGGAATTCTCTGCCTGCCTTTCCCCAGTGCTCTGCAAGCTCTCCGGGACAACAGAAAATCTGGGGCTCTGTGCTTTCTTTCGTTCTGAACAAGTGTTACTGTTTTCTGCACAAAAGCGATTCTGCGAAGCAATGTGAACAGGCACAGAGAAGGTGCTAGCAGGGAATTCTCTGCCTGCCTTTCCCCAGTGCTCTGCAAGCTCTCCAGGACAACATAGAATCTGGGGCTCTGTGCTTTCTTTCCTTCTGAACAAGTGTTACTGTTTTCTGCACAAAAGCGATTCTTGCGAAGCAATGTGAACACTTCTGCTTCCCAGGCACAGAGAAGGTGCTATCAGGGAATTCTCTGCCTGCCTTTCCCCAGTGCTCTGCAAGCTCTCCAGGACAACATAGAATCTGGGGCTCCGTGCTTTCTTTCCTTCTGAACAAGTGTTACTGTTTTCTGCACAAAAGCGATTCTGCGAAGCAATGTGAACACTTCTGCTTCCCAGGCACAGAGAAGGTGCTAGCAAGGAATTCTCTGCCTGCCTTTCCCCAGTGCTCTGCAAGCTCTCCAGGACAACATAGAATCTGGGGCTCTGTGCTTTCTTTCCTTCTGAACAAGTGTTACTGTTTTCTGCACAAAAGCGATTCTTGCGAAGCAATGTGAACACTTCTGCTTCCCAGGCACAGAGAAGGTGCTATCAGGGAATTCTCTGCCTGCCTTTCCCCAGTGCTCTGCAAGCTCTCCAGGACAACATAGAATCTGGGGCTCTGTGCTTTCTTTCCTTCTGAACAAGTGTTACTGTTTTCTGCACAAAAGCGATTCTGCGAAGCAATGTGAACACTTCTGCTTCCCAGGCACAGAGAAGGTGCTAGCAAGGAATTCTCTGCCTGCCTTTCCCCAGTGCTCTGCAAGCTCTCCAGGACAACATAGAATCTGGGGCTCTGTGCTTTCTTTCCTTCTGAACAAGTGTTACTGTTTTCTGCACAAAAGCGATTCTTGCGAAGCAATGTGTACAGGCACAGAGAAGGTGCTATCAGGGAATTCTCTGCCTGCCTTTCCCCAGTGCTCTGCAAGCTCTCCAGGACAACATAGAATCTGGGGCTCTGTGCTTTCTTTCCTTCTGAACAAGTGTTACTGTTTTCTGCACAAAAGCGATTCTTGCGAAGCAATGTGAACACTTCTGCTTCCCAGGCACAGAGAAGGTGCTAGCAGGGAATTCTCTGCCTGCCTTTCCCCAGTGCTCTGCAAGCTCTCCAGGACAACATAGAATCTGGGGCTCTGTGCTTTCTTTCCTTCTGAACAAGTGTTACTGTTTTCTGCACAAAAGCGATTCTGCGAAGCAATGTGAACACTTCTGCTTCCCAGGCACAGAGAAGGTGCTAGCAGGGAATTCTCTGCCTGCCTTTCCCCAGTGCTCTGCAAGCTCTCCAGGACAACATAGATTCTGGGGCTCTGTGCTTTCTTTCCTTCTGAACAAGTGTTACTGTTTTCTGCACAAAAGCGATTCTGCGAAGCAATGTGAACACTTCTGCTTCCCGGGCACAGAGAAGGTGCTAGCAAGGAATTCTCTGCCTGCCTTTCCCCAGTGCTCTGCAAGCTCTCCAGGACAACATAAAATCTGGGGCTCTGTGCTTTCTTTCCTTCTGAACAAGTGTTAGTGTTTTCTGCACAAAAGCGATTCTTGCGAAGCAATGTGAACACTTCTGCTTCCCAGGCACAGAGAAGGTGCTAGCAGGGAATTCTCTGCCTGCCTTTCCCCAGTGCTCTGCAAGCTCTCCAGGACAACATAGAATCTGGGGCTCTGTGCTTTCTTTCCTTCTGAACAAGTGTTACTGTTTTCTGCACAAAAGCGATTCTGCGAAGCAATGTGAACAGGCACAGAGAAGGTGCTATCAGGGAATTCTCTGCCTGCCTTTCCCCAGTGCTCTGCAAGCTCTCCAGGACAACATAAAATCTGGGGCTCTGTGCTTTCTTTCCTTCTGAACAAGTGTTACTGTTTTCTGCACAAGAGCGATTCTTGCGAAGCAATGTGAACACTTCTGCTTCCCAGGCACAGAGAAGGTGCTAGCAGGGAATTCTCTGCCTGCCTTTCCCCAGTGCTCTGCAAGCTCTCCGGGACAACAGAAAATCTGGGGCTCTGTGCTTTCTTTCGTTCTGAACAAGTGTTACTGTTTTCTGCACAAAAGCGATTCTGCGAAGCAATGTGAACAGGCACAGAGAAGGTGCTAGCAGGGAATTCTCTGCCTGCCTTTCCCCAGTGCTCTGCAAGCTCTCCAGGACAACATAGAATCTGGGGCTCTGTGCTTTCTTTCCTTCTGAACAAGTGTTACTGTTTTCTGCACAAAAGCGATTCTGCGAAGCAATGTGAACACTTCTGCTTCCCAGGCACAGAGAAGGTGCTAGCAAGGAATTCTCTGCCTGCCTTTCCCCAGTGCTCTGCAAGCTCTCCAGGACAACATAGAATCTGGGGCTCTGTGCTTTCTTTCCTTCTGAACAAGTGTTACTGTTTTCTGCACAAAAGTGATTCTTGAGAAGCAATGTGAACACTTCTGCTTCCCAGGCACAGAGAAGGTGCTATCAGGGAATTCTCTGCCTGCCTTTCCCCAGTGCTCTGCAAGCTCTCCAGGACAACATAGAATCTGGGGCTCTGTGCTTTCTTTCCTTCTGAACAAGTGTTACTGTTTTCTGCACAAAAGTGATTCTTGCGAAGCAATGTGAACACTTCTGCTTCCCAGGCACAGAGAAGGTGCTAGCAAGGAATTCTCTGCCTGCCTTTCCCCAGTGCTCTGCAAGCTCTCCAGGACAACATAAAATCTGGGGCTCTGTGCTTTCTTTCCTTCTGAACAAGTGTTACTGTTTTCTGCACAAAAGCGATTCTTGCGAAGCAATGTGAACAGGCACAGAGAAGGTGCTATCAGGGAATTCTCTGCCTGCCTTTCCCCAGTGCTCTGCAAGCTCTCCAGGACAACATAGAATCTGGGGCTCTGTGCTTTCTTTCCTTCTGAACAAGTGTTAGTGTTTTCTGCACAAAAGCGATTCTGCGAAGCAATGTGAACACTTCTGCTTCCCAGGCACAGAGAAGGTGCTAGCAGGGAATTCTCTGCCTGCCTTTCCCCAGTGCTCTGCAAGCTCTCCAGGACAACATAAAATCTGGGGCTCTGTGCTTTCTTTCGTTCTGAACAAGTGTTACTGTTTTCTGCACAAAAGCGATTCTTGCGAAGCAATGTGAACACTTCTGCTTCCCAGGCACAGAGAAGGTGCTAGCAGGGAATTCTCTGCCTGCCTTTCCCCAGTGCTCTGCAAGCTCTCCAGGACAACATGGAATCTGGGGCTCTGTGCTTTCTTTCGTTCTGAACAAGTGTTACTGTTTTCTGCACAAAAGCGATTCTTGCGAAGCAATGTGAACACTTCTGCTTCCCAGGCACAGAGAAGGTGCTAGCAGGGAATTCTCTGCCTGCCTTTCCCCAGTGCTCTGCAAGCTCTCCAGGACAACATAGAATCTGGGGCTCTGTGCTTTCTTTCCTTCTGAACAAGTGTTAGTGTTTTCTGCACAAAAGCGATTCTGCGAAGCAATGTGAACACTTCTGCTTCCCAGGCACAGAGAAGGTGCTAGCAGGGAATTCTCTGCCTGCCTTTCCCCAGTGCTCTGCAAGCTCTCCAGGACAACATAGAATCTGGGGCTCTGTGCTTTCTTTCCTTCTGAACAAGTGTTACTGTTTTCTGCACAAAAGCGATTCTGCGAAGCAATGTGAACAGGCACAGAGAAGGTGCTAGCAGGGAATTCTCTGCCTGCCTTTCCCCAGTGCTCTGCAAGCTCTCCAGGACAACATAAAATCTGGGGCTCTGTGCTTTCTTTCCTTCTGAACAAGTGTTACTGTTTTCTGCACAAAAGCGATTCTTGCGAAGCAATGTGAACAATTCTGCTTCCCAGGCACAGAGAAGGTGCTAGCAGGGAATTCTCTGCCTGCCTTTCCCCAGTGCTCTGCAAGCTCTCCAGGACAACATAGAATCTGGGGCTCTGTGCTTTCTTTCCTTCTGAACAAGTGTTACTGTTTTCTGCACAAAAGCGATTCTGCGAAGCAATGTGAACAGGCACAGAGAAGGTGCTATCAGGGAATTCTCTGCCTGCCTTTCCCCAGTGCTCTGCAAGCTCTCCAGGACAACATAGAATCTGGGGCTCTGTGCTTTCTTTCCTTCTGAACAAGTGTTAGTGTTTTCTGCACAAAAGCGATTCTGCGAAGCAGTGTGAACACTTCTGCTTCCCAGGCACAGAGAAGGTGCTAGCAGGGAATTCTCTGCCTGCCTTTCCCCAGTGCTCTGCAAGCTCTCCAGGACAACATAGAATCTGGGGCTCTGTGCTTTCTTTCGTTCTGAACAAGTGTTAGTGTTTTCTGCACAAAAGTGATTCTGCGAAGCAATGTGAACACTTCTGCTTCCCAGGCACAGAGAAGGTGCTAGCAAGGAATTCTCTGCCTGCCTTTCCCCAGTGCTCTGCAAGCTCTCCAGGACAACATAGAATCTGGGGCTCTGTGCTTTCTTTCCTTCTGAACAAGTGTTACTGTTTTCTGCACAAAAGCGATTCTTGCGAAGCGATGTGAACACTTCTGCTTCCCAGGCACAGAGAAGGTGCTAGCAGGGAATTCTCTGCCTGCCTTTCCCCAGTGCTCTGCAAGCTCTCCAGGACAACATAGAATCTGGGGCTCTGTGCTTTCTTTCCTTCTGAACAAGTGTTACTGTTTTCTGCACAAAAGCGATTCTTGCGAAGCAATGTGAACACTTCTGCTTCCCAGGCACAGAGAAGGTGCTAGCAGGGAATTCTCTGCCTGCCTTTCCCCAGTGCTCTGCAGGCTCTCCAGGACAACATAGAATCTGGGGCTCTGTGCTTTCTTTCCTTCTGAACAAGTGTTACTGTTTTCTGCACAAAAGCGATTCTGCGAAGCAATGTGAACAGGCACAGAGAAGGTGCTAGCAGGGAATTCTCTGCCTGCCTTTCACCAGTGCTCTGCAAGCTCTCCAGGACAACATAAAATCTGGGGCTCTGTGCTTTCTTTCCTTCTGAACAAGTGTTACTGTTTTCTGCACAAAAGCGATTCTTGCGAAGCAATGTGAACACTTCTGCTTCCCAGGCACAGAGAAGGTGCTAGCAGGGAATTCTCTGCCTGCCTTTCCCCAGTGCTCTGCAAGCTCTCCAGGACAACATAGAATCTGGGGCTCTGTGCTTTCTTTCCTTCTGAACAAGTGTTACTGTTTTCTGCACAAAAGCGATTCTGCGAAGCAATGTGAACAGGCACAGAGAAGGTGCTATCAGGGAATTCTCTGCCTGCCTTTCCCCAGTGCTCTGCAAGCTCTCCAGGACAACAGCAAATCTGGGGCTCTGTGCTTTCTTTCCTTCTGAACAAGTGTTAGTGTTTTCTGCACAAGAGCGATTCTTGCGAAGCAATGTGAACACTTCTGCTTCCCAGGCACAGAGAAGGTGCTAGCAGGGAATTCTCTGCCTGCCTTTCCCCAGTGCTCTGCAAGCTCTCCGGGACAACAGAAAATCTGGGGCTCTGTGCTTTCTTTCGTTCTGAACAAGTGTTACTGTTTTCTGCACAAAAGCGATTCTGCGAAGCAATGTGAACAGGCACAGAGAAGGTGCTAGCAGGGAATTCTCTGCCTGCCTTTCCCCAGTGCTCTGCAAGCTCTCCAGGACAACATAGAATCTGGGGCTCTGTGCTTTCTTTCCTTCTGAACAAGTGTTACTGTTTTCTGCACAAAAGCGATTCTTGCGAAGCAATGTGAACACTTCTGCTTCCCAGGCACAGAGAAGGTGCTATCAGGGAATTCTCTGCCTGCCTTTCCCCAGTGCTCTGCAAGCTCTCCAGGACAACATAGAATCTGGGGCTCCGTGCTTTCTTTCCTTCTGAACAAGTGTTACTGTTTTCTGCACAAAAGCGATTCTGCGAAGCAATGTGAACACTTCTGCTTCCCAGGCACAGAGAAGGTGCTAGCAAGGAATTCTCTGCCTGCCTTTCCCCAGTGCTCTGCAAGCTCTCCAGGACAACATAGAATCTGGGGCTCTGTGCTTTCTTTCCTTCTGAACAAGTGTTACTGTTTTCTGCACAAAAGCGATTCTTGCGAAGCAATGTGAACACTTCTGCTTCCCAGGCACAGAGAAGGTGCTATCAGGGAATTCTCTGCCTGCCTTTCCCCAGTGCTCTGCAAGCTCTCCAGGACAACATAGAATCTGGGGCTCTGTGCTTTCTTTCCTTCTGAACAAGTGTTACTGTTTTCTGCACAAAAGCGATTCTGCGAAGCAATGTGAACACTTCTGCTTCCCAGGCACAGAGAAGGTGCTAGCAAGGAATTCTCTGCCTGCCTTTCCCCAGTGCTCTGCAAGCTCTCCAGGACAACATAGAATCTGGGGCTCTGTGCTTTCTTTCCTTCTGAACAAGTGTTACTGTTTTCTGCACAAAAGCGATTCTTGCGAAGCAATGTGTACAGGCACAGAGAAGGTGCTATCAGGGAATTCTCTGCCTGCCTTTCCCCAGTGCTCTGCAAGCTCTCCAGGACAACATAGAATCTGGGGCTCTGTGCTTTCTTTCCTTCTGAACAAGTGTTACTGTTTTCTGCACAAAAGCGATTCTTGCGAAGCAATGTGAACACTTCTGCTTCCCAGGCACAGAGAAGGTGCTAGCAGGGAATTCTCTGCCTGCCTTTCCCCAGTGCTCTGCAAGCTCTCCAGGACAACATAGAATCTGGGGCTCTGTGCTTTCTTTCCTTCTGAACAAGTGTTACTGTTTTCTGCACAAAAGCGATTCTGCGAAGCAATGTGAACACTTCTGCTTCCCAGGCACAGAGAAGGTGCTAGCAGGGAATTCTCTGCCTGCCTTTCCCCAGTGCTCTGCAAGCTCTCCAGGACAACATAGAATCTGGGGCTCTGTGCTTTCTTTCCTTCTGAACAAGTATTACTGTTTTCTGCACAAAAGCGATTCTGCGAAGCAATGTGAACACTTCTGCTTCCCGGGCACAGAGAAGGTGCTAGCAAGGAATTCTCTGCCTGCCTTTCCCCAGTGCTCTGCAAGCTCTCCAGGACAACATAAAATCTGGGGCTCTGTGCTTTCTTTCGTTATAAACAAGTGTTACTGTTTTCTGCACAAAAGTGATTCTTGCGAAGCAATGTGAACACTTCTGCTTCCCAGGCACAGAGAAGGTGCTAGCAGGGAATTCTCTGCCTGCCTTTCCCCAGTGCTCTGCAAGCTCTCCAGGACAACATAGAATCTGGGGCTCTGTGCTTTCTTTCCTTCTGAACAAGTGTTACTGTTTTCTGCACAAAAGCGATTCTGCGAAGCAATGTGAACAGGCACAGAGAAGGTGCTAGCAGGGAATTCTCTGCCTGCCTTTCCCCAGTGCTCTGCAAGCTCTCCAGGACAACATAGAATCTGGGGCTCTGTGCTTTCTTTCCTTCTGAACAAGTGTTACTGTTTTCTGCACAAAAGCGATTCTGCGAAGCAATGTGAACAGGCACAGAGAAGGTGCTATCAGGGAATTCTCTGCCTGCCTTTCCCCAGTGCTCTGCAAGCTCTCCAGGACAACATAAAATCTGGGGCTCTGTGCTTTCTTTCCTTCTGAACAAGTGTTAGTGTTTTCTGCACAAGAGCGATTCTTGCGAAGCAATGTGAACACTTCTGCTTCCCAGGCACAGAGAAGGTGCTAGCAGGGAATTCTCTGCCTGCCTTTCCCCAGTGCTCTGCAAGCTCTCCGGGACAACAGAAAATCTGGGGCTCTGTGCTTTCTTTCGTTCTGAACAAGTGTTAGTGTTTTCTGCACAAAAGCGATTCTGCGAAGCAGTGTGAACACTTCTGCTTCCCAGGCACAGAGAAGGTGCTAGCAGGGAATTCTCTGCCTGCCTTTCCCCAGTGCTCTGCAAGCTCTCCAGGACAACATAGAATCTGGGGCTCTGTGCTTTCTTTCCTTCTGAACAAGTGTTACTGTTTTCTGCACAAAAGCGATTCTGCGAAGCAATGTGAACACTTCTGCTTCCCGGGCACAGAGAAGGTGCTAGCAAGGAATTCTCTGCCTGCCTTTCCCCTGTGCTCTGCAAGCTCTCCAGGACAACATAAAATCTGGGGCTCTGTGCTTTCTTTCGTTCTAAACAAGTGTTACTGTTTTCTGCACAAAAGTGATTCTTGCGAAGCAATGTGAACACTTCTGCTTCCCAGGCACAGAGAAGGTGCTATCAGGGAATTCTCTGCCTGCCTTTCCCCAGTGCTCTGCAAGCTCTCCAGGACAACATAGAATCTGGGGCTCTGTGCTTTCTTTCCTTCTGAACAAGTGTTACTGTTTTCTGCACAAAAGCGATTCTGCGAAGCAATGTGAACAGGCACAGAGAAGGTGCTAGCAGGGAATTCTCTGCCTGCCTTTCCCCAGTGCTCTGCAAGCTCTCCAGGACAACATGGAATCTGGGGCTCTGTGCTTTCTTTCGTTCTGAACAAGTGTTACTGTTTTCTGCACAAAAGCGATTCTTGCGAAGCAATGTGAACACTTCTGCTTCCCAGGCACAGAGAAGGTGCTAGCAGGGAATTCTCTGCCTGCCTTTCCCCAGTGCTCTGCAAGCTCTCCAGGACAACATAGAATCTGGGGCTCTGTGCTTTCTTTCCTTCTGAACAAGTGTTAGTGTTTTCTGCACAAAAGCGATTCTGCGAAGCAATGTGAACACTTCTGCTTCCCAGGCACAGAGAAGGTGCTAGCAGGGAATTCTCTGCCTGCCTTTCCCCAGTGCTCTGCAAGCTCTCCAGGACAACATAGAATCTGGGGCTCTGTGCTTTCTTTCGTTCTGAACAAGTGTTACTGTTTTCTGCACAAAAGCGATTCTGCGAAGCAATGTGAACAGGCACAGAGAAGGTGCTAGCAGGGAATTCTCTGCCTGCCTTTCCCCAGTGCTCTGCAAGCTCTCCAGGACAACATAAAATCTGGGGCTCTGTGCTTTCTTTCCTTCTGAACAAGTGTTACTGTTTTCTGCACAAAAGCGATTCTTGCGAAGCAATGTGAACACTTCTGCTTCCCAGGCACAGAGAAGGTGCTAGCAAGGAATTCTCTGCCTGCCTTTCCCCAGTGCTCTGCAAGCTCTCCAGGACAACATAAAATCTGGGGCTCTGTGCTTTCTTTCCTTCTGAACAAGTGTTAGTGTTTTCTGCACAAAAGCGATTCTTGCGAAGCAATGTGAACACTTCTGCTTCCCAGGCACAGAGAAGGTGCTAGCAGGGAATTCTCTGCCTGCCTTTCCCCAGTGCTCTGCAAGCTCTCCAGGACAACATAGAATCTGGGGCTCTGTGCTTTCTTTCCTTCTGAACAAGTGTTAGTGTTTTCTGCACAAAAGCGATTCTGCGAAGCAATGTGAACACTTCTGCTTCCCAGGCACAGAGAAGGTGCTATCAGGGAATTCTCTGCCTGCCTTTCCCCAGTGCTCTGCAAGCTCTCCAGGACAACATAGAATCTGGGGCTCTGTGCTTTCTTTCGTTCTGAACAAGTGTTAGTGTTTTCTGCACAAAAGCGATTCTGCGAAGCAATGTGAACAGGCACAGAGAAGGTGCTAGCAGGGAATTCTCTGCCTGCCTTTCCCCAGTGCTCTGCAAGCTCTCCAGGACAACATAAAATCTGGGGCTCTGTGCTTTCTTTCCTTCTGAACAAGCGTTACTGTTTTCTGCACAAAAGCGATTCTTGCGAAGCAATGTGAACACTTCTGCTTCCCAGGCACAGAGAAGGTGCTAGCAAGGAATTCTCTGCCTGCCTTTCCCCAGTGCTCTGCAAGCTCTCCAGGACAACATAAAATCTGGGGCTCTGTGCTTTCTTTCCTTCTGAACAAGTGTTAGTGTTTTCTGCACAAAAGCGATTCTTGCGAAGCAATGTGAACACTTCTGCTTCCCAGGCACAGAGAAGGTGCTAGCAGGGAATTCTCTGCCTGCCTTTCCCCAGTGCTCTGCAAGCTCTCCAGGACAACATAGAATCTGGGGCTCTGTGCTTTCTTTCCTTCTGAACAAGTGTTACTGTTTTCTGCACAAAAGCGATTCTGCGAAGCAATGTGAACAGGCACAGAGAAGGTGCTATCAGGGAATTCTCTGCCTGCCTTTCCCCAGTGCTCTGCAAGCTCTCCAGGACAACATAGAATCTGGGGCTCTGTGCTTTCTTTCCTTCTGAACAAGTGTTACTGTTTTCTGCACAAAAGCGATTCTGCGAAGCAATGTGAACAGGCACAGAGAAGGTGCTAGCAGGGAATTCTCTGCCTGCCTTTCCCCAGTGCTCTGCAAGCTCTCCAGGACAACATGGAATCTGGGGCTCTGTGCTTTCTTTCGTTCTGAACAAGTGTTACTGTTTTCTGCACAAAAGCGATTCTTGCGAAGCAATGTGAACACTTCTGCTTCCCAGGCACAGAGAAGGTGCTAGCAGGGAATTCTCTGCCTGCCTTTCCCCAGTGCTCTGCAAGCTCTCCAGGACAACATAGAATCTGGGGCTCTGTGCTTTCTTTCCTTCTGAACAAGTGTTAGTGTTTTCTGCACAAAAGCGATTCTGCGAAGCAATGTGAACACTTCTGCTTCCCAGGCACAGAGAAGGTGCTAGCAGGGAATTCTCTGCCTGCCTTTCCCCAGTGCTCTGCAAGCTCTCCAGGACAACATAGAATCTGGGGCTCTGTGCTTTCTTTCGTTCTGAACAAGTGTTACTGTTTTCTGCACAAAAGCGATTCTGCGAAGCAATGTGAACAGGCACAGAGAAGGTGCTAGCAGGGAATTCTCTGCCTGCCTTTCCCCAGTGCTCTGCAAGCTCTCCAGGACAACATAAAATCTGGGGCTCTGTGCTTTCTTTCCTTCTGAACAAGTGTTACTGTTTTCTGCACAAAAGCGATTCTTGCGAAGCAATGTGAACACTTCTGCTTCCCAGGCACAGAGAAGGTGCTATCAGGGAATTCTCTGCCTGCCTTTCCCCAGTGCTCTGCAAGCTCTCCAGGACAACATAGAATCTGGGGCTCTGTGCTTTCTTTCCTTCTGAACAAGTGTTACTGTTTTCTGCACAAAAGCGATTCTGCGAAGCAATGTGAACAGGCACAGAGAAGGTGCTAGCAGGGAATTCTCTGCCTGCCTTTCCCCAGTGCTCTGCAAGCTCTCCAGGACAACATGGAATCTGGGGCTCTGTGCTTTCTTTCGTTCTGAACAAGTGTTACTGTTTTCTGCACAAAAGCGATTCTTGCGAAGCAATGTGAACACTTCTGCTTCCCAGGCACAGAGAAGGTGCTAGCAGGGAATTCTCTGCCTGCCTTTCCCCAGTGCTCTGCAAGCTCTCCAGGACAACATAGAATCTGGGGCTCTGTGCTTTCTTTCCTTCTGAACAAGTGTTAGTGTTTTCTGCACAAAAGCGATTCTGCGAAGCAATGTGAACACTTCTGCTTCCCAGGCACAGAGAAGGTGCTAGCAGGGAATTCTCTGCCTGCCTTTCCCCAGTGCTCTGCAAGCTCTCCAGGACAACATAGAATCTGGGGCTCTGTGCTTTCTTTCGTTCTGAACAAGTGTTACTGTTTTCTGCACAAAAGCGATTCTGCGAAGCAATGTGAACAGGCACAGAGAAGGTGCTAGCAGGGAATTCTCTGCCTGCCTTTCCCCAGTGCTCTGCAAGCTCTCCAGGACAACATAAAATCTGGGGCTCTGTGCTTTCTTTCCTTCTGAACAAGTGTTACTGTTTTCTGCACAAAAGCGATTCTTGCGAAGCAATGTGAACACTTCTGCTTCCCAGGCACAGAGAAGGTGCTAGCAAGGAATTCTCTGCCTGCCTTTCCCCAGTGCTCTGCAAGCTCTCCAGGACAACATAAAATCTGGGGCTCTGTGCTTTCTTTCCTTCTGAACAAGTGTTAGTGTTTTCTGCACAAAAGCGATTCTTGCGAAGCAATGTGAACACTTCTGCTTCCCAGGCACAGAGAAGGTGCTAGCAGGGAATTCTCTGCCTGCCTTTCCCCAGTGCTCTGCAAGCTCTCCAGGACAACATAGAATCTGGGGCTCTGTGCTTTCTTTCCTTCTGAACAAGTGTTAGTGTTTTCTGCACAAAAGCGATTCTGCGAAGCAATGTGAACACTTCTGCTTCCCAGGCACAGAGAAGGTGCTATCAGGGAATTCTCTGCCTGCCTTTCCCCAGTGCTCTGCAAGCTCTCCAGGACAACATAGAATCTGGGGCTCTGTGCTTTCTTTCGTTCTGAACAAGTGTTAGTGTTTTCTGCACAAAAGCGATTCTGCGAAGCAATGTGAACAGGCACAGAGAAGGTGCTAGCAGGGAATTCTCTGCCTGCCTTTCCCCAGTGCTCTGCAAGCTCTCCAGGACAACATAAAATCTGGGGCTCTGTGCTTTCTTTCCTTCTGAACAAGCGTTACTGTTTTCTGCACAAAAGCGATTCTTGCGAAGCAATGTGAACACTTCTGCTTCCCAGGCACAGAGAAGGTGCTAGCAAGGAATTCTCTGCCTGCCTTTCCCCAGTGCTCTGCAAGCTCTCCAGGACAACATAAAATCTGGGGCTCTGTGCTTTCTTTCCTTCTGAACAAGTGTTAGTGTTTTCTGCACAAAAGCGATTCTTGCGAAGCAATGTGAACACTTCTGCTTCCCAGGCACAGAGAAGGTGCTAGCAGGGAATTCTCTGCCTGCCTTTCCCCAGTGCTCTGCAAGCTCTCCAGGACAACATAGAATCTGGGGCTCTGTGCTTTCTTTCCTTCTGAACAAGTGTTACTGTTTTCTGCACAAAAGCGATTCTGCGAAGCAATGTGAACAGGCACAGAGAAGGTGCTATCAGGGAATTCTCTGCCTGCCTTTCCCCAGTGCTCTGCAAGCTCTCCAGGACAACATAGAATCTGGGGCTCTGTGCTTTCTTTCCTTCTGAACAAGTGTTACTGTTTTCTGCACAAAAGCGATTCTTGCGAAGCGATGTGAACACTTCTGCTTCCCAGGCACAGAGAAGGTGCTAGCAAGGAATTCTCTGCCTGCCTTTCCCCAGTGCTCTGCAAGCTCTCCAGGACAACATAGAATCTGGGGCTCTGTGCTTTCTTTCCTTCTGAACAAGTGTTACTGTTTTCTGCACAAAAGCGATTCTTGCGAAGCGATGTGAACACTTCTGCTTCCCAGGCACAGAGAAGGTGCTAGCAGGGAATTCTCTGCCTGCCTTTCCCCAGTGCTCTGCAAGCTCTCCAGGACAACATAGAATCTGGGGCTCTGTGCTTTCTTTCCTTCTGAACAAGTGTTACTGTTTTCTGCACAAAAGCGATTCTTGCGAAGCAATGTGAACACTTCTGCTTCCCAGGCACAGAGAAGGTGCTAGCAAGGAATTCTCTGCCTGCCTTTCCCCAGTGCTCTGCAAGCTCTCCAGGACAACATAGAATCTGGGGCTCTGTGCTTTCTTTCGTTCTGAACAAGTGTTAGTGTTTTCTGCACAAAAGTGATTCTGGGAAGCAATGTGAACTCTTCTGCTTCTTAGGCACAGAGAAGGTGCTAGCAGGGAATTCTCTGCCTGCCTTTCACCAGTGCTCTGCAAGCTCTCCAGGACAACATAAAATCTGGGGCTCTGTGCTTTCTTTCCTTCTGAACAAGTGTTACTGTTTTCTGCACAAAAGCGATTCTTGCGAAGCAATGTGAACACTTCTGCTTCCCAGGCACAGAGAAGGTGCTAGCAGGGAATTCTCTGCCTGCCTTTCCCCAGTGCTCTGCAAGCTCTCCAGGACAACATAGAATCTGGGGCTCTGTGCTTTCTTTCCTTCTGAACAAGTGTTACTGTTTTCTGCACAAAAGCGATTCTGCGAAGCAATGTGAACAGGCACAGAGAAGGTGCTATCAGGGAATTCTCTGCCTGCCTTTCCCCAGTGCTCTGCAAGCTCTCCAGGACAACAGCAAATCTGGGGCTCTGTGCTTTCTTTCCTTCTGAACAAGTGTTAGTGTTTTCTGCACAAGAGCGATTCTTGCGAAGCAATGTGAACACTTCTGCTTCCCAGGCACAGAGAAGGTGCTAGCAGGGAATTCTCTGCCTGCCTTTCCCCAGTGCTCTGCAAGCTCTCCGGGACAACAGAAAATCTGGGGCTCTGTGCTTTCTTTCGTTCTGAACAAGTGTTACTGTTTTCTGCACAAAAGCGATTCTGCGAAGCAATGTGAACAGGCACAGAGAAGGTGCTAGCAGGGAATTCTCTGCCTGCCTTTCCCCAGTGCTCTGCAAGCTCTCCAGGACAACATAGAATCTGGGGCTCTGTGCTTTCTTTCCTTCTGAACAAGTGTTACTGTTTTCTGCACAAAAGCGATTCTGCGAAGCAATGTGAACACTTCTGCTTCCCAGGCACAGAGAAGGTGCTAGCAAGGAATTCTCTGCCTGCCTTTCCCCAGTGGTCTGCAAGCTCTCCAGGACAACATAAAATCTGGGGCTCTGTGCTTTCTTTCCTTCTGAACAAGTGTTACTGTTTTCTGCACAAAAGCGATTCTTGCGAAGCAATGTGAACAGGCACAGAGAAGGTGCTATCAGGGAATTCTCTGCCTGCCTTTCCCCAGTGCTCTGCAAGCTCTCCAGGACAACATAGAATCTGGGGCTCTGTGCTTTCTTTCGTTCTGAACAAGTGTTACTGTTTTCTGCACAAAAGCGATTCTGCGAAGCAATGTGAACACTTCTGCTTCCCAGGCACAGAGAAGGTGCTAGCAGGGAATTCTCTGCCTGCCTTTCCCCAGTGCTCTGCAAGCTCTCCAGGACAACATAGAATCTGGGGCTCTGTGCTTTCTTTCCTTCTGAACAAGTGTTACTGTTTTCTGCACAAAAGCGATTCTGCGAAGCAATGTGAACAGGCACAGAGAAGGTGCTAGCAGGGAATTCTCTGCCTGCCTTTCCCCAGTGCTCTGCAAGCTCTCCAGGACAACATAGAATCTGGGGCTCTGTGCTTTCTTTCCTTCTGAACAAGTGTTACTGTTTTCTGCACAAAAGCGATTCTGCGAAGCAATGTGAACAGGCACAGAGAAGGTGCTATCAGGGAATTCTCTGCCTGCCTTTCCCCAGTGCTCTGCAAGCTCTCCAGGACAACATAAAATCTGGGGCTCTGTGCTTTCTTTCCTTCTGAACAAGTGTTAGTGTTTTCTGCACAAGAGCGATTCTTGCGAAGCAATGTGAACACTTCTGCTTCCCAGGCACAGAGAAGGTGCTAGCAGGGAATTCTCTGCCTGCCTTTCCCCAGTGCTCTGCAAGCTCTCCGGGACAACAGAAAATCTGGGGCTCTGTGCTTTCTTTCGTTCTGAACAAGTGTTACTGTTTTCTGCACAAAAGCGATTCTGCGAAGCAATGTGAACAGGCACAGAGAAGGTGCTAGCAGGGAATTCTCTGCCTGCCTTTCCCCAGTGCTCTGCAAGCTCTCCAGGACAACATAGAATCTGGGGCTCTGTGCTTTCTTTCCTTCTGAACAAGTGTTACTGTTTTCTGCACAAAAGCGATTCTTGCGAAGCAATGTGAACACTTCTGCTTCCCAGGCACAGAGAAGGTGCTAGCAGGGAATTCTCTGCCTGCCTTTCCCCAGTGCTCTGCAAGCTCTCCAGGACAACATAGAATCTGGGGCTCTGTGCTTTCTTTCCTTCTGAACAAGTGTTAGTGTTTTCTGCACAAAAGCGATTCTGCGAAGCAGTGTGAACACTTCTGCTTCCCAGGCACAGAGAAGGTGCTAGCAGGGAATTCTCTGCCTGCCTTTCCCCAGTGCTCTGCAAGCTCTCCAGGACAACATAGAATCTGGGGCTCTGTGCTTTCTTTCCTTCTGAACAAGTGTTACTGTTTTCTGCACAAAAGCGATTCTGCGAAGCAATGTGAACACTTCTGCTTCCCGGGCACAGAGAAGGTGCTAGCAAGGAATTCTCTGCCTGCCTTTCCCCAGTGCTCTGCAAGCTCTCCAGGACAACATAAAATCTGGGGCTCTGTGCTTTCTTTCGTTCTAAACAAGTGTTACTGTTTTCTGCACAAAAGTGATTCTTGCGAAGCAATGTGAACACTTCTGCTTCCCAGGCACAGAGAAGGTGCTATCAGGGAATTCTCTGCCTGCCTTTCCCCAGTGCTCTGCAAGCTCTCCAGGACAACATAGAATCTGGGGCTCTGTGCTTTCTTTCCTTCTGAACAAGTGTTACTGTTTTCTGCACAAAAGCGATTCTGCGAAGCAATGTGAACAGGCACAGAGAAGGTGCTAGCAGGGAATTCTCTGCCTGCCTTTCCCCAGTGCTCTGCAAGCTCTCCAGGACAACATGGAATCTGGGGCTCTGTGCTTTCTTTCGTTCTGAACAAGTGTTACTGTTTTCTGCACAAAAGCGATTCTTGCGAAGCAATGTGAACACTTCTGCTTCCCAGGCACAGAGAAGGTGCTAGCAGGGAATTCTCTGCCTGCCTTTCCCCAGTGCTCTGCAAGCTCTCCAGGACAACATAGAATCTGGGGCTCTGTGCTTTCTTTCCTTCTGAACAAGTGTTAGTGTTTTCTGCACAAAAGCGATTCTGCGAAGCAATGTGAACACTTCTGCTTCCCAGGCACAGAGAAGGTGCTAGCAGGGAATTCTCTGCCTGCCTTTCCCCAGTGCTCTGCAAGCTCTCCAGGACAACATAGAATCTGGGGCTCTGTGCTTTCTTTCGTTCTGAACAAGTGTTACTGTTTTCTGCACAAAAGCGATTCTGCGAAGCAATGTGAACAGGCACAGAGAAGGTGCTAGCAGGGAATTCTCTGCCTGCCTTTCCCCAGTGCTCTGCAAGCTCTCCAGGACAACATAAAATCTGGGGCTCTGTGCTTTCTTTCCTTCTGAACAAGTGTTACTGTTTTCTGCACAAAAGCGATTCTTGCGAAGCAATGTGAACACTTCTGCTTCCCAGGCACAGAGAAGGTGCTAGCAAGGAATTCTCTGCCTGCCTTTCCCCAGTGCTCTGCAAGCTCTCCGGGACAACATAAAATCTGGGGCTCTGTGCTTTCTTTCCTTCTGAACAAGTGTTAGTGTTTTCTGCACAAAAGCGATTCTTGCGAAGCAATGTGAACACTTCTGCTTCCCAGGCACAGAGAAGGTGCTAGCAGGGAATTCTCTGCCTGCCTTTCCCCAGTGCTCTGCAAGCTCTCCAGGACAACATAGAATCTGGGGCTCTGTGCTTTCTTTCCTTCTGAACAAGTGTTAGTGTTTTCTGCACAAAAGCGATTCTGCGAAGCAATGTGAACACTTCTGCTTCCCAGGCACAGAGAAGGTGCTATCAGGGAATTCTCTGCCTGCCTTTCCCCAGTGCTCTGCAAGCTCTCCAGGACAACATAGAATCTGGGGCTCTGTGCTTTCTTTCGTTCTGAACAAGTGTTAGTGTTTTCTGCACAAAAGCGATTCTGCGAAGCAATGTGAACAGGCACAGAGAAGGTGCTAGCAGGGAATTCTCTGCCTGCCTTTCCCCAGTGCTCTGCAAGCTCTCCAGGACAACATAAAATCTGGGGCTCTGTGCTTTCTTTCCTTCTGAACAAGCGTTACTGTTTTCTGCACAAAAGCGATTCTTGCGAAGCAATGTGAACACTTCTGCTTCCCAGGCACAGAGAAGGTGCTAGCAAGGAATTCTCTGCCTGCCTTTCCCCAGTGCTCTGCAAGCTCTCCAGGACAACATAAAATCTGGGGCTCTGTGCTTTCTTTCCTTCTGAACAAGTGTTAGTGTTTTCTGCACAAAAGCGATTCTTGCGAAGCAATGTGAACACTTCTGCTTCCCAGGCACAGAGAAGGTGCTAGCAGGGAATTCTCTGCCTGCCTTTCCCCAGTGCTCTGCAAGCTCTCCAGGACAACATAGAATCTGGGGCTCTGTGCTTTCTTTCCTTCTGAACAAGTGTTACTGTTTTCTGCACAAAAGCGATTCTGCGAAGCAATGTGAACAGGCACAGAGAAGGTGCTATCAGGGAATTCTCTGCCTGCCTTTCCCCAGTGCTCTGCAAGCTCTCCAGGACAACATAGAATCTGGGGCTCTGTGCTTTCTTTCCTTCTGAACAAGTGTTACTGTTTTCTGCACAAAAGCGATTCTTGCGAAGCGATGTGAACACTTCTGCTTCCCAGGCACAGAGAAGGTGCTAGCAAGGAATTCTCTGCCTGCCTTTCCCCAGTGCTCTGCAAGCTCTCCAGGACAACATAGAATCTGGGGCTCTGTGCTTTCTTTCCTTCTGAACAAGTGTTACTGTTTTCTGCACAAAAGCGATTCTTGCGAAGCGATGTGAACACTTCTGCTTCCCAGGCACAGAGAAGGTGCTAGCAGGGAATTCTCTGCCTGCCTTTCCCCAGTGCTCTGCAAGCTCTCCAGGACAACATAGAATCTGGGGCTCTGTGCTTTCTTTCCTTCTGAACAAGTGTTACTGTTTTCTGCACAAAAGCGATTCTTGCGAAGCAATGTGAACACTTCTGCTTCCCAGGCACAGAGAAGGTGCTAGCAAGGAATTCTCTGCCTGCCTTTCCCCAGTGCTCTGCAAGCTCTCCAGGACAACATAGAATCTGGGGCTCTGTGCTTTCTTTCGTTCTGAACAAGTGTTAGTGTTTTCTGCACAAAAGTGATTCTGGGAAGCAATGTGAACTCTTCTGCTTCTTAGGCACAGAGAAGGTGCTAGCAGGGAATTCTCTGCCTGCCTTTCACCAGTGCTCTGCAAGCTCTCCAGGACAACATAAAATCTGGGGCTCTGTGCTTTCTTTCCTTCTGAACAAGTGTTACTGTTTTCTGCACAAAAGCGATTCTTGCGAAGCAATGTGAACACTTCTGCTTCCCAGGCACAGAGAAGGTGCTAGCAGGGAATTCTCTGCCTGCCTTTCCCCAGTGCTCTGCAAGCTCTCCAGGACAACATAGAATCTGGGGCTCTGTGCTTTCTTTCCTTCTGAACAAGTGTTACTGTTTTCTGCACAAAAGCGATTCTGCGAAGCAATGTGAACAGGCACAGAGAAGGTGCTATCAGGGAATTCTCTGCCTGCCTTTCCCCAGTGCTCTGCAAGCTCTCCAGGACAACAGCAAATCTGGGGCTCTGTGCTTTCTTTCCTTCTGAACAAGTGTTAGTGTTTTCTGCACAAGAGCGATTCTTGCGAAGCAATGTGAACACTTCTGCTTCCCAGGCACAGAGAAGGTGCTAGCAGGGAATTCTCTGCCTGCCTTTCCCCAGTGCTCTGCAAGCTCTCCGGGACAACAGAAAATCTGGGGCTCTGTGCTTTCTTTCGTTCTGAACAAGTGTTACTGTTTTCTGCACAAAAGCGATTCTGCGAAGCAATGTGAACAGGCACAGAGAAGGTGCTAGCAGGGAATTCTCTGCCTGCCTTTCCCCAGTGCTCTGCAAGCTCTCCAGGACAACATAGAATCTGGGGCTCTGTGCTTTCTTTCCTTCTGAACAAGTGTTACTGTTTTCTGCACAAAAGCGATTCTGCGAAGCAATGTGAACACTTCTGCTTCCCAGGCACAGAGAAGGTGCTAGCAAGGAATTCTCTGCCTGCCTTTCCCCAGTGCTCTGCAAGCTCTCCAGGACAACATAAAATCTGGGGCTCTGTGCTTTCTTTCCTTCTGAACAAGTGTTACTGTTTTCTGCACAAAAGCGATTCTTGCGAAGCAATGTGAACAGGCACAGAGAAGGTGCTATCAGGGAATTCTCTGCCTGCCTTTCCCCAGTGCTCTGCAAGCTCTCCAGGACAACATAGAATCTGGGGCTCTGTGCTTTCTTTCCTTCTGAACAAGTGTTAGTGTTTTCTGCACAAAAGCGATTCTGCGAAGCAATGTGAACACTTCTGCTTCCCAGGCACAGAGAAGGTGCTAGCAGGGAATTCTCTGCCTGCCTTTCCCCAGTGCTCTGCAAGCTCTCCAGGACAACATAGAATCTGGGGCTCTGTGCTTTCTTTCCTTCTGAACAAGTGTTACTGTTTTCTGCACAAAAGCGATTCTGCGAAGCAATGTGAACAGGCACAGAGAAGGTGCTATCAGGGAATTCTCTGCCTGCCTTTCCCCAGTGCTCTGCAAGCTCTCCAGGACAACATGGAATCTGGGGCTCTGTGCTTTCTTTCGTTCTGAACAAGTGTTACTGTTTTCTGCACAAAAGCGATTCTTGCGAAGCAATGTGAACACTTCTGCTTCCCAGGCACAGAGAAGGTGCTAGCAGGGAATTCTCTGCCTGCCTTTCCCCAGTGCTCTGCAAGCTCTCCAGGACAACATAGAATCTGGGGCTCTGTGCTTTCTTTCCTTCTGAACAAGTGTTAGTGTTTTCTGCACAAAAGCGATTCTGCGAAGCAATGTGAACACTTCTGCTTCCCAGGCACAGAGAAGGTGCTAGCAGGGAATTCTCTGCCTGCCTTTCCCCAGTGCTCTGCAAGCTCTCCAGGACAACATAGAATCTGGGGCTCTGTGCTTTCTTTCGTTCTGAACAAGTGTTACTGTTTTCTGCACAAAAGCGATTCTGCGAAGCAATGTGAACAGGCACAGAGAAGGTGCTAGCAGGGAATTCTCTGCCTGCCTTTCCCCAGTGCTCTGCAAGCTCTCCAGGACAACATAAAATCTGGGGCTCTGTGCTTTCTTTCCTTCTGAACAAGTGTTACTGTTTTCTGCACAAAAGCGATTCTTGCGAAGCAATGTGAACACTTCTGCTTCCCAGGCACAGAGAAGGTGCTAGCAAGGAATTCTCTGCCTGCCTTTCCCCAGTGCTCTGCAAGCTCTCCAGGACAACATAGAATCTGGGGCTCTGTGCTTTCTTTCCTTCTGAACAAGTGTTAGTGTTTTCTGCACAAAAGCGATTCTGCGAAGCAATGTGAACACTTCTGCTTCCCAGGCACAGAGAAGGTGCTATCAGGGAATTCTCTGCCTGCCTTTCCCCAGTGCTCTGCAAGCTCTCCAGGACAACATAGAATCTGGGGCTCTGTGCTTTCTTTCCTTCTGAACAAGTGTTACTGTTTTCTGCACAAAAGCGATTCTGCGAAGCAATGTGAACAGGCACAGAGAAGGTGCTATCAGGGAATTCTCTGCCTGCCTTTCCCCAGTGCTCTGCAAGCTCTCCAGGACAACATAGAATCTGGGGCTCTGTGCTTTCTTTCCTTCTGAACAAGTGTTAGTGTTTTCTGCACAAAAGCGATTCTGCGAAGCAGTGTGAACACTTCTGCTTCCCAGGCACAGAGAAGGTGCTAGCAGGGAATTCTCTGCCTGCCTTTCCCCAGTGCTCTGCAAGCTCTCCAGGACAACATAGAATCTGGGGCTCTGTGCTTTCTTTCCTTCTGAACAAGTGTTACTGTTTTCTGCACAAAAGCGATTCTTGCGAAGCAATGTGAACACTTCTGCTTCCCAGGCACAGAGAAGGTGCTAGCAGGGAATTCTCTGCCTGCCTTTCCCCAGTGCTCTGCAGGCTCTCCAGGACAACATAGAATCTGGGGCTCTGTGCTTTCTTTCCTTCTGAACAAGTGTTACTGTTTTCTGCACAAAAGCGATTCTGCGAAGCAATGTGAACAGGCACAGAGAAGGTGCTAGCAGGGAATTCTCTGCGTGCCTTTCACCAGTGCTCTGCAAGCTCTCCAGGACAACATAGAATCTGGGGCTCTGTGCTTTCTTTCCTTCTGAACAAGTGTTACTGTTTTCTGCACAAAAGCGATTCTTGCGAAGCAATGTGAACACTTCTGCTTCCCAGGCACAGAGAAGGTGCTAGCAGGGAATTCTCTGCCTGCCTTTCCCCAGTGCTCTGCAAGCTCTCCAGGACAACATAGAATCTGGGGCTCTGTGCTTTCTTTCCTTCTGAACAAGTGTTACTGTTTTCTGCACAAAAGCGATTCTGCGAAGCAATGTGAACAGGCACAGAGAAGGTGCTATCAGGGAATTCTCTGCCTGCCTTTCCCCAGTGCTCTGCAAGCTCTCCAGGACAACAGCAAATCTGGGGCTCTGTGCTTTCTTTCCTTCTGAACAAGTGTTAGTGTTTTCTGCACAAGAGCGATTCTTGCGAAGCAATGTGAACACTTCTGCTTCCCAGGCACAGAGAAGGTGCTAGCAGGGAATTCTCTGCCTGCCTTTCCCCAGTGCTCTGCAAGCTCTCCGGGACAACAGAAAATCTGGGGCTCTGTGCTTTCTTTCGTTCTGAACAAGTGTTACTGTTTTCTGCACAAAAGCGATTCTGCGAAGCAATGTGAACAGGCACAGAGAAGGTGCTAGCAGGGAATTCTCTGCCTGCCTTTCCCCAGTGCTCTGCAAGCTCTCCAGGACAACATAGAATCTGGGGCTCTGTGCTTTCTTTCCTTCTGAACAAGTGTTACTGTTTTCTGCACAAAAGCGATTCTTGCGAAGCAATGTGAACACTTCTGCTTCCCAGGCACAGAGAAGGTGCTATCAGGGAATTCTCTGCCTGCCTTTCCCCAGTGCTCTGCAAGCTCTCCAGGACAACATAGAATCTGGGGCTCTGTGCTTTCTTTCCTTCTGAACAAGTGTTACTGTTTTCTGCACAAAAGCGATTCTGCGAAGCAATGTGAACACTTCTGCTTCCCAGGCACAGAGAAGGTGCTAGCAAGGAATTCTCTGCCTGCCTTTCCCCAGTGCTCTGCAAGCTCTCCAGGACAACATAGAATCTGGGGCTCTGTGCTTTCTTTCCTTCTGAACAAGTGTTACTGTTTTCTGCACAAAAGCGATTCTTGCGAAGCAATGTGAACACTTCTGCTTCCCAGGCACAGAGAAGGTGCTATCAGGGAATTCTCTGCCTGCCTTTCCCCAGTGCTCTGCAAGCTCTCCAGGACAACATAGAATCTGGGGCTCTGTGCTTTCTTTCCTTCTGAACAAGTGTTACTGTTTTCTGCACAAAAGTGATTCTTGCGAAGCAATGTGAACACTTCTGCTTCCCAGGCACAGAGAAGGTGCTATCAGGGAATTCTCTGCCTGCCTTTCCCCAGTGCTCTGCAAGCTCTCCAGGACAACATAAAATCTGGGGCTCTGTGCTTTCTTTCCTTCTGAACAAGTGTTACTGTTTTCTGCACAAAAGCGATTCTTGCGAAGCAATGTGAACAGGCACAGAGAAGGTGCTATCAGGGAATTCTCTGCCTGCCTTTCCCCAGTGCTCTGCAAGCTCTCCAGGACAACATAGAATCTGGGGCTCTGTGCTTTCTTTCCTTCTGAACAAGTGTTACTGTTTTCTGCACAAAAGCGATTCTTGCGAAGCAATGTGAACACTTCTGCTTCCCAGGCACAGAGAAGGTGCTAGCAGGGAATTCTCTGCCTGCCTTTCCCCAGTGCTCTGCAAGCTCTCCAGGACAACATAGAATCTGGGGCTCTGTGCTTTCTTTCCTTCTGAACAAGTGTTACTGTTTTCTGCACAAAAGCGATTCTGCGAAGCAATGTGAACACTTCTGCTTCCCAGGCACAGAGAAGGTGCTAGCAGGGAATTCTCTGCCTGCCTTTCCCCAGTGCTCTGCAAGCTCTCCAGGACAACATAGAATCTGGGGCTCTGTGCTTTCTTTCCTTCTGAACAAGTATTACTGTTTTCTGCACAAAAGCGATTCTGCGAAGCAATGTGAACACTTCTGCTTCCCGGGCACAGAGAAGGTGCTAGCAAGGAATTCTCTGCCTGCCTTTCCCCAGTGCTCTGCAAGCTCTCCAGGACAACATAAAATCTGGGGCTCTGTGCTTTCTTTCGTTATAAACAAGTGTTACTGTTTTCTGCACAAAAGTGATTCTTGCGAAGCAATGTGAACACTTCTGCTTCCCAGGCACAGAGAAGGTGCTAGCAGGGAATTCTCTGCCTGCCTTTCCCCAGTGCTCTGCAAGCTCTCCAGGACAACATAGAATCTGGGGCTCTGTGCTTTCTTTCCTTCTGAACAAGTGTTACTGTTTTCTGCACAAAAGCGATTCTGCGAAGCAATGTGAACAGGCACAGAGAAGGTGCTAGCAGGGAATTCTCTGCCTGCCTTTCCCCAGTGCTCTGCAAGCTCTCCAGGACAACATAGAATCTGGGGCTCTGTGCTTTCTTTCCTTCTGAACAAGTGTTACTGTTTTCTGCACAAAAGCGATTCTGCGAAGCAATGTGAACAGGCACAGAGAAGGTGCTATCAGGGAATTCTCTGCCTGCCTTTCCCCAGTGCTCTGCAAGCTCTCCAGGACAACATAAAATCTGGGGCTCTGTGCTTTCTTTCCTTCTGAACAAGTGTTAGTGTTTTCTGCACAAGAGCGATTCTTGCGAAGCAATGTGAACACTTCTGCTTCCCAGGCACAGAGAAGGTGCTAGCAGGGAATTCTCTGCCTGCCTTTCCCCAGTGCTCTGCAAGCTCTCCGGGACAACAGAAAATCTGGGGCTCTGTGCTTTCTTTCGTTCTGAACAAGTGTTACTGTTTTCTGCACAAAAGCGATTCTGCGAAGCAATGTGAACAGGCACAGAGAAGGTGCTAGCAGGGAATTCTCTGCCTGCCTTTCCCCAGTGCTCTGCAAGCTCTCCAGGACAACATAGAATCTGGGGCTCTGTGCTTTCTTTCCTTCTGAACAAGTGTTACTGTTTTCTGCACAAAAGCGATTCTTGCGAAGCAATGTGAACACTTCTGCTTCCCAGGCACAGAGAAGGTGCTAGCAGGGAATTCTCTGCCTGCCTTTCCCCAGTGCTCTGCAAGCTCTCCAGGACAACATAGAATCTGGGGCTCTGTGCTTTCTTTCCTTCTGAACAAGTGTTAGTGTTTTCTGCACAAAAGCGATTCTGCGAAGCAGTGTGAACACTTCTGCTTCCCAGGCACAGAGAAGGTGCTAGCAGGGAATTCTCTGCCTGCCTTTCCCCAGTGCTCTGCAAGCTCTCCAGGACAACATAGAATCTGGGGCTCTGTGCTTTCTTTCCTTCTGAACAAGTGTTACTGTTTTCTGCACAAAAGCGATTCTGCGAAGCAATGTGAACACTTCTGCTTCCCGGGCACAGAGAAGGTGCTAGCAAGGAATTCTCTGCCTGCCTTTCCCCAGTGCTCTGCAAGCTCTCCAGGACAACATAAAATCTGGGGCTCTGTGCTTTCTTTCGTTCTAAACAAGTGTTACTGTTTTCTGCACAAAAGTGATTCTTGCGAAGCAATGTGAACACTTCTGCTTCCCAGGCACAGAGAAGGTGCTATCAGGGAATTCTCTGCCTGCCTTTCCCCAGTGCTCTGCAAGCTCTCCAGGACAACATAGAATCTGGGGCTCTGTGCTTTCTTTCCTTCTGAACAAGTGTTACTGTTTTCTGCACAAAAGCGATTCTGCGAAGCAATGTGAACAGGCACAGAGAAGGTGCTAGCAGGGAATTCTCTGCCTGCCTTTCCCCAGTGCTCTGCAAGCTCTCCAGGACAACATGGAATCTGGGGCTCTGTGCTTTCTTTCCTTCTGAACAAGTGTTACTGTTTTCTGCACAAAAGCGATTCTGCGAAGCAATGTGAACAGGCACAGAGAAGGTGCTAGCAGGGAATTCTCTGCCTGCCTTTCCCCAGTGCTCTGCAAGCTCTCCAGGACAACATAAAATCTGGGGCTCTGTGCTTTCTTTCCTTCTGAACAAGTGTTACTGTTTTCTGCACAAAAGCGATTCTTGCGAAGCAATGTGAACACTTCTGCTTCCCAGGCACAGAGAAGGTGCTAGCAGGGAATTCTCTGCCTGCCTTTCCCCAGTGCTCTGCAAGCTCTCCAGGACAACATAGAATCTGGGGCTCTGTGCTTTCTTTCGTTCTGAGCAAGTGTTACTGTTTTCTGCACAAAAGCGATTCTGCGAAGCAATGTGAACAGGCACAGAGAAGGTGCTAGCAGGGAATTCTCTGCCTGCCTTTCCCCAGTGCTCTGCAAGCTCTCCAGGACAACATAAAATCTGGGGCTCTGTGCTTTCTTTCCTTCTGAACAAGTGTTACTGTTTTCTGCACAAAAGCGATTCTTGCGAAGCAATGTGAACACTTCTGCTTCCCAGGCACAGAGAAGGTGCTAGCAAGGAATTCTCTGCCTGCCTTTCCCCAGTGCTCTGCAAGCTCTCCAGGACAACATAAAATCTGGGGCTCTGTGCTTTCTTTCCTTCTGAACAAGTGTTAGTGTTTTCTGCACAAAAGCGATTCTTGCGAAGCAATGTGAACACTTCTGCTTCCCAGGCACAGAGAAGGTGCTATCAGGGAATTCTCTGCCTGCCTTTCCCCAGTGCTCTGCAAGCTCTCCAGGACAACATAAAATCTGGGGCTCTGTGCTTTCTTTCCTTCTGAACAAGTGTTACTGTTTTCTGCACAAAAGCGATTCTGCGAAGCAATGTGAACACTTCTGCTTCCCAGGCACAGAGAAGGTGCTATCAGGGAATTCTCTGCCTGCCTTTCCCCAGTGCTCTGCAAGCTCTCCAGGACAACATGGAATCTGGGGCTCTGTGCTTTCTTTCGTTCTGAACAAGTGTTACTGTTTTCTGCACAAAAGCGATTCTTGCGAAGCAATGTGAACACTTCTGCTTCCCAGGCACAGAGAAGGTGCTAGCAGGGAATTCTCTGCCTGCCTTTCCCCAGTGCTCTGCAAGCTCTCCAGGACAACATAGAATCTGGGGCTCTGTGCTTTCTTTCCTTCTGAACAAGTGTTAGTGTTTTCTGCACAAAAGCGATTCTGCGAAGCAATGTGAACAGTTCTGCTTCCCAGGCACAGAGAAGGTGCTAGCAGGGAATTCTCTGCCTGCCTTTCCCCAGTGCTCTGCAAGCTCTCCAGGACAACATAGAATCTGGGGCTCTGTGCTTTCTTTCGTTCTGAACAAGTGTTAGTGTTTTCTGCACAAAAGCGATTCTGCGAAGCAATGTGAACAGGCACAGAGAAGGTGCTAGCAGGGAATTCTCTGCCTGCCTTTCCCCAGTGCTCTGCAAGCTCTCCAGGACAACATAAAATCTGGGGCTCTGTGCTTTCTTTCCTTCTGAACAAGTGTTACTGTTTTCTGCACAAAAGCGATTCTTGCGAAGCAATGTGAACACTTCTGCTTCCCAGGCACAGAGAAGGTGCTAGCAAGGAATTCTCTGCCTGCCTTTCCCCAGTGCTCTGCAAGCTCTCCAGGACAACATAAAATCTGGGGCTCTGTGCTTTCTTTCCTTCTGAACAAGTGTTAGTGTTTTCTGCACAAAAGCGATTCTTGCGAAGCAATGTGAACACTTCTGCTTCCCAGGCACAGAGAAGGTGCTAGCAGGGAATTCTCTGCCTGCCTTTCCCCAGTGCTCTGCAAGCTCTCCAGGACAACATAGAATCTGGGGCTCTGTGCTTTCTTTCCTTCTGAACAAGTGTTAGTGTTTTCTGCACAAAAGCGATTCTGCGAAGCAATGTGAACACTTCTGCTTCCCAGGCACAGAGAAGGTGCTATCAGGGAATTCTCTGCCTGCCTTTCCCCAGTGCTCTGCAAGCTCTCCAGGACAACATAGAATCTGGGGCTCTGTGCTTTCTTTCGTTCTGAACAAGTGTTACTGTTTTCTGCACAAAAGCGATTCTGCGAAGCAATGTGAACAGGCACAGAGAAGGTGCTAGCAGGGAATTCTCTGCCTGCCTTTCCCCAGTGCTCTGCAAGCTCTCCAGGACAACATAAAATCTGGGGCTCTGTGCTTTCTTTCCTTCTGAACAAGCGTTACTGTTTTCTGCACAAAAGCGATTCTTGCGAAGCAATGTGAACACTTCTGCTTCCCAGGCACAGAGAAGGTGCTAGCAAGGAATTCTCTGCCTGCCTTTCCCCAGTGCTCTGCAAGCTCTCCAGGACAACATAAAATCTGGGGCTCTGTGCTTTCTTTCCTTCTGAACAAGTGTTAGTGTTTTCTGCACAAAAGCGATTCTTGCGAAGCAATGTGAACACTTCTGCTTCCCAGGCACAGAGAAGGTGCTATCAGGGAATTCTCTGCCTGCCTTTCCCCAGTGCTCTGCAAGCTCTCCAGGACAACATAGAATCTGGGGCTCTGTGCTTTCTTTCCTTCTGAACAAGTGTTACTGTTTTCTGCACAAAAGCGATTCTGCGAAGCAATGTGAACAGGCACAGAGAAGGTGCTATCAGGGAATTCTCTGCCTGCCTTTCCCCAGTGCTCTGCAAGCTCTCCAGGACAACATAGAATCTGGGGCTCTGTGCTTTCTTTCCTTCTGAACAAGTGTTAGTGTTTTCTGCACAAAAGCGATTCTGCGAAGCAGTGTGAACACTTCTGCTTCCCAGGCACAGAGAAGGTGCTAGCAGGGAATTCTCTGCCTGCCTTTCCCCAGTGCTCTGCAAGCTCTCCAGGACAACATAGAATCTGGGGCTCTGTGCTTTCTTTCCTTCTGAACAAGTGTTACTGTTTTCTGCACAAAAGCGATTCTGCGAAGCAATGTGAACACTTCTGCTTCCCAGGCACAGAGAAGGTGCTAGCAAGGAATTCTCTGCCTGCCTTTCCCCAGTGCTCTGCAAGCTCTCCAGGACAACATAGAATCTGGGGCTCTGTGCTTTCTTTCCTTCTGAACAAGTGTTAGTGTTTTCTGCACAAAAGCGATTCTGCGAAGCAGTGTGAACACTTCTGCTTCCCAGGCACAGAGAAGGTGCTAGCAGGGAATTCTCTGCCTGCCTTTCCCCAGTGCTCTGCAAGCTCTCCAGGACAACATAGAATCTGGGGCTCTGTGCTTTCTTTCCTTCTGAACAAGTGTTACTGTTTTCTGCACAAAAGCGATTCTGCGAAGCAATGTGAACACTTCTGCTTCCCGGGCACAGAGAAGGTGCTAGCAAGGAATTCTCTGCCTGCCTTTCCCCAGTGCTCTGCAAGCTCTCCAGGACAACATAAAATCTGGGGCTCTGTGCTTTCTTTCGTTCTAAACAAGTGTTACTGTTTTCTGCACAAAAGTGATTCTTGCGAAGCAATGTGAACACTTCTGCTTCCCAGGCACAGAGAAGGTGCTATCAGGGAATTCTCTGCCTGCCTTTCCCCAGTGCTCTGCAAGCTCTCCAGGACAACATAGAATCTGGGGCTCTGTGCTTTCTTTCCTTCTGAACAAGTGTTACTGTTTTCTGCACAAAAGCGATTCTGCGAAGCAATGTGAACAGGCACAGAGAAGGTGCTAGCAGGGAATTCTCTGCCTGCCTTTCCCCAGTGCTCTGCAAGCTCTCCAGGACAACATGGAATCTGGGGCTCTGTGCTTTCTTTCCTTCTGAACAAGTGTTACTGTTTTCTGCACAAAAGCGATTCTGCGAAGCAATGTGAACAGGCACAGAGAAGGTGCTAGCAGGGAATTCTCTGCCTGCCTTTCCCCAGTGCTCTGCAAGCTCTCCAGGACAACATAAAATCTGGGGCTCTGTGCTTTCTTTCCTTCTGAACAAGTGTTACTGTTTTCTGCACAAAAGCGATTCTTGCGAAGCAATGTGAACACTTCTGCTTCCCAGGCACAGAGAAGGTGCTAGCAGGGAATTCTCTGCCTGCCTTTCCCCAGTGCTCTGCAAGCTCTCCAGGACAACATAGAATCTGGGGCTCTGTGCTTTCTTTCGTTCTGAGCAAGTGTTACTGTTTTCTGCACAAAAGCGATTCTGCGAAGCAATGTGAACAGGCACAGAGAAGGTGCTAGCAGGGAATTCTCTGCCTGCCTTTCCCCAGTGCTCTGCAAGCTCTCCAGGACAACATAAAATCTGGGGCTCTGTGCTTTCTTTCCTTCTGAACAAGTGTTACTGTTTTCTGCACAAAAGCGATTCTTGCGAAGCAATGTGAACACTTCTGCTTCCCAGGCACAGAGAAGGTGCTAGCAAGGAATTCTCTGCCTGCCTTTCCCCAGTGCTCTGCAAGCTCTCCAGGACAACATAAAATCTGGGGCTCTGTGCTTTCTTTCGTTCTGAACAAGTGTTACTGTTTTCTGCACAAAAGCGATTCTTGCGAAGCAATGTGAACACTTCTGCTTCCCAGGCACAGAGAAGGTGCTAGCAGGGAATTCTCTGCCTGCCTTTCCCCAGTGCTCTGCAAGCTCTCCAGGACAACATAGAATCTGGGGCTCTGTGCTTTCTTTCCTTCTGAACAAGTGTTAGTGTTTTCTGCACAAAAGCGATTCTGCGAAGCAATGTGAACACTTCTGCTTCCCAGGCACAGAGAAGGTGCTAGCAGGGAATTCTCTGCCTGCCTTTCCCCAGTGCTCTGCAAGCTCTCCAGGACAACATAGAATCTGGGGCTCTGTGCTTTCTTTCGTTCTGAACAAGTGTTACTGTTTTCTGCACAAAAGCGATTCTGCGAAGCAATGTGAACAGGCACAGAGAAGGTGCTAGCAGGGAATTCTCTGCCTGCCTTTCCCCAGTGCTCTGCAAGCTCTCCAGGACAACATAAAATCTGGGGCTCTGTGCTTTCTTTCCTTCTGAACAAGTGTTACTGTTTTCTGCACAAAAGCGATTCTTGCGAAGCAATGTGAACACTTCTGCTTCCCAGGCACAGAGAAGGTGCTAGCAAGGAATTCTCTGCCTGCCTTTCCCCAGTGCTCTGCAAGCTCTCCAGGACAACATAAAATCTGGGGCTCTGTGCTTTCTTTCCTTCTGAACAAGTGTTAGTGTTTTCTGCACAAAAGCGATTCTTGCGAAGCAATGTGAACACTTCTGCTTCCCAGGCACAGAGAAGGTGCTAGCAGGGAATTCTCTGCCTGCCTTTCCCCAGTGCTCTGCAAGCTCTCCAGGACAACATAGAATCTGGGGCTCTGTGCTTTCTTTCCTTCTGAACAAGTGTTAGTGTTTTCTGCACAAAAGCGATTCTGCGAAGCAATGTGAACACTTCTGCTTCCCAGGCACAGAGAAGGTGCTATCAGGGAATTCTCTGCCTGCCTTTCCCCAGTGCTCTGCAAGCTCTCCAGGACAACATAGAATCTGGGGCTCTGTGCTTTCTTTCGTTCTGAACAAGTGTTACTGTTTTCTGCACAAAAGCGATTCTGCGAAGCAATGTGAACAGGCACAGAGAAGGTGCTAGCAGGGAATTCTCTGCCTGCCTTTCCCCAGTGCTCTGCAAGCTCTCCAGGACAACATAAAATCTGGGGCTCTGTGCTTTCTTTCCTTCTGAACAAGCGTTACTGTTTTCTGCACAAAAGCGATTCTTGCGAAGCAATGTGAACACTTCTGCTTCCCAGGCACAGAGAAGGTGCTAGCAAGGAATTCTCTGCCTGCCTTTCCCCAGTGCTCTGCAAGCTCTCCAGGACAACATAAAATCTGGGGCTCTGTGCTTTCTTTCCTTCTGAACAAGTGTTAGTGTTTTCTGCACAAAAGCGATTCTTGCGAAGCAATGTGAACACTTCTGCTTCCCAGGCACAGAGAAGGTGCTAGCAGGGAATTCTCTGCCTGCCTTTCCCCAGTGCTCTGCAAGCTCTCCAGGACAACATAGAATCTGGGGCTCTGTGCTTTCTTTCCTTCTGAACAAGTGTTACTGTTTTCTGCACAAAAGCGATTCTGCGAAGCAATGTGAACAGGCACAGAGAAGGTGCTATCAGGGAATTCTCTGCCTGCCTTTCCCCAGTGCTCTGCAAGCTCTCCAGGACAACATAGAATCTGGGGCTCTGTGCTTTCTTTCCTTCTGAACAAGTGTTAGTGTTTTCTGCACAAAAGCGATTCTGCGAAGCAGTGTGAACACTTCTGCTTCCCAGGCACAGAGAAGGTGCTAGCAGGGAATTCTCTGCCTGCCTTTCCCCAGTGCTCTGCAAGCTCTCCAGGACAACATAGAATCTGGGGCTCTGTGCTTTCTTTCCTTCTGAACAAGTGTTACTGTTTTCTGCACAAAAGCGATTCTGCGAAGCAATGTGAACACTTCTGCTTCCCAGGCACAGAGAAGGTGCTAGCAAGGAATTCTCTGCCTGCCTTTCCCCAGTGCTCTGCAAGCTCTCCAGGACAACATAGAATCTGGGGCTCTGTGCTTTCTTTCCTTCTGAACAAGTGTTACTGTTTTCTGCACAAAAGCGATTCTTGCGAAGCGATGTGAACACTTCTGCTTCCCAGGCACAGAGAAGGTGCTAGCAGGGAATTCTCTGCCTGCCTTTCCCCAGTGCTCTGCAAGCTCTCCAGGACAACATAGAATCTGGGGCTCTGTGCTTTCTTTCCTTCTGAACAAGTGTTACTGTTTTCTGCACAAAAGTGATTCTTGCGAAGCAATGTGAACACTTCTGCATCCCAGGCACAGAGAAGGTGCTATCAGGGAATTCTCTGCCTGCCTTTCCCCAGTGCTCTGCAAGCTCTCCAGGACAACATAAAATCTGGGGCTCTGTGCTTTCTTTCCTTCTGAACAAGTGTTACTGTTTTCTGCACAAAAGCGATTCTTGCGAAGCAATGTGAACAGGCACAGAGAAGGTGCTATCAGGGAATTCTCTGCCTGCCTTTCCCCAGTGCTCTGCAAGCTCTCCAGGACAACATAGAATCTGGGGCTCTGTGCTTTCTTTCCTTCTGAACAAGTGTTACTGTTTTCTGCACAAAAGCGATTCTTGCGAAGCAATGTGAACACTTCTGCTTCCCAGGCACAGAGAAGGTGCTAGCAGGGAATTCTCTGCCTGCCTTTCCCCAGTGCTCTGCAAGCTCTCCAGGACAACATAGAATCTGGGGCTCTGTGCTTTCTTTCCTTCTGAACAAGTGTTACTGTTTTCTGCACAAAAGCGATTCTGCGAAGCAATGTGAACACTTCTGCTTCCCAGGCACAGAGAAGGTGCTAGCAGGGAATTCTCTGCCTGCCTTTCCCCAGTGCTCTGCAAGCTCTCCAGGACAACATAGAATCTGGGGCTCTGTGCTTTCTTTCCTTCTGAACAAGTATTACTGTTTTCTGCACAAAAGCGATTCTGCGAAGCAATGTGAACACTTCTGCTTCCCGGGCACAGAGAAGGTGCTAGCAAGGAATTCTCTGCCTGCCTTTCCCCAGTGCTCTGCAAGCTCTCCAGGACAACATAAAATCTGGGGCTCTGTGCTTTCTTTCGTTATAAACAAGTGTTACTGTTTTCTGCACAAAAGTGATTCTTGCGAAGCAATGTGAACACTTCTGCTTCCCAGGCACAGAGAAGGTGCTAGCAGGGAATTCTCTGCCTGCCTTTCCCCAGTGCTCTGCAAGCTCTCCAGGACAACATAGAATCTGGGGCTCTGTGCTTTCTTTCCTTCTGAACAAGTGTTAGTGTTTTCTGCACAAAAGCGATTCTGCGAAGCAATGTGAACAGGCACAGAGAAGGTGCTAGCAGGGAATTCTCTGCCTGCCTTTCCCCAGTGCTCTGCAAGCTCTCCAGGACAACATAGAATCTGGGGCTCTGTGCTTTCTTTCCTTCTGAACAAGTGTTACTGTTTTCTGCACAAAAGCGATTCTGCGAAGCAATGTGAACAGGCACAGAGAAGGTGCTATCAGGGAATTCTCTGCCTGCCTTTCCCCAGTGCTCTGCAAGCTCTCCAGGACAACATAAAATCTGGGGCTCTGTGCTTTCTTTCCTTCTGAACAAGTGTTAGTGTTTTCTGCACAAGAGCGATTCTTGCGAAGCAATGTGAACACTTCTGCTTCCCAGGCACAGAGAAGGTGCTAGCAGGGAATTCTCTGCCTGCCTTTCCCCAGTGCTCTGCAAGCTCTCCGGGACAACAGAAAATCTGGGGCTCTGTGCTTTCTTTCGTTCTGAACAAGTGTTACTGTTTTCTGCACAAAAGCGATTCTGCGAAGCAATGTGAACAGGCACAGAGAAGGTGCTAGCAGGGAATTCTCTGCCTGCCTTTCCCCAGTGCTCTGCAAGCTCTCCAGGACAACATAGAATCTGGGGCTCTGTGCTTTCTTTCCTTCTGAACAAGTGTTACTGTTTTCTGCACAAAAGCGATTCTTGCGAAGCAATGTGAACACTTCTGCTTCCCAGGCACAGAGAAGGTGCTAGCAGGGAATTCTCTGCCTGCCTTTCCCCAGTGCTCTGCAAGCTCTCCAGGACAACATAGAATCTGGGGCTCTGTGCTTTCTTTCCTTCTGAACAAGTGTTAGTGTTTTCTGCACAAAAGCGATTCTGCGAAGCAGTGTGAACACTTCTGCTTCCCAGGCACAGAGAAGGTGCTAGCAGGGAATTCTCTGCCTGCCTTTCCCCAGTGCTCTGCAAGCTCTCCAGGACAACATAGAATCTGGGGCTCTGTGCTTTCTTTCCTTCTGAACAAGTGTTACTGTTTTCTGCACAAAAGCGATTCTGCGAAGCAATGTGAACACTTCTGCTTCCCGGGCACAGAGAAGGTGCTAGCAAGGAATTCTCTGCCTGCCTTTCCCCAGTGCTCTGCAAGCTCTCCAGGACAACATAAAATCTGGGGCTCTGTGCTTTCTTTCGTTCTAAACAAGTGTTACTGTTTTCTGCACAAAAGCGATTCTTGCGAAGCAATGTGAACACTTCTGCTTCCCAGGCACAGAGAAGGTGCTAGCAGGGAATTCTCTGCCTGCCTTTCCCCAGTGCTCTGCAAGCTCTCCAGGACAACATAGAATCTGGGGCTCTGTGCTTTCTTTCGTTCTGAGCAAGTGTTACTGTTTTCTGCACAAAAGCGATTCTGCGAAGCAATGTGAACAGGCACAGAGAAGGTGCTAGCAGGGAATTCTCTGCCTGCCTTTCCCCAGTGCTCTGCAAGCTCTCCAGGACAACATAAAATCTGGGGCTCTGTGCTTTCTTTCCTTCTGAACAAGTGTTACTGTTTTCTGCACAAAAGCGATTCTTGCGAAGCAATGTGAACACTTCTGCTTCCCAGGCACAGAGAAGGTGCTAGCAAGGAATTCTCTGCCTGCCTTTCCCCAGTGCTCTGCAAGCTCTCCAGGACAACATAAAATCTGGGGCTCTGTGCTTTCTTTCCTTCTGAACAAGTGTTAGTGTTTTCTGCACAAAAGCGATTCTTGCGAAGCAATGTGAACACTTCTGCTTCCCAGGCACAGAGAAGGTGCTAGCAGGGAATTCTCTGCCTGCCTTTCCCCAGTGCTCTGCAAGCTCTCCAGGACAACATAGAATCTGGGGCTCTGTGCTTTCTTTCCTTCTGAACAAGTGTTACTGTTTTCTGCACAAAAGCGATTCTGCGAAGCAATGTGAACACTTCTGCTTCCCAGGCACAGAGAAGGTGCTATCAGGGAATTCTCTGCCTGCCTTTCCCCAGTGCTCTGCAAGCTCTCCAGGACAACATGGAATCTGGGGCTCTGTGCTTTCTTTCGTTCTGAACAAGTGTTACTGTTTTCTGCACAAAAGCGATTCTTGCGAAGCAATGTGAACACTTCTGCTTCCCAGGCACAGAGAAGGTGCTAGCAGGGAATTCTCTGCCTGCCTTTCCCCAGTGCTCTGCAAGCTCTCCAGGACAACATAGAATCTGGGGCTCTGTGCTTTCTTTCCTTCTGAACAAGTGTTAGTGTTTTCTGCACAAAAGCGATTCTGCGAAGCAATGTGAACACTTCTGCTTCCCAGGCACAGAGAAGGTGCTAGCAGGGAATTCTCTGCCTGCCTTTCCCCAGTGCTCTGCAAGCTCTCCAGGACAACATAGAATCTGGGGCTCTGTGCTTTCTTTCGTTCTGAACAAGTGTTACTGTTTTCTGCACAAAAGCGATTCTGCGAAGCAATGTGAACAGGCACAGAGAAGGTGCTAGCAGGGAATTCTCTGCCTGCCTTTCCCCAGTGCTCTGCAAGCTCTCCAGGACAACATAAAATCTGGGGCTCTGTGCTTTCTTTCCTTCTGAACAAGTGTTACTGTTTTCTGCACAAAAGCGATTCTTGCGAAGCAATGTGAACACTTCTGCTTCCCAGGCACAGAGAAGGTGCTAGCAAGGAATTCTCTGCCTGCCTTTCCCCAGTGCTCTGCAAGCTCTCCAGGACAACATAAAATCTGGGGCTCTGTGCTTTCTTTCCTTCTGAACAAGTGTTAGTGTTTTCTGCACAAAAGCGATTCTTGCGAAGCAATGTGAACACTTCTGCTTCCCAGGCACAGAGAAGGTGCTAGCAGGGAATTCTCTGCCTGCCTTTCCCCAGTGCTCTGCAAGCTCTCCAGGACAACATAGAATCTGGGGCTCTGTGCTTTCTTTCCTTCTGAACAAGTGTTAGTGTTTTCTGCACAAAAGCGATTCTGCGAAGCAATGTGAACACTTCTGCTTCCCAGGCACAGAGAAGGTGCTATCAGGGAATTCTCTGCCTGCCTTTCCCCAGTGCTCTGCAAGCTCTCCAGGACAACATAGAATCTGGGGCTCTGTGCTTTCTTTCCTTCTGAACAAGTGTTACTGTTTTCTGCACAAAAGCGATTCTGCGAAGCAATGTGAACAGGCACAGAGAAGGTGCTAGCAGGGAATTCTCTGCCTGCCTTTCCCCAGTGCTCTGCAAGCTCTCCAGGACAACATGGAATCTGGGGCTCTGTGCTTTCTTTCCTTCTGAACAAGTGTTACTGTTTTCTGCACAAAAGCGATTCTGCGAAGCAATGTGAACAGGCACAGAGAAGGTGCTAGCAGGGAATTCTCTGCCTGCCTTTCCCCAGTGCTCTGCAAGCTCTCCAGGACAACATAAAATCTGGGGCTCTGTGCTTTCTTTCCTTCTGAACAAGTGTTACTGTTTTCTGCACAAAAGCGATTCTTGCGAAGCAATGTGAACACTTCTGCTTCCCAGGCACAGAGAAGGTGCTAGCAGGGAATTCTCTGCCTGCCTTTCCCCAGTGCTCTGCAAGCTCTCCAGGACAACATAGAATCTGGGGCTCTGTGCTTTCTTTCGTTCTGAGCAAGTGTTACTGTTTTCTGCACAAAAGCGATTCTGCGAAGCAATGTGAACAGGCACAGAGAAGGTGCTAGCAGGGAATTCTCTGCCTGCCTTTCCCCAGTGCTCTGCAAGCTCTCCAGGACAACATAAAATCTGGGGCTCTGTGCTTTCTTTCCTTCTGAACAAGTGTTACTGTTTTCTGCACAAAAGCGATTCTTGCGAAGCAATGTGAACACTTCTGCTTCCCAGGCACAGAGAAGGTGCTAGCAAGGAATTCTCTGCCTGCCTTTCCCCAGTGCTCTGCAAGCTCTCCAGGACAACATAAAATCTGGGGCTCTGTGCTTTCTTTCCTTCTGAACAAGTGTTAGTGTTTTCTGCACAAAAGCGATTCTTGCGAAGCAATGTGAACACTTCTGCTTCCCAGGCACAGAGAAGGTGCTAGCAGGGAATTCTCTGCCTGCCTTTCCCCAGTGCTCTGCAAGCTCTCCAGGACAACATAGAATCTGGGGCTCTGTGCTTTCTTTCCTTCTGAACAAGTGTTACTGTTTTCTGCACAAAAGCGATTCTGCGAAGCAATGTGAACACTTCTGCTTCCCAGGCACAGAGAAGGTGCTATCAGGGAATTCTCTGCCTGCCTTTCCCCAGTGCTCTGCAAGCTCTCCAGGACAACATGGAATCTGGGGCTCTGTGCTTTCTTTCGTTCTGAACAAGTGTTACTGTTTTCTGCACAAAAGCGATTCTTGCGAAGCAATGTGAACACTTCTGCTTCCCAGGCACAGAGAAGGTGCTAGCAGGGAATTCTCTGCCTGCCTTTCCCCAGTGCTCTGCAAGCTCTCCAGGACAACATAGAATCTGGGGCTCTGTGCTTTCTTTCCTTCTGAACAAGTGTTAGTGTTTTCTGCACAAAAGCGATTCTGCGAAGCAATGTGAACAGTTCTGCTTCCCAGGCACAGAGAAGGTGCTAGCAGGGAATTCTCTGCCTGCCTTTCCCCAGTGCTCTGCAAGCTCTCCAGGACAACATAGAATCTGGGGCTCTGTGCTTTCTTTCGTTCTGAACAAGTGTTACTGTTTTCTGCACAAAAGCGATTCTGCGAAGCAATGTGAACAGGCACAGAGAAGGTGCTAGCAGGGAATTCTCTGCCTGCCTTTCCCCAGTGCTCTGCAAGCTCTCCAGGACAACATAAAATCTGGGGCTCTGTGCTTTCTTTCCTTCTGAACAAGTGTTACTGTTTTCTGCACAAAAGCGATTCTTGCGAAGCAATGTGAACACTTCTGCTTCCCAGGCACAGAGAAGGTGCTAGCAAGGAATTCTCTGCCTGCCTTTCCCCAGTGCTCTGCAAGCTCTCCAGGACAACATAAAATCTGGGGCTCTGTGCTTTCTTTCCTTCTGAACAAGTGTTAGTGTTTTCTGCACAAAAGCGATTCTTGCGAAGCAATGTGAACACTTCTGCTTCCCAGGCACAGAGAAGGTGCTAGCAGGGAATTCTCTGCCTGCCTTTCCCCAGTGCTCTGCAAGCTCTCCAGGACAACATAGAATCTGGGGCTCTGTGCTTTCTTTCCTTCTGAACAAGTGTTAGTGTTTTCTGCACAAAAGCGATTCTGCGAAGCAATGTGAACACTTCTGCTTCCCAGGCACAGAGAAGGTGCTATCAGGGAATTCTCTGCCTGCCTTTCCCCAGTGCTCTGCAAGCTCTCCAGGACAACATAGAATCTGGGGCTCTGTGCTTTCTTTCGTTCTGAACAAGTGTTACTGTTTTCTGCACAAAAGCGATTCTGCGAAGCAATGTGAACAGGCACAGAGAAGGTGCTAGCAGGGAATTCTCTGCCTGCCTTTCCCCAGTGCTCTGCAAGCTCTCCAGGACAACATAAAATCTGGGGCTCTGTGCTTTCTTTCCTTCTGAACAAGCGTTACTGTTTTCTGCACAAAAGCGATTCTTGCGAAGCAATGTGAACACTTCTGCTTCCCAGGCACAGAGAAGGTGCTAGCAAGGAATTCTCTGCCTGCCTTTCCCCAGTGCTCTGCAAGCTCTCCAGGACAACATAAAATCTGGGGCTCTGTGCTTTCTTTCCTTCTGAACAAGTGTTAGTGTTTTCTGCACAAAAGCGATTCTTGCGAAGCAATGTGAACACTTCTGCTTCCCAGGCACAGAGAAGGTGCTATCAGGGAATTCTCTGCCTGCCTTTCCCCAGTGCTCTGCAAGCTCTCCAGGACAACATAGAATCTGGGGCTCTGTGCTTTCTTTCCTTCTGAACAAGTGTTACTGTTTTCTGCACAAAAGCGATTCTGCGAAGCAATGTGAACAGGCACAGAGAAGGTGCTATCAGGGAATTCTCTGCCTGCCTTTCCCCAGTGCTCTGCAAGCTCTCCAGGACAACATAGAATCTGGGGCTCTGTGCTTTCTTTCCTTCTGAACAAGTGTTAGTGTTTTCTGCACAAAAGCGATTCTGCGAAGCAGTGTGAACACTTCTGCTTCCCAGGCACAGAGAAGGTGCTAGCAGGGAATTCTCTGCCTGCCTTTCCCCAGTGCTCTGCAAGCTCTCCAGGACAACATAGAATCTGGGGCTCTGTGCTTTCTTTCCTTCTGAACAAGTGTTACTGTTTTCTGCACAAAAGCGATTCTGCGAAGCAATGTGAACACTTCTGCTTCCCAGGCACAGAGAAGGTGCTAGCAAGGAATTCTCTGCCTGCCTTTCCCCAGTGCTCTGCAAGCTCTCCAGGACAACATAGAATCTGGGGCTCTGTGCTTTCTTTCCTTCTGAACAAGTGTTAGTGTTTTCTGCACAAAAGCGATTCTGCGAAGCAGTGTGAACACTTCTGCTTCCCAGGCACAGAGAAGGTGCTAGCAGGGAATTCTCTGCCTGCCTTTCCCCAGTGCTCTGCAAGCTCTCCAGGACAACATAGAATCTGGGGCTCTGTGCTTTCTTTCCTTCTGAACAAGTGTTACTGTTTTCTGCACAAAAGCGATTCTGCGAAGCAATGTGAACACTTCTGCTTCCCGGGCACAGAGAAGGTGCTAGCAAGGAATTCTCTGCCTGCCTTTCCCCAGTGCTCTGCAAGCTCTCCAGGACAACATAAAATCTGGGGCTCTGTGCTTTCTTTCGTTCTAAACAAGTGTTACTGTTTTCTGCACAAAAGTGATTCTTGCGAAGCAATGTGAACACTTCTGCTTCCCAGGCACAGAGAAGGTGCTATCAGGGAATTCTCTGCCTGCCTTTCCCCAGTGCTCTGCAAGCTCTCCAGGACAACATAGAATCTGGGGCTCTGTGCTTTCTTTCCTTCTGAACAAGTGTTACTGTTTTCTGCACAAAAGCGATTCTGCGAAGCAATGTGAACAGGCACAGAGAAGGTGCTAGCAGGGAATTCTCTGCCTGCCTTTCCCCAGTGCTCTGCAAGCTCTCCAGGACAACATGGAATCTGGGGCTCTGTGCTTTCTTTCCTTCTGAACAAGTGTTACTGTTTTCTGCACAAAAGCGATTCTGCGAAGCAATGTGAACAGGCACAGAGAAGGTGCTAGCAGGGAATTCTCTGCCTGCCTTTCCCCAGTGCTCTGCAAGCTCTCCAGGACAACATAAAATCTGGGGCTCTGTGCTTTCTTTCCTTCTGAACAAGTGTTACTGTTTTCTGCACAAAAGCGATTCTTGCGAAGCAATGTGAACACTTCTGCTTCCCAGGCACAGAGAAGGTGCTAGCAGGGAATTCTCTGCCTGCCTTTCCCCAGTGCTCTGCAAGCTCTCCAGGACAACATAGAATCTGGGGCTCTGTGCTTTCTTTCGTTCTGAGCAAGTGTTACTGTTTTCTGCACAAAAGCGATTCTGCGAAGCAATGTGAACAGGCACAGAGAAGGTGCTAGCAGGGAATTCTCTGCCTGCCTTTCCCCAGTGCTCTGCAAGCTCTCCAGGACAACATAAAATCTGGGGCTCTGTGCTTTCTTTCCTTCTGAACAAGTGTTACTGTTTTCTGCACAAAAGCGATTCTTGCGAAGCAATGTGAACACTTCTGCTTCCCAGGCACAGAGAAGGTGCTAGCAAGGAATTCTCTGCCTGCCTTTCCCCAGTGCTCTGCAAGCTCTCCAGGACAACATAAAATCTGGGGCTCTGTGCTTTCTTTCGTTCTGAACAAGTGTTACTGTTTTCTGCACAAAAGCGATTCTTGCGAAGCAATGTGAACACTTCTGCTTCCCAGGCACAGAGAAGGTGCTAGCAGGGAATTCTCTGCCTGCCTTTCCCCAGTGCTCTGCAAGCTCTCCAGGACAACATAGAATCTGGGGCTCTGTGCTTTCTTTCCTTCTGAACAAGTGTTAGTGTTTTCTGCACAAAAGCGATTCTGCGAAGCAATGTGAACACTTCTGCTTCCCAGGCACAGAGAAGGTGCTAGCAGGGAATTCTCTGCCTGCCTTTCCCCAGTGCTCTGCAAGCTCTCCAGGACAACATAGAATCTGGGGCTCTGTGCTTTCTTTCGTTCTGAACAAGTGTTACTGTTTTCTGCACAAAAGCGATTCTGCGAAGCAATGTGAACAGGCACAGAGAAGGTGCTAGCAGGGAATTCTCTGCCTGCCTTTCCCCAGTGCTCTGCAAGCTCTCCAGGACAACATAAAATCTGGGGCTCTGTGCTTTCTTTCCTTCTGAACAAGTGTTACTGTTTTCTGCACAAAAGCGATTCTTGCGAAGCAATGTGAACACTTCTGCTTCCCAGGCACAGAGAAGGTGCTAGCAAGGAATTCTCTGCCTGCCTTTCCCCAGTGCTCTGCAAGCTCTCCAGGACAACATAAAATCTGGGGCTCTGTGCTTTCTTTCCTTCTGAACAAGTGTTAGTGTTTTCTGCACAAAAGCGATTCTTGCGAAGCAATGTGAACACTTCTGCTTCCCAGGCACAGAGAAGGTGCTATCAGGGAATTCTCTGCCTGCCTTTCCCCAGTGCTCTGCAAGCTCTCCAGGACAACATAGAATCTGGGGCTCTGTGCTTTCTTTCCTTCTGAACAAGTGTTAGTGTTTTCTGCACAAAAGCGATTCTGCGAAGCAATGTGAACACTTCTGCTTCCCAGGCACAGAGAAGGTGCTATCAGGGAATTCTCTGCCTGCCTTTCCCCAGTGCTCTGCAAGCTCTCCAGGACAACATAGAATCTGGGGCTCTGTGCTTTCTTTCGTTCTGAACAAGTGTTACTGTTTTCTGCACAAAAGCGATTCTGCGAAGCAATGTGAACAGGCACAGAGAAGGTGCTAGCAGGGAATTCTCTGCCTGCCTTTCCCCAGTGCTCTGCAAGCTCTCCAGGACAACATAAAATCTGGGGCTCTGTGCTTTCTTTCCTTCTGAACAAGCGTTACTGTTTTCTGCACAAAAGCGATTCTTGCGAAGCAATGTGAACACTTCTGCTTCCCAGGCACAGAGAAGGTGCTAGCAAGGAATTCTCTGCCTGCCTTTCCCCAGTGCTCTGCAAGCTCTCCAGGACAACATAAAATCTGGGGCTCTGTGCTTTCTTTCCTTCTGAACAAGTGTTAGTGTTTTCTGCACAAAAGCGATTCTTGCGAAGCAATGTGAACACTTCTGCTTCCCAGGCACAGAGAAGGTGCTAGCAGGGAATTCTCTGCCTGCCTTTCCCCAGTGCTCTGCAAGCTCTCCAGGACAACATAGAATCTGGGGCTCTGTGCTTTCTTTCCTTCTGAACAAGTGTTACTGTTTTCTGCACAAAAGCGATTCTGCGAAGCAATGTGAACAGGCACAGAGAAGGTGCTATCAGGGAATTCTCTGCCTGCCTTTCCCCAGTGCTCTGCAAGCTCTCCAGGACAACATAGAATCTGGGGCTCTGTGCTTTCTTTCCTTCTGAACAAGTGTTAGTGTTTTCTGCACAAAAGCGATTCTGCGAAGCAGTGTGAACACTTCTGCTTCCCAGGCACAGAGAAGGTGCTAGCAGGGAATTCTCTGCCTGCCTTTCCCCAGTGCTCTGCAAGCTCTCCAGGACAACATAGAATCTGGGGCTCTGTGCTTTCTTTCCTTCTGAACAAGTGTTACTGTTTTCTGCACAAAAGCGATTCTGCGAAGCAATGTGAACACTTCTGCTTCCCAGGCACAGAGAAGGTGCTAGCAAGGAATTCTCTGCCTGCCTTTCCCCAGTGCTCTGCAAGCTCTCCAGGACAACATAGAATCTGGGGCTCTGTGCTTTCTTTCCTTCTGAACAAGTGTTACTGTTTTCTGCACAAAAGCGATTCTTGCGAAGCGATGTGAACACTTCTGCTTCCCAGGCACAGAGAAGGTGCTAGCAGGGAATTCTCTGCCTGCCTTTCCCCAGTGCTCTGCAAGCTCTCCAGGACAACATAGAATCTGGGGCTCTGTGCTTTCTTTCCTTCTGAACAAGTGTTACTGTTTTCTGCACAAAAGTGATTCTTGCGAAGCAATGTGAACACTTCTGCTTCCCAGGCACAGAGAAGGTGCTATCAGGGAATTCTCTGCCTGCCTTTCCCCAGTGCTCTGCAAGCTCTCCAGGACAACATAAAATCTGGGGCTCTGTGCTTTCTTTCCTTCTGAACAAGTGTTACTGTTTTCTGCACAAAAGCGATTCTTGCGAAGCAATGTGAACAGGCACAGAGAAGGTGCTATCAGGGAATTCTCTGCCTGCCTTTCCCCAGTGCTCTGCAAGCTCTCCAGGACAACATAGAATCTGGGGCTCTGTGCTTTCTTTCCTTCTGAACAAGTGTTACTGTTTTCTGCACAAAAGCGATTCTTGCGAAGCAATGTGAACACTTCTGCTTCCCAGGCACAGAGAAGGTGCTAGCAGGGAATTCTCTGCCTGCCTTTCCCCAGTGCTCTGCAAGCTCTCCAGGACAACATAGAATCTGGGGCTCTGTGCTTTCTTTCCTTCTGAACAAGTGTTACTGTTTTCTGCACAAAAGCGATTCTGCGAAGCAATGTGAACACTTCTGCTTCCCAGGCACAGAGAAGGTGCTAGCAGGGAATTCTCTGCCTGCCTTTCCCCAGTGCTCTGCAAGCTCTCCAGGACAACATAGAATCTGGGGCTCTGTGCTTTCTTTCCTTCTGAACAAGTATTACTGTTTTCTGCACAAAAGCGATTCTGCGAAGCAATGTGAACACTTCTGCTTCCCGGGCACAGAGAAGGTGCTAGCAAGGAATTCTCTGCCTGCCTTTCCCCAGTGCTCTGCAAGCTCTCCAGGACAACATAAAATCTGGGGCTCTGTGCTTTCTTTCGTTATAAACAAGTGTTACTGTTTTCTGCACAGAAGTGATTCTTGCGAAGCAATGTGAACACTTCTGCTTCCCAGGCACAGAGAAGGTGCTAGCAGGGAATTCTCTGCCTGCCTTTCCCCAGTGCTCTGCAAGCTCTCCAGGACAACATAGAATCTGGGGCTCTGTGCTTTCTTTCCTTCTGAACAAGTGTTAGTGTTTTCTGCACAAAAGCGATTCTGCGAAGCAATGTGAACAGGCACAGAGAAGGTGCTAGCAGGGAATTCTCTGCCTGCCTTTCCCCAGTGCTCTGCAAGCTCTCCAGGACAACATAGAATCTGGGGCTCTGTGCTTTCTTTCCTTCTGAACAAGTGTTACTGTTTTCTGCACAAAAGCGATTCTGCGAAGCAATGTGAACAGGCACAGAGAAGGTGCTATCAGGGAATTCTCTGCCTGCCTTTCCCCAGTGCTCTGCAAGCTCTCCAGGACAACATAAAATCTGGGGCTCTGTGCTTTCTTTCCTTCTGAACAAGTGTTAGTGTTTTCTGCACAAGAGCGATTCTTGCGAAGCAATGTGAACACTTCTGCTTCCCAGGCACAGAGAAGGTGCTAGCAGGGAATTCTCTGCCTGCCTTTCCCCAGTGCTCTGCAAGCTCTCCGGGACAACAGAAAATCTGGGGCTCTGTGCTTTCTTTCGTTCTGAACAAGTGTTACTGTTTTCTGCACAAAAGCGATTCTGCGAAGCAATGTGAACAGGCACAGAGAAGGTGCTAGCAGGGAATTCTCTGCCTGCCTTTCCCCAGTGCTCTGCAAGCTCTCCAGGACAACATAGAATCTGGGGCTCTGTGCTTTCTTTCCTTCTGAACAAGTGTTACTGTTTTCTGCACAAAAGCGATTCTTGCGAAGCAATGTGAACACTTCTGCTTCCCAGGCACAGAGAAGGTGCTAGCAGGGAATTCTCTGCCTGCCTTTCCCCAGTGCTCTGCAAGCTCTCCAGGACAACATAGAATCTGGGGCTCTGTGCTTTCTTTCCTTCTGAACAAGTGTTAGTGTTTTCTGCACAAAAGCGATTCTGCGAAGCAGTGTGAACACTTCTGCTTCCCAGGCACAGAGAAGGTGCTATCAGGGAATTCTCTGCCTGCCTTTCCCCAGTGCTCTGCAAGCTCTCCAGGACAACATAGAATCTGGGGCTCTGTGCTTTCTTTCCTTCTGAACAAGTGTTACTGTTTTCTGCACAAAAGCGATTCTGCGAAGCAATGTGAACACTTCTGCTTCCCGGGCACAGAGAAGGTGCTAGCAAGGAATTCTCTGCCTGCCTTTCCCCAGTGCTCTGCAAGCTCTCCAGGACAACATAAAATCTGGGGCTCTGTGCTTTCTTTCGTTCTAAACAAGTGTTACTGTTTTCTGCACAAAAGCGATTCTTGCGAAGCAATGTGAACACTTCTGCTTCCCAGGCACAGAGAAGGTGCTAGCAGGGAATTCTCTGCCTGCCTTTCCCCAGTGCTCTGCAAGCTCTCCAGGACAACATAGAATCTGGGGCTCTGTGCTTTCTTTCCTTCTGAACAAGTGTTACTGTTTTCTGCACAAAAGCGATTCTGCGAAGCAATGTGAACAGGCACAGAGAAGGTGCTAGCAGGGAATTCTCTGCCTGCCTTTCCCCAGTGCTCTGCAAGCTCTCCAGGACAACATAAAATCTGGGGCTCTGTGCTTTCTTTCCTTCTGAACAAGTGTTACTGTTTTCTGCACAAAAGCGATTCTTGCGAAGCAATGTGAACACTTCTGCTTCCCAGGCACAGAGAAGGTGCTAGCAAGGAATTCTCTGCCTGCCTTTCCCCAGTGCTCTGCAAGCTCTCCAGGACAACATAAAATCTGGGGCTCTGTGCTTTCTTTCCTTCTGAACAAGTGTTAGTGTTTTCTGCACAAAAGCGATTCTTGCGAAGCAATGTGAACACTTCTGCTTCCCAGGCACAGAGAAGGTGCTAGCAGGGAATTCTCTGCCTGCCTTTCCCCAGTGCTCTGCAAGCTCTCCAGGACAACATGGAATCTGGGGCTCTGTGCTTTCTTTCGTTCTGAACAAGTGTTAGTGTTTTCTGCACAAAAGTGATTCTGGGAAGCAATGTGAACTCTTCTGCTTCTTAGGCACAGAGAAGGTGCTATCAGGGAATTCTCTGCCTGCCTTTCCCCAGTGCTCTGCAAGCTCTCCAGGACAACATAGAATCTGGGGCTCTGTGCTTTCTTTCCTTCTGAACAAGTGTTACTGTTTTCTGCACAAAAGCGATTCTGCGAAGCAATGTGAACACTTCTGCTTCCCAGGCACAGAGAAGGTGCTAGCAGGGAATTCTCTGCCTGCCTTTCCCCAGTGCTCTGCAAGCTCTCCAGGACAACATAGAATCTGGGGCTCTGTGCTTTCTTTCCTTCTGAACAAGTGTTACTGTTTTCTGCACAAAAGCGATTCTGCGAAGCAATGTGAACAGGCACAGAGAAGGTGCTATCAGGGAATTCTCTGCCTGCCTTTCCCCAGTGCTCTGCAAGCTCTCCAGGACAACATAGAATCTGGGGCTCTGTGCTTTCTTTCCTTCTGAACAAGTGTTAGTGTTTTCTGCACAAGAGCGATTCTTGCGAAGCAATGTGAACACTTCTGCTTCCCAGGCACAGAGAAGGTGCTAGCAGGGAATTCTCTGCCTGCCTTTCCCCAGTGCTCTGCAAGCTCTCCGGGACAACATAGAATCTGGGGCTCTGTGCTTTCTTTCGTTCTGAACAAGTGTTACTGTTTTCTGCACAAAAGCGATTCTGCGAAGCAATGTGAACAGGCACAGAGAAGGTGCTAGCAGGGAATTCTCTGCCTGCCTTTCCCCAGTGCTCTGCAAGCTCTCCAGGACAACATAGAATCTGGGGCTCTGTGCTTTCTTTCCTTCTGAACAAGTGTTACTGTTTTCTGCACAAAAGCGATTCTTGCGAAGCAATGTGAACACTTCTGCTTCCCAGGCACAGAGAAGGTGCTATCAGGGAATTCTCTGCCTGCCTTTCCCCAGTGCTCTGCAAGCTCTCCAGGACAACATAGAATCTGGGGCTCTGTGCTTTCTTTCCTTCTGAACAAGTGTTACTGTTTTCTGCACAAAAGCGATTCTGCGAAGCAATGTGAACACTTCTGCTTCCCAGGCACAGAGAAGGTGCTAGCAAGGAATTCTCTGCCTGCCTTTCCCCAGTGCTCTGCAAGCTCTCCAGGACAACATAGAATCTGGGGCTCTGTGCTTTCTTTCCTTCTGAACAAGTGTTACTGTTTTCTGCACAAAAGCGATTCTTGCGAAGCAATGTGAACACTTCTGCTTCCCAGGCACAGAGAAGGTGCTATCAGGGAATTCTCTGCCTGCCTTTCCCCAGTGCTCTGCAAGCTCTCCGGGACAACATAAAATCTGGGGCTCTGTGCTTTCTTTCCTTCTGAACAAGTGTTACTGTTTTCTGCACAAAAGTGATTCTTGCGAAGCAATGTGAACACTTCTGCTTCCCAGGCACAGAGAAGGTGCTAGCAAGGAATTCTCTGCCTGCCTTTCCCCAGTGCTCTGCAAGCTCTCCAGGACAACATAAAATCTGGGGCTCTGTGCTTTCTTTCCTTCTGAACAAGTGTTACTGTTTTCTGCACAAAAGCGATTCTTGCGAAGCAATGTGAACAGGCACAGAGAAGGTGCTATCAGGGAATTCTCTGCCTGCCTTTCCCCAGTGCTCTGCAAGCTCTCCAGGACAACATAGAATCTGGGGCTCTGTGCTTTCTTTCCTTCTGAACAAGTGTTACTGTTTTCTGCACAAAAACGATTCTTGCGAAGCAATGTGAACACTTCTGCTTCCCAGGCACAGAGAAGGTGCTAGCAGGGAATTCTCTGCCTGCCTTTCCCCAGTGCTCTGCAAGCTCTCCAGGACAACATAGAATCTGGGGCTCTGTGCTTTCTTTCCTTCTGAACAAGTGTTACTGTTTTCTGCACAAAAGCGATTCTGCGAAGCAATGTGAACACTTCTGCTTCCCAGGCACAGAGAAGGTTCTAGCAGGGAATTCTCTGCCTGCCTTTCCCCAGTGCTCTGCAAGCTCTCCAGGACAACATAGAATCTGGGGCTCTGTGCTTTCTTTCCTTCTGAACAAGTATTACTGTTTTCTGCACAAAAGCGATTCTGCGAAGCAATGTGAACACTTCTGCTTCCCGGGCACAGAGAAGGTGCTAGCAAGGAATTCTCTGCCTGCCTTTCCCCAGTGCTCTGCAAGCTCTCCAGGACAACATAAAATCTGGGGCTCTGTGCTTTCTTTCGTTCTGAACAAGTGTTACTGTTTTCTGCACAAAAGTGATTCTTGCGAAGCAATGTGAACACTTCTGCTTCCCAGGCACAGAGAAGGTGCTAGCAGGGAATTCTCTGCCTGCCTTTCCCCAGTGCTCTGCAAGCTCTCCAGGACAACATAGAATCTGGGGCTCTGTGCTTTCTTTCCTTCTGAACAAGTGTTACTGTTTTCTGCACAAAAGCGATTCTGCGAAGCAATGTGAACAGGCACAGAGAAGGTGCTAGCAGGGAATTCTCTGCCTGCCTTTCCCCAGTGCTCTGCAAGCTCTCCAGGACAACATAGAATCTGGGGCTCTGTGCTTTCTTTCCTTCTGAACAAGTGTTAGTGTTTTCTGCACAAAAGCGATTCTGCGAAGCAGTGTGAACACTTCTGCTTCCCAGGCACAGAGAAGGTGCTAGCAGGGAATTCTCTGCCTGCCTTTCCCCAGTGCTCTGCAAGCTCTCCAGGACAACATAGAATCTGGGGCTCTGTGCTTTCTTTCCTTCTGAACAAGTGTTACTGTTTTCTGCACAAAAGCGATTCTGCGAAGCAATGTGAACACTTCTGCTTCCCAGGCACAGAGAAGGTGCTAGCAAGGAATTCTCTGCCTGCCTTTCCCCAGTGCTCTGCAAGCTCTCCAGGACAACATAGAATCTGGGGCTCTGTGCTTTCTTTCCTTCTGAACAAGTGTTACTGTTTTCTGCACAAAAGCGATTCTTGCGAAGCGATGTGAACACTTCTGATTCCCAGGCACAGAGAAGGTGCTAGCAGGGAATTCTCTGCCTGCCTTTCCCCAGTGCTCTGCAAGCTCTCCAGGACAACATAGAATCTGGGGCTCTGTGCTTTCTTTCCTTCTGAACAAGTGTTACTGTTTTCTGCACAAAAGCGATTCTTGCGAAGCAATGTGAACACTTCTGCTTCCCAGGCACAGAGAAGGTGCTAGCAAGGAATTCTCTGCCTGCCTTTCCCCAGTGCTCTGCAAGCTCTCCAGGACAACATAGAATCTGGGGCTCTGTGCTTTCTTTCGTTCTGAACAAGTGTTAGTGTTTTCTGCACAAAAGTGATTCTGGGAAGCAATGTGAACTCTTCTGCTTCTTAGGCACAGAGAAGGTGCTAGCAGGGAATTCTCTGCCTGCCTTTCCCCAGTGCTCTGCAAGCTCTCCAGGACAACATAAAATCTGGGGCTCTGTGCTTTCTTTCGTTCTGAACAAGTGTTACTGTTTTCTGCACAAAAGCGATTCTTGCGAAGCAATGTGAACAGGCACAGAGAAGGTGCTATCAGGGAATTCTCTGCCTGCCTTTCCCCAGTGCTCTGCAAGCTCTCCAGGACAACATAGAATCTGGGGCTCTGTGCTTTCTTTCCTTCTGAACAAGTGTTACTGTTTTCTGCACAAAAGCGATTCTGCGAAGCAATGTGAACACTTCTGCTTCCCAGGCACAGAGAAGGTGCTAGCAAGGAATTCTCTGCCTGCCTTTCCCCAGTGCTCTGCAAGCTCTCCAGGACAACATAGAATCTGGGGCTCTGTGCTTTCTTTCCTTCTGAACAAGTGTTACTGTTTTCTGCACAAAAGCGATTCTTGCGAAGCAATGTGAACACTTCTGCTTCCCAGGCACAGAGAAGGTGCTATCAGGGAATTCTCTGCCTGCCTTTCCCCAGTGCTCTGCAAGCTCTCCGGGACAACATAAAATCTGGGGCTCTGTGCTTTCTTTCCTTCTGAACAAGTGTTACTGTTTTCTGCACAAAAGTGATTCTTGCGAAGCAATGTGAACACTTCTGCTTCCCAGGCACAGAGAAGGTGCTAGCAAGGAATTCTCTGCCTGCCTTTCCCCAGTGCTCTGCAAGCTCTCCAGGACAACATAAAATCTGGGGCTCTGTGCTTTCTTTCCTTCTGAACAAGTGTTACTGTTTTCTGCACAAAAGCGATTCTTGCGAAGCAATGTGAACAGGCACAGAGAAGGTGCTATCAGGGAATTCTCTGCCTGCCTTTCCCCAGTGCTCTGCAAGCTCTCCAGGACAACATAGAATCTGGGGCTCTGTGCTTTCTTTCCTTCTGAACAAGTGTTACTGTTTTCTGCACAAAAACGATTCTTGCGAAGCAATGTGAACACTTCTGCTTCCCAGGCACAGAGAAGGTGCTAGCAGGGAATTCTCTGCCTGCCTTTCCCCAGTGCTCTGCAAGCTCTCCAGGACAACATAGAATCTGGGGCTCTGTGCTTTCTTTCCTTCTGAACAAGTGTTACTGTTTTCTGCACAAAAGCGATTCTGCGAAGCAATGTGAACACTTCTGCTTCCCAGGCACAGAGAAGGTGCTAGCAGGGAATTCTCTGCCTGCCTTTCCCCAGTGCTCTGCAAGCTCTCCAGGACAACATAGAATCTGGGGCTCTGTGCTTTCTTTCCTTCTGAACAAGTATTACTGTTTTCTGCACAAAAGCGATTCTGCGAAGCAATGTGAACACTTCTGCTTCCCGGGCACAGAGAAGGTGCTAGCAAGGAATTCTCTGCCTGCCTTTCCCCAGTGCTCTGCAAGCTCTCCAGGACAACATAAAATCTGGGGCTCTGTGCTTTCTTTCGTTCTGAACAAGTGTTACTGTTTTCTGCACAAAAGTGATTCTTGCGAAGCAATGTGAACACTTCTGCTTCCCAGGCACAGAGAAGGTGCTAGCAGGGAATTCTCTGCCTGCCTTTCCCCAGTGCTCTGCAAGCTCTCCAGGACAACATAGAATCTGGGGCTCTGTGCTTTCTTTCCTTCTGAACAAGTGTTACTGTTTTCTGCACAAAAGCGATTCTGCGAAGCAATGTGAACAGGCACAGAGAAGGTGCTAGCAGGGAATTCTCTGCCTGCCTTTCCCCAGTGCTCTGCAAGCTCTCCAGGACAACATAGAATCTGGGGCTCTGTGCTTTCTTTCCTTCTGAACAAGTGTTACTGTTTTCTGCACAAAAGCGATTCTGCGAAGCAATGTGAACAGGCACAGAGAAGGTGCTATCAGGGAATTCTCTGCCTGCCTTTCCCCAGTGCTCTGCAAGCTCTCCAGGACAACATAGAATCTGGGGCTCTGTGCTTTCTTTCCTTCTGAACAAGTGTTAGTGTTTTCTGCACAAAAGCGATTCTGCGAAGCAGTGTGAACACTTCTGCTTCCCAGGCACAGAGAAGGTGCTAGCAGGGAATTCTCTGCCTGCCTTTCCCCAGTGCTCTGCAAGCTCTCCAGGACAACATAGAATCTGGGGCTCTGTGCTTTCTTTCCTTCTGAACAAGTGTTACTGTTTTCTGCACAAAAGCGATTCTGCGAAGCAATGTGAACACTTCTGCTTCCCAGGCACAGAGAAGGTGCTAGCAAGGAATTTTCTGCCTGCCTTTCCCCAGTGCTCTGCAAGCTCTCCAGGACAACATAGAATCTGGGGCTCTGTGCTTTCTTTCCTTCTGAACAAGTGTTACTGTTTTCTGCACAAAAGCGATTCTTGCGAAGCGATGTGAACACTTCTGATTCCCAGGCACAGAGAAGGTGCTAGCAGGGAATTCTCTGCCTGCCTTTCCCCAGTGCTCTGCAAGCTCTCCAGGACAACATAGAATCTGGGGCTCTGTGCTTTCTTTCCTTCTGAACAAGTGTTACTGTTTTCTGCACAAAAGCGATTCTTGCGAAGCAATGTGAACACTTCTGCTTCCCAGGCACAGAGAAGGTGCTAGCAAGGAATTCTCTGCCTGCCTTTCCCCAGTGCTCTGCAAGCTCTCCAGGACAACATAGAATCTGGGGCTCTGTGCTTTCTTTCGTTCTGAACAAGTGTTAGTGTTTTCTGCACAAAAGTGATTCTGGGAAGCAATGTGAACTCTTCTGCTTCTTAGGCACAGAGAAGGTGCTAGCAGGGAATTCTCTGCCTGCCTTTCCCCAGTGCTCTGCAAGCTCTCCAGGACAACATAAAATCTGGGGCTCTGTGCTTTCTTTCGTTCTGAACAAGTGTTACTGTTTTCTGCACAAAAGCGATTCTTGCGAAGCAATGTGAACACTTCTGCTTCCCAGGCACAGAGAAGGTGCTATCAGGGAATTCTCTGCCTGCCTTTCCCCAGTGCTCTGCAAGCTCTCCGGGACAACATAAAATCTGGGGCTCTGTGCTTTCTTTCCTTCTGAACAAGTGTTACTGTTTTCTGCACAAAAGTGATTCTTGCGAAGCAATGTGAACACTTCTGCTTCCCAGGCACAGAGAAGGTGCTAGCAAGGAATTCTCTGCCTGCCTTTCCCCAGTGCTCTGCAAGCTCTCCAGGACAACATAAAATCTGGGGCTCTGTGCTTTCTTTCCTTCTGAACAAGTGTTACTGTTTTCTGCACAAAAGCGATTCTTGCGAAGCAATGTGAACAGGCACAGAGAAGGTGCTATCAGGGAATTCTCTGCCTGCCTTTCCCCAGTGCTCTGCAAGCTCTCCAGGACAACATAGAATCTGGGGCTCTGTGCTTTCTTTCCTTCTGAACAAGTGTTACTGTTTTCTGCACAAAAACGATTCTTGCGAAGCAATGTGAACACTTCTGCTTCCCAGGCACAGAGAAGGTGCTAGCAGGGAATTCTCTGCCTGCCTTTCCCCAGTGCTCTGCAAGCTCTCCAGGACAACATAGAATCTGGGGCTCTGTGCTTTCTTTCCTTCTGAACAAGTGTTACTGTTTTCTGCACAAAAGCGATTCTGCGAAGCAATGTGAACACTTCTGCTTCCCAGGCACAGAGAAGGTGCTAGCAGGGAATTCTCTGCCTGCCTTTCCCCAGTGCTCTGCAAGCTCTCCAGGACAACATAGAATCTGGGGCTCTGTGCTTTCTTTCCTTCTGAACAAGTATTACTGTTTTCTGCACAAAAGCGATTCTGCGAAGCAATGTGAACACTTCTGCTTCCCGGGCACAGAGAAGGTGCTAGCAAGGAATTCTCTGCCTGCCTTTCCCCAGTGCTCTGCAAGCTCTCCAGGACAACATAAAATCTGGGGCTCTGTGCTTTCTTTCGTTCTGAACAAGTGTTACTGTTTTCTGCACAAAAGTGATTCTTGCGAAGCAATGTGAACACTTCTGCTTCCCAGGCACAGAGAAGGTGCTAGCAGGGAATTCTCTGCCTGCCTTTCCCCAGTGCTCTGCAAGCTCTCCAGGACAACATAGAATCTGGGGCTCTGTGCTTTCTTTCCTTCTGAACAAGTGTTACTGTTTTCTGCACAAAAGCGATTCTGCGAAGCAATGTGAACAGGCACAGAGAAGGTGCTAGCAGGGAATTCTCTGCCTGCCTTTCCCCAGTGCTCTGCAAGCTCTCCAGGACAACATAGAATCTGGGGCTCTGTGCTTTCTTTCCTTCTGAACAAGTGTTACTGTTTTCTGCACAAAAGCGATTCTGCGAAGCAATGTGAACAGGCACAGAGAAGGTGCTATCAGGGAATTCTCTGCCTGCCTTTCCCCAGTGCTCTGCAAGCTCTCCAGGACAACATAGAATCTGGGGCTCTGTGCTTTCTTTCCTTCTGAACAAGTGTTAGTGTTTTCTGCACAAAAGCGATTCTGCGAAGCAGTGTGAACACTTCTGCTTCCCAGGCACAGAGAAGGTGCTAGCAGGGAATTCTCTGCCTGCCTTTCCCCAGTGCTCTGCAAGCTCTCCAGGACAACATAGAATCTGGGGCTCTGTGCTTTCTTTCCTTCTGAACAAGTGTTACTGTTTTCTGCACAAAAGCGATTCTGCGAAGCAATGTGAACACTTCTGCTTCCCAGGCACAGAGAAGGTGCTAGCAAGGAATTCTCTGCCTGCCTTTCCCCAGTGCTCTGCAAGCTCTCCAGGACAACATAGAATCTGGGGCTCTGTGCTTTCTTTCCTTCTGAACAAGTGTTACTGTTTTCTGCACAAAAGCGATTCTTGCGAAGCGATGTGAACACTTCTGATTCCCAGGCACAGAGAAGGTGCTAGCAGGGAATTCTCTGCCTGCCTTTCCCCAGTGCTCTGCAAGCTCTCCAGGACAACATAGAATCTGGGGCTCTGTGCTTTCTTTCCTTCTGAACAAGTGTTACTGTTTTCTGCACAAAAGCGATTCTTGCGAAGCAATGTGAACACTTCTGCTTCCCAGGCACAGAGAAGGTGCTAGCAAGGAATTCTCTGCCTGCCTTTCCCCAGTGCTCTGCAAGCTCTCCAGGACAACATAGAATCTGGGGCTCTGTGCTTTCTTTCGTTCTGAACAAGTGTTAGTGTTTTCTGCACAAAAGTGATTCTGGGAAGCAATGTGAACTCTTCTGCTTCTTAGGCACAGAGAAGGTGCTAGCAGGGAATTCTCTGCCTGCCTTTCCCCAGTGCTCTGCAAGCTCTCCAGGACAACATAAAATCTGGGGCTCTGTGCTTTCTTTCGTTCTGAACAAGTGTTACTGTTTTCTGCACAAAAGCGATTCTTGCGAAGCAATGTGAACAGGCACAGAGAAGGTGCTATCAGGGAATTCTCTGCCTGCCTTTCCCCAGTGCTCTGCAAGCTCTCCAGGACAACATAGAATCTGGGGCTCTGTGCTTTCTTTCGTTCTGAACAAGTGTTACTGTTTTCTGCACAAAAGCGATTCTGCGAAGCAATGTGAACACTTCTGCTTCCCAGGCACAGAGAAGGTGCTAGCAGGGAATTCTCTGCCTGCCTTTCCCCAGTGCTCTGCAGGCTCTCCAGGACAACATAGAATCTGGGGCTCTGTGCTTTCTTTCCTTCTGAACAAGTGTTACTGTTTTCTGCACAAAAGCGATTCTGCGAAGCAATGTGAACAGGCACAGAGAAGGTGCTAGCAGGGAATTCTCTGCCTGCCTTTCACCAGTGCTCTGCAAGCTCTCCAGGACAACATAAAATCTGGGGCTCTGTGCTTTCTTTCCTTCTGAACAAGTGTTAGTGTTTTCTGCACAAAAGCGATTCTTGCGAAGCAATGTGAACACTTCTGCTTCCCAGGCACAGAGAAGGTGCTAGCAGGGAATTCTCTGCCTGCCTTTCCCCAGTGCTCTGCAAGCTCTCCAGGACAACATAGAATCTGGGGCTCTGTGCTTTCTTTCCTTCTGAACAAGTGTTACTGTTTTCTGCACAAAAGCGATTCTGCGAAGCAATGTGAACAGGCACAGAGAAGGTGCTAGCAGGGAATTCTCTGCCTGCCTTTCCCCAGTGCTCTGCAAGCTCTCCAGGACAACATAGAATCTGGGGCTCTGTGCTTTCTTTCCTTCTGAACAAGTGTTAGTGTTTTCTGCACAAGGGCGATTCTTGCGAAGCAATGTGAACACTTCTGCTTCCCAGGCACAGAGAAGGTGCTAGCAGGGAATTCTCTGCCTGCCTTTCCCCAGTGCTCTGCAAGCTCTCCGGGACAACATAGAATCTGGGGCTCTGTGCTTTCTTTCGTTCTGAACAAGTGTTACTGTTTTCTGCACAAAAGCGATTCTGCGAAGCAATGTGAACAGGCACAGAGAAGGTGCTAGCAGGGAATTCTCTGCCTGCCTTTCCCCAGTGCTCTGCAAGCTCTCCAGGACAACATAGAATCTGGGGCTCTGTGCTTTCTTTCCTTCTGAACAAGTGTTACTGTTTTCTGCACAAAAGCGATTCTTGCGAAGCAATGTGAACACTTCTGCTTCCCAGGCACAGAGAAGGTGCTATCAGGGAATTCTCTGCCTGCCTTTCCCCAGTGCTCTGCAAGCTCTCCAGGACAACATAGAATCTGGGGCTCTGTGCTTTCTTTCCTTCTGAACAAGTGTTACTGTTTTCTGCACAAAAGCGATTCTGCGAAGCAATGTGAACACTTCTGCTTCCCAGGCACAGAGAAGGTGCTAGCAAGGAATTCTCTGCCTGCCTTTCCCCAGTGCTCTGCAAGCTCTCCAGGACAACATAGAATCTGGGGCTCTGTGCTTTCTTTCCTTCTGAACAAGTGTTACTGTTTTCTGCACAAAAGCGATTCTTGCGAAGCAATGTGAACACTTCTGCTTCCCAGGCACAGAGAAGGTGCTATCAGGGAATTCTCTGCCTGCCTTTCCCCAGTGCTCTGCAAGCTCTCCAGGACAACATAGAATCTGGGGCTCTGTGCTTTCTTTCCTTCTGAACAAGTGTTACTGTTTTCTGCACAAAAGTGATTCTTGCGAAGCAATGTGAACACTTCTGCTTCCCAGGCACAGAGAAGGTGCTAGCAAGGAATTCTCTGCCTGCCTTTCCCCAGTGCTCTGCAAGCTCTCCAGGACAACATAAAATCTGGGGCTCTGTGCTTTCTTTCCTTCTGAACAAGTGTTACTGTTTTCTGCACAAAAGCGATTCTTGCGAAGCAATGTGAACAGGCACAGAGAAGGTGCTATCAGGGAATTCTCTGCCTGCCTTTCCCCAGTGCTCTGCAAGCTCTCCAGGACAACATAGAATCTGGGGCTCTGTGCTTTCTTTCCTTCTGAACAAGTGTTACTGTTTTCTGCACAAAAACGATTCTTGCGAAGCAATGTGAACACTTCTGCTTCCCAGGCACAGAGAAGGTGCTAGCAGGGAATTCTCTGCCTGCCTTTCCCCAGTGCTCTGCAAGCTCTCCAGGACAACATAGAATCTGGGGCTCTGTGCTTTCTTTCCTTCTGAACAAGTGTTACTGTTTTCTGCACAAAAGCGATTCTGCGAAGCAATGTGAACACTTCTGCTTCCCAGGCACAGAGAAGGTGCTAGCAGGGAATTCTCTGCCTGCCTTTCCCCAGTGCTCTGCAAGCTCTCCAGGACAACATAGAATCTGGGGCTCTGTGCTTTCTTTCCTTCTGAACAAGTATTACTGTTTTCTGCACAAAAGCGATTCTGCGAAGCAATGTGAACACTTCTGCTTCCCGGGCACAGAGAAGGTGCTAGCAAGGAATTCTCTGCCTGCCTTTCCCCAGTGCTCTGCAAGCTCTCCAGGACAACATAAAATCTGGGGCTCTGTGCTTTCTTTCGTTATAAACAAGTGTTACTGTTTTCTGCACAAAAGTGATTCTTGCGAAGCAATGTGAACACTTCTGCTTCCCAGGCACAGAGAAGGTGCTAGCAGGGAATTCTCTGCCTGCCTTTCCCCAGTGCTCTGCAAGCTCTCCAGGACAACATAGAATCTGGGGCTCTGTGCTTTCTTTCCTTCTGAACAAGTGTTACTGTTTTCTGCACAAAAGCGATTCTGCGAAGCAATGTGAACAGGCACAGAGAAGGTGCTAGCAGGGAATTCTCTGCCTGCCTTTCCCCAGTGCTCTGCAAGCTCTCCAGGACAACATAGAATCTGGGGCTCTGTGCTTTCTTTCCTTCTGAACAAGTGTTACTGTTTTCTGCACAAAAGCGATTCTGCGAAGCAATGTGAACAGGCACAGAGAAGGTGCTATCAGGGAATTCTCTGCCTGCCTTTCCCCAGTGCTCTGCAAGCTCTCCAGGACAACATAAAATCTGGGGCTCTGTGCTTTCTTTCCTTCTGAACAAGTGTTAGTGTTTTCTGCACAAGAGCGATTCTTGCGAAGCAATGTGAACACTTCTGCTTCCCAGGCACAGAGAAGGTGCTAGCAGGGAATTCTCTGCCTGCCTTTCCCCAGTGCTCTGCAAGCTCTCCGGGACAACAGAAAATCTGGGGCTCTGTGCTTTCTTTCGTTCTGAACAAGTGTTACTGTTTTCTGCACAAAAGCGATTCTGCGAAGCAATGTGAACAGGCACAGAGAAGGTGCTAGCAGGGAATTCTCTGCCTGCCTTTCCCCAGTGCTCTGCAAGCTCTCCAGGACAACATAGAATCTGGGGCTCTGTGCTTTCTTTCCTTCTGAACAAGTGTTACTGTTTTCTGCACAAAAGTGATTCTTGCGAAGCAATGTGAACACTTCTGCTTCCCAGGCACAGAGAAGGTGCTATCAGGGAATTCTCTGCCTGCCTTTCCCCAGTGCTCTGCAAGCTCTCCAGGACAACATAGAATCTGGGGCTCTGTGCTTTCTTTCCTTCTGAACAAGTGTTACTGTTTTCTGCACAAAAGTGATTCTTGCGAAGCAATGTGAACACTTCTGCTTCCCAGGCACAGAGAAGGTGCTAGCAAGGAATTCTCTGCCTGCCTTTCCCCAGTGCTCTGCAAGCTCTCCAGGACAACATAAAATCTGGGGCTCTGTGCTTTCTTTCCTTCTGAACAAGTGTTACTGTTTTCTGCACAAAAGCGATTCTTGCGAAGCAATGTGAACAGGCACAGAGAAGGTGCTATCAGGGAATTCTCTGCCTGCCTTTCCCCAGTGCTCTGCAAGCTCTCCAGGACAACATAGAATCTGGGGCTCTGTGCTTTCTTTCGTTCTGAACAAGTGTTAGTGTTTTCTGCACAAAAGCGATTCTGCGAAGCAATGTGAACACTTCTGCTTCCCAGGCACAGAGAAGGTGCTAGCAGGGAATTCTCTGCCTGCCTTTCCCCAGTGCTCTGCAAGCTCTCCAGGACAACATAAAATCTGGGGCTCTGTGCTTTCTTTCCTTCTGAACAAGTGTTACTGTTTTCTGCACAAAAGCGATTCTTGCGAAGCAATGTGAACACTTCTGCTTCCCAGGCACAGAGAAGGTGCTAGCAGGGAATTCTCTGCCTGCCTTTCCCCAGTGCTCTGCAAGCTCTCCAGGACAACATAGAATCTGGGGCTCTGTGCTTTCTTTCCTTCTGAACAAGTGTTACTGTTTTCTGCACAAAAGCGATTCTGCGAAGCAATGTGAACACTTCTGCTTCCCAGGCACAGAGAAGGTGCTAGCAGGGAATTCTCTGCCTGCCTTTCCCCAGTGCTCTGCAAGCTCTCCAGGACAACATAGAATCTGGGGCTCTGTGCTTTCTTTCCTTCTGAACAAGTGTTACTGTTTTCTGCACAAAAGCGATTCTGCGAAGCAATGTGAACACTTCTGCTTCCCGGGCACAGAGAAGGTGCTAGCAAGGAATTCTCTGCCTGCCTTTCCCCAGTGCTCTGCAAGCTCTCCAGGACAACATAGAATCTGGGGCTCTGTGCTTTCTTTCGTTCTGAACAAGTGTTACTGTTTTCTGCACAAAAGCGATTCTTGCGAAGCAATGTGAACACTTCTGCTTCCCAGGCACAGAGAAGGTGCTATCAGGGAATTCTCTGCCTGCCTTTCCCCAGTGCTCTGCAAGCTCTCCGGGACAACAGAAAATCTGGGGCTCTGTGCTTTCTTTCGTTCTGAACAAGTGTTACTGTTTTCTGCACAAAAGCGATTCTGCGAAGCAATGTGAACAGGCACAGAGAAGGTGCTAGCAGGGAATTCTCTGCCTGCCTTTCCCCAGTGCTCTGCAAGCTCTCCAGGACAACATAGAATCTGGGGCTCTGTGCTTTCTTTCCTTCTGAACAAGTGTTAGTGTTTTCTGCACAAAAGCGATTCTGCGAAGCAATGTGAACACTTCTGCTTCCCAGGCACAGAGAAGGTGCTAGCAGGGAATTCTCTGCCTGCCTTTCCCCAGTGCTCTGCAAGCTCTCCAGGACAACATAGAATCTGGGGCTCTGTGCTTTCTTTCCTTCTGAACAAGTGTTACTGTTTTCTGCACAAAAGCGATTCTGCGAAGCAATGTGAACACTTCTGCTTCCCGGGCACAGAGAAGGTGCTAGCAAGGAATTCTCTGCCTGCCTTTCCCCAGTGCTCTGCAAGCTCTCCAGGACAACATAAAATCTGGGGCTCTGTGCTTTATTTCGTTCTAAACAAGTGTTACTGTTTTCTGCACAAAAGTGATTCTTGCGAAGCAATGTGAACACTTCTGCTTCCGAGGCACAGAGAAGGTGCTATCAGGGAATTCTCTGCCTGCCTTTCCCCAGTGCTCTGCAAGCTCTCCAGGACAACATAGAATCTGGGGCTCTGTGCTTTCTTTCCTTCTGAACAAGTGTTACTGTTTTCTGCACAAAAGCGATTCTGCGAAGCAATGTGAACAGGCACAGAGAAGGTGCTATCAGGGAATTCTCTGCCTGCCTTTCCCCAGTGCTCTGCAAGCTCTCCAGGACAACATAGAATCTGGGGCTCTGTGCTTTCTTTCGTTCTGAACAAGTGTTACTGTTTTCTGCACAAAAGCGATTCTTGCGAAGCAATGTGAACACTTCTGCTTCCCAGGCACAGAGAAGGTGCTAGCAGGGAATTCTCTGCCTGCCTTTCCCCAGTGCTCTGCAAGCTCTCCGGGACAACAGAAAATCTGGGGCTCTGTGCTTTCTTTCGTTCTGAACAAGTGTTACTGTTTTCTGCACAAAAGCGATTCTGCGAAGCAATGTGAACAGGCACAGAGAAGGTGCTAGCAGGGAATTCTCTGCCTGCCTTTCCCCAGTGCTCTGCAAGCTCTCCAGGACAACATAGAATCTGGGGCTCTGTGCTTTCTTTCCTTCTGAACAAGTGTTAGTGTTTTCTGCACAAAAGCGATTCTGCGAAGTAATGTGAACACTTCTGCTTCCCAGGCACAGAGAAGGTGCTATCAGGGAATTCTCTGCCTGCCTTTCCCCAGTGCTCTGCAAGCTCTCCAGGACAACATAGAATCTGGGGCTCTGTGCTTTCTTTCGTTCTGAACAAGTGTTACTGTTTTCTGCACAAAAGCGATTCTGCGAAGCAATGTGAACAGGCACAGAGAAGGTGCTATCAGGGAATTCTCTGCCTGCCTTTCCCCAGTGCTCTGCAAGCTCTCCAGGACAACATAGAATCTGGGGCTCTGTGCTTTCTTTCCTTCTGAACAAGTGTTACTGTTTTCTGCACAAAAGCGATTCTTGCGAAGCAATGTGAACACTTCTGCTTCCCAGGCACAGAGAAGGTGCTAGCAAGGAATTTTCTGCCTGCCTTTCCCCAGTGCTCTGCAAGCTCTCCAGGACAACATAGAATCTGGGGCTCTGTGCTTTCTTTCCTTCTGAACAAGTGTTAGTGTTTTCTGCACAAGAGCGATTCTGCGAAGCAATGTGAACACTTCTGCTTCCCAGGCACAGAGAAGGTGCTAGCAAGGAATTCTCTGCCTGCCTTTCCCCAGTGCTCTGCAAGCTCTCCAGGACAACATAGAATCTGGGGCTCTGTGCTTTCTTTCCTTCTGAACAAGTGTTACTGTTTTCTGCACAAAAGCGATTCTGTGAAGCAATGTGAACAGGCACAGAGAAGGTGCTATCAGGGAATTCTCTGCCTGCCTTTCCCCAGTGCTCTGCAAGCTCTCCAGGACAACATAGAATCTGGGGCTCTGTGCTTTCTTTCCTTCTGAACAAGTGTTAGTGTTTTCTGCACAAAAGCGATTCTGCGAAGCAATGTGAACACTTCTGCTTCCCAGGCACAGAGAAGGTGCTAGCAGGGAATTCTCTGCCTGCCTTTCCCCAGTGCTCTGCAGGCTCTCCAGGACAACATAGAATCTGGGGCTCTGTGCTTTCTTTCCTTCTGAACAAGTGTTACTGTTTTCTGCACAAAAGCGATTCTGCGAAGCAATGTGAACAGGCACAGAGAAGGTGCTAGCAGGGAATTCTCTGCCTGCCTTTCCCCAGTGCTCTGCAAGCTCTCCAGGACAACATAAAATCTGGGGCTCTGTGCTTTCTTTCCTTCTGAACAAGTGTTACTGTTTTCTGCACAAAAGCGATTCTTGCGAAGCAATGTGAACACTTCTGCTTCCCAGGCACAGAGAAGGTGCTAGCAAGGAATTTTCTGCCTGCCTTTCCCCAGTGCTCTGCAAGCTCTCCAGGACAACATAAAATCTGGGGCTCTGTGCTTTCTTTCCTTCTGAACAAGTGTTAGTGTTTTCTGCACAAAAGCGATTCTTGCGAAGCAATGTGAACACTTCTGCTTCCCAGGCACAGAGAAGGTGCTAGCAGGGAATTCTCTGCCTGCCTTTCCCCAGTGCTCTGCAAGCTCTCCAGGACAACAGCAAATCTGGGGCTCTGTGCTTTCTTTCGTTCTGAACAAGTGTTACTGTTTTCTGCACAAAAGCGATTCTGCGAAGCAATGTGAACAGGCACAGAGAAGGTGCTATCAGGGAATTCTCTGCCTGCCTTTCCCCAGTGCTCTGCAAGCTCTCCAGGACAACATAGAATCTGGGGCTCTGTGCTTTCTTTCGTTCTGAACAAGTGTTAGTGTTTTCTGCACAAAAGTGATTCTGGGAAGCAATGTGAACTCTTCTGCTTCTTAGGCACAGAGAAGGTGCTAGCAGGGAATTCTCTGCCTGCCTTTCCCCAGTGCTCTGCAAGCTCTCCAGGACAACATAAAATCTGGGGCTCTGTGCTTTCTTTCCTTCTGAACAAGTGTTACTGTTTTCTGCACAAAAGCGATTCTTGCGAAGCAATGTGAACAGGCACAGAGAAGGTGCTATCAGGGAATTCTCTGCCTGCCTTTCCCCAGTGCTCTGCAAGCTCTCCAGGACAACATAGAATCTGGGGCTCTGTGCTTTCTTTCGTTCTGAACAAGTTTTAGTGTTTTCTGCACAAAAGCGATTCTGCGAAGCAATGTGAACACTTCTGCTTCCCAGGCACAGAGAAGGTGCTAGCAGGGAATTCTCTGCCTGCCTTTCCCCAGTGCTCTGCAGGCTCTCCAGGACAACATAGAATCTGGGGCTCTGTGCTTTCTTTCCTTCTGAACAAGTGTTACTGTTTTCTGCACAAAAGCGATTCTGCGAAGCAATGTGAACAGGCACAGAGAAGGTGCTAGCAGGGAATTCTCTGCCTGCCTTTCCCCAGTGCTCTGCAAGCTCTCCAGGACAACATAAAATCTGGGGCTCTGTGCTTTCTTTCCTTCTGAACAAGTGTTACTGTTTTCTGCACAAAAGCGATTCTTGCGAAGCAATGTGAACACTTCTGCTTCCCAGGCACAGAGAAGGTGCTAGCAGGGAATTCTCTGCCTGCCTTTCCCCAGTGCTCTGCAAGCTCTCCAGGACAACATAAAATCTGGGGCTCTGTGCTTTCTTTCCTTCTGAACAAGTGTTACTGTTTTCTGCACAAAAGCGATTCTTGCGAAGCAATGTGAACACTTCTGCTTCCCAGGCACAGAGAAGGTGCTAGCAGGGAATTCTCTGCCTGCCTTTCCCCAGTGCTCTGCAAGCTCTCCAGGACAACATAGAATCTGGGGCTCTGTGCTTTCTTTCCTTCTGAACAAGTGTTACTGTTTTCTGCACAAAAGCGATTCTGCGAAGCAATGTGAACACTTCTGCTTCCCGGGCACAGAGAAGGTGCTAGCAAGGAATTCTCTGCCTGCCTTTCCCCAGTGCTCTGCAAGCTCTCCAGGACAACATAAAATCTGGGGCTCTGTGCTTTATTTCGTTCTAAACAAGTGTTACTGTTTTCTGCACAAAAGTGATTCTTGCGAAGCAATGTGAACACTTCTGCTTCCCAGGCACAGAGAAGGTGCTATCAGGGAATTCTCTGCCTGCCTTTCCCCAGTGCTCTGCAAGCTCTCCAGGACAACATAGAATCTGGGGCTCTGTGCTTTCTTTCCTTCTGAACAAGTGTTACTGTTTTCTGCACAAAAGCGATTCTGCGAAGCAATGTGAACAGGCACAGAGAAGGTGCTATCAGGGAATTCTCTGCCTGCCTTTCCCCAGTGCTCTGCAAGCTCTCCAGGACAACATAGAATCTGGGGCTCTGTGCTTTCTTTCGTTCTGAACAAGTGTTACTGTTTTCTGCACAAAAGCGATTCTTGCGAAGCAATGTGAACACTTCTGCTTCCCAGGCACAGAGAAGGTGCTAGCAGGGAATTCTCTGCCTGCCTTTCCCCAGTGCTCTGCAAGCTCTCCGGGACAACAGAAAATCTGGGGCTCTGTGCTTTCTTTCGTTCTGAACAAGTGTTAATGTTTTCTGCACAAAAGCGATTCTGCGAAGCAATGTGAACAGGCACAGAGAAGGTGCTAGCAGGGAATTCTCTGCCTGCCTTTCCCCAGTGCTCTGCAAGCTCTCCAGGACAACATAGAATCTGGGGCTCTGTGCTTTCTTTCCTTCTGAACAAGTGTTAGTGTTTTCTGCACAAAAGCGATTCTGCGAAGCAATGTGAACACTTCTGCTTCCCAGGCACAGAGAAGGTGCTAGCAGGGAATTCTCTGCCTGCCTTTCCCCAGTGCTCTGCAAGCTCTCCAGGACAACATAAAATCTGGGGCTCTGTGCTTTATTTCGTTCTAAACAAGTGTTACTGTTTTCTGCACAAAAGTGATTCTTGCGAAGCAATGTGAACACTTCTGCTTCCCAGGCACAGAGAAGGTGCTATCAGGGAATTCTCTGCCTGCCTTTCCCCAGTGCTCTGCAAGCTCTCCAGGACAACATAGAATCTGGGGCTCTGTGCTTTCTTTCCTTCTGAACAAGTGTTACTGTTTTCTGCACAAAAGCGATTCTGCGAAGCAATGTGAACAGGCACAGAGAAGGTGCTATCAGGGAATTCTCTGCCTGCCTTTCCCCAGTGCTCTGCAAGCTCTCCAGGACAACATAGAATCTGGGGCTCTGTGCTTTCTTTCGTTCTGAACAAGTGTTACTGTTTTCTGCACAAAAGCGATTCTTGCGAAGCAATGTGAACACTTCTGCTTCCCAGGCACAGAGAAGGTGCTAGCAGGGAATTCTCTGCCTGCCTTTCCCCAGTGCTCTGCAAGCTCTCCGGGACAACAGAAAATCTGGGGCTCTGTGCTTTCTTTCGTTCTGAACAAGTGTTACTGTTTTCTGCACAAAAGCGATTCTGCGAAGCAATGTGAACAGGCACAGAGAAGGTGCTAGCAGGGAATTCTCTGCCTGCCTTTCCCCAGTGCTCTGCAAGCTCTCCAGGACAACATAGAATCTGGGGCTCTGTGCTTTCTTTCCTTCTGAACAAGTGTTAGTGTTTTCTGCACAAAAGCGATTCTGCGAAGCAATGTGAACACTTCTGCTTCCCAGGCACAGAGAAGGTGCTATCAGGGAATTCTCTGCCTGCCTTTCCCCAGTGCTCTGCAAGCTCTCCAGGACAACATAGAATCTGGGGCTCTGTGCTTTCTTTCGTTCTGAACAAGTGTTACTGTTTTCTGCACAAAAGCGATTCTGCGAAGCAATGTGAACAGGCACAGAGAAGGTGCTAGCAGGGAATTCTCTGCCTGCCTTTCCCCAGTGCTCTGCAAGCTCTCCAGGACAACATAAAATCTGGGGCTCTGTGCTTTCTTTCCTTCTGAACAAGTGTTACTGTTTTCTGCACAAAAGCGATTCTTGCGAAGCAATGTGAACACTTCTGCTTCCCAGGCACAGAGAAGGTGCTAGCAAGGAATTCTCTGCCTGCCTTTCCCCAGTGCTCTGCAAGCTCTCCAGGACAACATAAAATCTGGGGCTCTGTGCTTTCTTTCCTTCTGAACAAGTGTTACTGTTTTCTGCACAAAAGCGATTCTGCGAAGCAATGTGAACACTTCTGCTTCCCAGGCACAGAGAAGGTGCTAGCAAGGAATTCTCTGCCTGCTTTCCCCAGTGCTCTGCAAGCTCTCCAGGACAACATAGAATCTGGGGCTCTGTGCTTTCTTTCCTTCTGAACAAGTGTTACTGTTTTCTGCACAAAAGCGATTCTGCGAAGCAATGTGAACAGGCACAGAGAAGGTGCTATCAGGGAATTCTCTGCCTGCCTTTCCCCAGTGCTCTGCAAGCTCTCCAGGACAACATAGAATCTGGGGCTCTGTGCTTTCTTTCCTTCTGAACAAGTGTTAGTGTTTTCTGCACAAAAGCGATTCTGCGAAGCAATGTGAACACTTCTGCTTCCCAGGCACAGAGAAGGTGCTAGCAGGGAATTCTCTGCCTGCCTTTCCCCAGTGCTCTGCAGGCTCTCCAGGACAACATAGAATCTGGGGCTCTGTGCTTTCTTTCCTTCTGAACAAGTGTTACTGTTTTCTGCACAAAAGCGATTCTGCGAAGCAATGTGAACAGGCACAGAGAAGGTGCTAGCAGGGAATTCTCTGCCTGCCTTTCCCCAGTGCTCTGCAAGCTCTCCAGGACAACATAAAATCTGGGGCTCTGTGCTTTCTTTCCTTCTGAACAAGTGTTACTGTTTTCTGCACAAAAGCGATTCTTGCGAAGCAATGTGAACACTTCTGCTTCCCAGGCACAGAGAAGGTGCTAGCAAGGAATTTTCTGCCTGCCTTTCCCCAGTGCTCTGCAAGCTCTCCAGGACAACATAAAATCTGGGGCTCTGTGCTTTCTTTCCTTCTGAACAAGTGTTAGTGTTTTCTGCACAAAAGCGATTCTTGCGAAGCAATGTGAACACTTCTGCTTCCCAGGCACAGAGAAGGTGCTAGCAGGGAATTCTCTGCCTGCCTTTCCCCAGTGCTCTGCAAGCTCTCCAGGACAACAGCAAATCTGGGGCTCTGTGCTTTCTTTCGTTCTGAACAAGTGTTACTGTTTTCTGCACAAAAGCGATTCTGCGAAGCAATGTGAACAGGCACAGAGAAGGTGCTATCAGGGAATTCTCTGCCTGCCTTTCCCCAGTGCTCTGCAAGCTCTCCAGGACAACATAGAATCTGGGGCTCTGTGCTTTCTTTCCTTCTGAACAAGTGTTACTGTTTTCTGCACAAAAGCGATTCTTGCGAAGCAATGTGAACACTTCTGCTTCCCAGGCACAGAGAAGGTGCTAGCAGGGAATTCTCTGCCTGCCTTTCCCCAGTGCTCTGCAAGCTCTCCAGGACAACATAGAATCTGGGGCTCTGTGCTTTCTTTCCTTCTGAACAAGTGTTAGTGTTTTCTGCACAAGAGCGATTCTTGCGAAGCAATGTGAACACTTCTGCTTCCCAGGCACAGAGAAGGTGCTAGCAGGGCATTCTCTGCCTGCCTTTCCCCAGTGCTCTGCAAGCTCTCCAGGACAACATAGAATCTGGGGCTCTGTGCTTTCTTTCGTTCTGAACAAGTGTTAGTGTTTTCTGCACAAAAGTGATTCTGGGAAGCAATGTGAACTCTTCTGCTTCTTAGGCACAGAGAAGGTGCTAGCAGGGAATTCTCTGCCTGCCTTTCCCCAGTGCTCTGCAAGCTCTCCAGGACAACATAAAATCTGGGGCTCTGTGCTTTCTTTCCTTCTGAACAAGTGTTACTGTTTTCTGCACAAAAGCGATTCTTGCGAAGCAATGTGAACAGGCACAGAGAAGGTGCTATCAGGGAATTCTCTGCCTGCCTTTCCCCAGTGCTCTGCAAGCTCTCCAGGACAACATAGAATCTGGGGCTCTGTGCTTTCTTTCGTTCTGAACAAGTTTTAGTGTTTTCTGCACAAAAGCGATTCTGCGAAGCAATGTGAACACTTCTGCTTCCCAGGCACAGAGAAGGTGCTAGCAGGGAATTCTCTGCCTGCCTTTCCCCAGTGCTCTGCAGGCTCTCCAGGACAACATAGAATCTGGGGCTCTGTGCTTTCTTTCCTTCTGAACAAGTGTTACTGTTTTCTGCACAAAAGCGATTCTGCGAAGCAATGTGAACAGGCACAGAGAAGGTGCTAGCAGGGAATTCTCTGCCTGCCTTTCCCCTTTGCTCTGCAAGCTCTCCAGGACAACATAGAATCTGGGGCTCTGTGCTTTCTTTCCTTCTGAACAAGTGTTACTGTTTTCTGCACAAAAGCGATTCTTGCGAAGCAATGTGAACACTTCTGCTTCCCAGGCACAGAGAAGGTGCTAGCAGGGAATTCTCTGCCTGCCTTTCCCCAGTGCTCTGCAAGCTCTCCAGGACAACATAGAATCTGGGGCTCTGTGCTTTCTTTCCTTCTGAACAAGTGTTACTGTTTTCTGCACAAAAGCGATTCTGCGAAGCAATGTGAACAGGCACAGAGAAGGTGCTATCAGGGAATTCTCTGCCTGCCTTTCCCCAGTGCTCTGCAAGCTCTCCAGGACAACATAAAATCTGGGGCTCTGTGCTTTCTTTCCTTCTGAACAAGTGTTAGTGTTTTCTGCACAAAAGCGATTCTTGCGAAGCAATGTGAACACTTCTGCTTCCCAGGCACAGAGAAGGTGCTAGCAGGGAATTCTCTGCCTGCCTTTCCCCAGTGCTCTGCAAGCTCTCCAGGACAACATAGAATCTGGGGCTCTGTGCTTTCTTTCGTTCTGAACAAGTGTTAGTGTTTTCTGCACAAAAGCGATTCTGCGAAGCAGTGTGAACACTCCTGCTTCGCAGGCACAGAGAAGGTGCTAGCAGGGAATTCTCTGCCTGCCTTTCCCCAGTGCTCTGCAAGCTCTCCAGGACAACATAGAATCTGGGGCTCTGTGCTTTCTTTCCTTCTGAACAAGTGTTACTGTTTTCTGCACAAAAGCGATTCTTGCGAAGCAATGTGAACACTTCTGCTTCCCAGGCACAGAGAAGGTGCTAGCAAGGAATTCTCTGCCTGCCTTTCCCCAGTGCTCTGCAAGCTCTCCAGGACAACATAAAATCTGGGGCTCTGTGCTTTCTTTCCTTCTGAACAAGTGTTACTGTTTTCTGCACAAAAGCGATTCTGCGAAGCAATGTGAACAGGCACAGAGAAGGTGCTATCAGGGAATTCTCTGCCTGCCTTTCCCCAGTGCTCTGTAAGCTCTCCAGGACAACATAGAATCTGGGGCTCTGTGCTTTCTTTCCTTCTGAACAAGTGTTAGTGTTTTCTGCACAAAAGCGATTCTGCGAAGCAATGTGAACACTTCTGCTTCCCAGGCACAGAGAAGGTGCTATCAGGGAATTCTCTGCCTGCCTTTCCCCAGTGCTCTGCAAGCTCTCCAGGACAACATAGAATCTGGGGCTCTGTGCTTTCTTTCCTTCTGAACAAGTGTTACTGTTTTCTGCACAAAAGCGATTCTGCGAAGCAATGTGAACAGGCACAGAGAAGGTGCTAGCAGGGAATTCTCTGCCTGCCTTTCCCCAGTGCTCTGCAAGCTCTCCAGGACAACATAGAATCTGGGGCTCTGTGCTTTCTTTCCTTCTGAACAAGTGTTACTGTTTTCTGCACAAAAGCGATTCTTGCGAAGCAATGTGAACACTTCTGCTTCCCAGGCACAGAGAAGGTGCTAGCAAGGAATTCTCTGCCTGCCTTTCCCCAGTGCTCTGCAAGCTCTCCAGGACAACATAAAATCTGGGGCTCTGTGCTTTCTTTCCTTCTGAACAAGTGTTACTGTTTTCTGCACAAAAGCGATTCTGCGAAGCAATGTGAACAGGCACAGAGAAGGTGCTATCAGGGAATTCTCTGCCTGCCTTTCCCCAGTGCTCTGCAAGCTCTCCAGGACAACATAGAATCTGGGGCTCTGTGCTTTCTTTCCTTCTGAACAAGTGTTAGTGTTTTCTGCACAAAAGCGATTCTGCGAAGCAATGTGAACACTTCTGCTTCCCAGGCACAGAGAAGGTGCTATCAGGGAATTCTCTGCCTGCCTTTCCCCAGTGCTCTGCAAGCTCTCCAGGACAACATAGAATCTGGGGCTCTGTGCTTTCTTTCCTTCTGAACAAGTGTTACTGTTTTCTGCACAAAAGCGATTCTGCGAAGCAATGTGAACAGGCACAGAGAAGGTGCTAGCAGGGAATTCTCTGCCTGCCTTTCCCCAGTGCTCTGCAAGCTCTCCAGGACAACATAGAATCTGGGGCTCTGTGCTTTCTTTCCTTCTGAACAAGTGTTACTGTTTTCTGCACAAAAGCGATTCTTGCGAAGCGATGTGAACACTTCTGCTTCCCAGGCACAGAGAAGGTGCTAGCAGGGAATTCTCTGCCTGCCTTTCCCCAGTGCTCTGCAAGCTCTCCAGGACAACATAGAATCTGGGGCTCTGTGCTTTCTTTCCTTCTGAACAAGTGTTACTGTTTTCTGCACAAAAGCGATTCTTGCGAAGCAATGTGAACACTTCTGCTTCCCAGGCACAGAGAAGGTGCTAGCAAGGAATTCTCTGCCTGCCTTTCCCCAGTGCTCTGCAAGCTCTCCAGGACAACATAGAATCTGGGGCTCTGTGCTTTCTTTCGTTCTGAACAAGTGTTAGTGTTTTCTGCACAAAAGTGATTCTGGGAAGCAATGTGAACTCTTCTGCTTCTTAGGCACAGAGAAGGTGCTAGCAGGGAATTCTCTGCCTGCCTTTCCCCAGTGCTCTGCAAGCTCTCCAGGACAACATAAAATCTGGGGCTCTGTGCTTTCTTTCGTTCTGAACAAGTGTTACTGTTTTCTGCACAAAAGCGATTCTTGCGAAGCAATGTGAACAGGCACAGAGAAGGTGCTATCAGGGAATTCTCTGCCTGCCTTTCCCCAGTGCTCTGCAAGCTCTCCAGGACAACATAGAATCTGGGGCTCTGTGCTTTCTTTCCTTCTGAACAAGTGTTAGTGTTTTCTGCACAAAAGCGATTCTGCGAAGCAATGTGAACACTTCTGCTTCCCAGGCACAGAGAAGGTGCTAGCAGGGAATTCTCTGCCTGCCTTTCCCCAGTGCTCTGCAAGCTCTCCAGGACAACATAGAATCTGGGGCTCTGTGCTTTCTTTCCTTCTGAACAAGTGTTACTGTTTTCTGCACAAAAGCGATTCTGCGAAGCAATGTGAACAGGCACAGAGAAGGTGCTATCAGGGAATTCTCTGCCTGCCTTTCCCCAGTGCTCTGCAAGCTCTCCAGGACAACATAGAATCTGGGGCTCTGTGCTTTCTTTCCTTCTGAACAAGTGTTAGTGTTTTCTGCACAAGAGCGATTCTTGCGAAGCAATGTGAACACTTCTGCTTCCCAGGCACAGAGAAGGTGCTAGCAGGGAATTCTCTGCCTGCCTTTCCCCAGTGCTCTGCAAGCTCTCCGGGACAACATAGAATCTGGGGCTCTGTGCTTTCTTTCGTTCTGAACAAGTGTTACTGTTTTCTGCACAAAAGCGATTCTGCGAAGCAATGTGAACAGGCACAGAGAAGGTGCTAGCAGGGAATTCTCTGCCTGCCTTTCCCCAGTGCTCTGCAAGCTCTCCAGGACAACATAGAATCTGGGGCTCTGTGCTTTCTTTCCTTCTGAACAAGTGTTACTGTTTTCTGCACAAAAGCGATTCTTGCGAAGCAATGTGAACACTTCTGCTTCCCAGGCACAGAGAAGGTGCTATCAGGGAATTCTCTGCCTGCCTTTCCCCAGTGCTCTGCAAGCTCTCCAGGACAACATAGAATCTGGGGCTCTGTGCTTTCTTTCCTTCTGAACAAGTGTTACTGTTTTCTGCACAAAAGCGATTCTGCGAAGCAATGTGAACACTTCTGCTTCCCAGGCACAGAGAAGGTGCTAGCAAGGAATTCTCTGCCTGCCTTTCCCCAGTGCTCTGCAAGCTCTCCAGGACAACATAGAATCTGGGGCTCTGTGCTTTCTTTCCTTCTGAACAAGTGTTACTGTTTTCTGCACAAAAGCGATTCTTGCGAAGCAATGTGAACACTTCTGCTTCCCAGGCACAGAGAAGGTGCTATCAGGGAATTCTCTGCCTGCCTTTCCCCAGTGCTCTGCAAGCTCTCCAGGACAACATAGAATCTGGGGCTCTGTGCTTTCTTTCCTTCTGAACAAGTGTTACTGTTTTCTGCACAAAAGTGATTCTTGCGAAGCAATGTGAACACTTCTGCTTCCCAGGCACAGAGAAGGTGCTAGCAAGGAATTCTCTGCCTGCCTTTCCCCAGTGCTCTGCAAGCTCTCCAGGACAACATAAAATCTGGGGCTCTGTGCTTTCTTTCCTTCTGAACAAGTGTTACTGTTTTCTGCACAAAAGCGATTCTTGCGAAGCAATGTGAACAGGCACAGAGAAGGTGCTATCAGGGAATTCTCTGCCTGCCTTTCCCCAGTGCTCTGCAAGCTCTCCAGGACAACATAGAATCTGGGGCTCTGTGCTTTCTTTCCTTCTGAACAAGTGTTAGTGTTTTCTGCACAAAAGCGATTCTGCGAAGCAATGTGAACACTTCTGCTTCCCAGGCACAGAGAAGGTGCTAGCAGGGAATTCTCTGCCTGCCTTTCCCCAGTGCTCTGCAAGCTCTCCAGGACAACATAGAATCTGGGGCTCTGTGCTTTCTTTCCTTCTGAACAAGTATTACTGTTTTCTGCACAAAAGCGATTCTGCGAAGCAATGTGAACAGGCACAGAGAAGGTGCTAGCAGGGAATTCTCTGCCTGCCTTTCCCCAGTGCTCTGCAAGCTCTCCAGGACAACATAGAATCTGGGGCTCTGTGCTTTCTTTCCTTCTGAACAAGTGTTACTGTTTTCTGCACAAAAGCGATTCTGCGAAGCAATGTGAACAGGCACAGAGAAGGTGCTATCAGGGAATTCTCTGCCTGCCTTTCCCCAGTGCTCTGCAAGCTCTCCAGGACAACATAGAATCTGGGGCTCTGTGCTTTCTTTCCTTCTGAACAAGTGTTAGTGTTTTCTGCACAAAAGCGATTCTGCGAAGCAGTGTGAACACTTCTGCTTCCCAGGCACAGAGAAGGTGCTAGCAGGGAATTCTCTGCCTGCCTTTCCCCAGTGCTCTGCAAGCTCTCCAGGACAACATAGAATCTGGGGCTCTGTGCTTTCTTTCCTTCTGAACAAGTGTTACTGTTTTCTGCACAAAAGCGATTCTGCGAAGCAATGTGAACACTTCTGCTTCCCAGGCACAGAGAAGGTGCTAGCAGGGAATTCTCTGCCTGCCTTTCCCCAGTGCTCTGCAAGCTCTCCAGGACAACATAGAATCTGGGGCTCTGTGCTTTCTTTCCTTCTGAACAAGTATTACTGTTTTCTGCACAAAAGCGATTCTGCGAAGCAATGTGAACACTTCTGCTTCCCGGGCACAGAGAAGGTGCTAGCAAGGAATTCTCTGCCTGCCTTTCCCCAGTGCTCTGCAAGCTCTCCAGGACAACATAAAATCTGGGGCTCTGTGCTTTCTTTCGTTATAAACAAGTGTTACTGTTTTCTGCACAAAAGTGATTCTTGCGAAGCAATGTGAACACTTCTGCTTCCCAGGCACAGAGAAGGTGCTAGCAGGGAATTCTCTGCCTGCCTTTCCCCAGTGCTCTGCAAGCTCTCCAGGACAACATAGAATCTGGGGCTCTGTGCTTTCTTTCCTTCTGAACAAGTGTTACTGTTTTCTGCACAAAAGCGATTCTGCGAAGCAATGTGAACAGGCACAGAGAAGGTGCTAGCAGGGAATTCTCTGCCTGCCTTTCCCCAGTGCTCTGCAAGCTCTCCAGGACAACATAGAATCTGGGGCTCTGTGCTTTCTTTCCTTCTGAACAAGTGTTACTGTTTTCTGCACAAAAGCGATTCTGCGAAGCAATGTGAACAGGCACAGAGAAGGTGCTATCAGGGAATTCTCTGCCTGCCTTTCCCCAGTGCTCTGCAAGCTCTCCAGGACAACATAAAATCTGGGGCTCTGTGCTTTCTTTCCTTCTGAACAAGTGTTAGTGTTTTCTGCACAAGAGCGATTCTTGCGAAGCAATGTGAACACTTCTGCTTCCCAGGCACAGAGAAGGTGCTAGCAGGGAATTCTCTGCCTGCCTTTCCCCAGTGCTCTGCAAGCTCTCCGGGACAACAGAAAATCTGGGGCTCTGTGCTTTCTTTCGTTCTGAACAAGTGTTACTGTTTTCTGCACAAAAGCGATTCTGCGAAGCAATGTGAACAGGCACAGAGAAGGTGCTAGCAGGGAATTCTCTGCCTGCCTTTCCCCAGTGCTCTGCAAGCTCTGCAGGACAACATAGAATCTGGGGCTCTGTGCTTTCTTTCCTTCTGAACAAGTGTTACTGTTTTCTGCACAAAAGTGATTCTTGCGAAGCAATGTGAACACTTCTGCTTCCCAGGCACAGAGAAGGTGCTATCAGGGAATTCTCTGCCTGCCTTTCCCCAGTGCTCTGCAAGCTCTCCAGGACAACATAGAATCTGGGGCTCTGTGCTTTCTTTCCTTCTGAACAAGTGTTACTGTTTTCTGCACAAAAGTGATTCTTGCGAAGCAATGTGAACACTTCTGCTTCCCAGGCACAGAGAAGGTGCTAGCAAGGAATTCTCTGCCTGCCTTTCCCCAGTGCTCTGCAAGCTCTCCAGGACAACATAAAATCTGGGGCTCTGTGCTTTCTTTCCTTCTGAACAAGTGTTACTGTTTTCTGCACAAAAGCGATTCTTGCGAAGCAATGTGAACAGGCACAGAGAAGGTGCTATCAGGGAATTCTCTGCCTGCCTTTCCCCAGTGCTCTGCAAGCTCTCCAGGACAACATAGAATCTGGGGCTCTGTGCTTTCTTTCGTTCTGAACAAGTGTTAGTGTTTTCTGCACAAAAGCGATTCTGCGAAGCAATGTGAACACTTCTGCTTCCCAGGCACAGAGAAGGTGCTAGCAGGGAATTCTCTGCCTGCCTTTCCCCAGTGCTCTGCAAGCTCTCCAGGACAACATAAAATCTGGGGCTCTGTGCTTTCTTTCCTTCTGAACAAGTGTTACTGTTTTCTGCACAAAAGCGATTCTTGCGAAGCAATGTGAACACTTCTGCTTCCCAGGCACAGAGAAGGTGCTAGCAGGGAATTCTCTGCCTGCCTTTCCCCAGTGCTCTGCAAGCTCTCCAGGACAACATAGAATCTGGGGCTCTGTGCTTTCTTTCCTTCTGAACAAGTGTTACTGTTTTCTGCACAAAAGCGATTCTGCGAAGCAATGTGAACACTTCTGCTTCCCAGGCACAGAGAAGGTGCTAGCAGGGAATTCTCTGCCTGCCTTTCCCCAGTGCTCTGCAAGCTCTCCAGGACAACATAGAATCTGGGGCTCTGTGCTTTCTTTCCTTCTGAACAAGTGTTACTGTTTTCTGCACAAAAGCGATTCTGCGAAGCAATGTGAACACTTCTGCTTCCCGGGCACAGAGAAGGTGCTAGCAAGGAATTCTCTGCCTGCCTTTCCCCAGTGCTCTGCAAGCTCTCCAGGACAACATAGAATCTGGGGCTCTGTGCTTTCTTTCGTTCTGAACAAGTGTTACTGTTTTCTGCACAAAAGCGATTCTTGCGAAGCAATGTGAACACTTCTGCTTCCCAGGCACAGAGAAGGTGCTATCAGGGAATTCTCTGCCTGCCTTTCCCCAGTGCTCTGCAAGCTCTCCGGGACAACAGAAAATCTGGGGCTCTGTGCTTTCTTTCGTTCTGAACAAGTGTTACTGTTTTCTGCACAAAAGCGATTCTGCGAAGCAATGTGAACAGGCACAGAGAAGGTGCTAGCAGGGAATTCTCTGCCTGCCTTTCCCCAGTGCTCTGCAAGCTCTCCAGGACAACATAGAATCTGGGGCTCTGTGCTTTCTTTCCTTCTGAACAAGTGTTAGTGTTTTCTGCACAAAAGCGATTCTGCGAAGCAATGTGAACACTTCTGCTTCCCAGGCACAGAGAAGGTGCTAGCAGGGAATTCTCTGCCTGCCTTTCCCCAGTGCTCTGCAAGCTCTCCAGGACAACATAGAATCTGGGGCTCTGTGCTTTCTTTCCTTCTGAACAAGTGTTACTGTTTTCTGCACAAAAGCGATTCTGCGAAGCAATGTGAACACTTCTGCTTCCCGGGCACAGAGAAGGTGCTAGCAAGGAATTCTCTGCCTGCCTTTCCCCAGTGCTCTGCAAGCTCTCCAGGACAACATAAAATCTGGGGCTCTGTGCTTTATTTCGTTCTAAACAAGTGTTACTGTTTTCTGCACAAAAGTGATTCTTGCGAAGCAATGTGAACACTTCTGCTTCCCAGGCACAGAGAAGGTGCTATCAGGGAATTCTCTGCCTGCCTTTCCCCAGTGCTCTGCAAGCTCTCCAGGACAACATAGAATCTGGGGCTCTGTGCTTTCTTTCCTTCTGAACAAGTGTTACTGTTTTCTGCACAAAAGCGATTCTGCGAAGCAATGTGAACAGGCACAGAGAAGGTGCTATCAGGGAATTCTCTGCCTGCCTTTCCCCAGTGCTCTGCAAGCTCTCCAGGACAACATAGAATCTGGGGCTCTGTGCTTTCTTTCGTTCTGAACAAGTGTTACTGTTTTCTGCACAAAAGCGATTCTTGCGAAGCAATGTGAACACTTCTGCTTCCCAGGCACAGAGAAGGTGCTAGCAGGGAATTCTCTGCCTGCCTTTCCCCAGTGCTCTGCAAGCTCTCCGGGACAACAGAAAATCTGGGGCTCTGTGCTTTCTTTCGTTCTGAACAAGTGTTACTGTTTTCTGCACAAAAGCGATTCTGCGAAGCAATGTGAACAGGCACAGAGAAGGTGCTAGCAGGGAATTCTCTGCCTGCCTTTCCCCAGTGCTCTGCAAGCTCTCCAGGACAACATAGAATCTGGGGCTCTGTGCTTTCTTTCCTTCTGAACAAGTGTTAGTGTTTTCTGCACAAAAGCGATTCTGCGAAGCAATGTGAACACTTCTGCTTCCCAGGCACAGAGAAGGTGCTATCAGGGAATTCTCTGCCTGCCTTTCCCCAGTGCTCTGCAAGCTCTCCAGGACAACATAGAATCTGGGGCTCTGTGCTTTCTTTCGTTCTGAACAAGTGTTACTGTTTTCTGCACAAAAGCGATTCTGCGAAGCAATGTGAACAGGCACAGAGAAGGTGCTAGCAGGGAATTCTCTGCCTGCCTTTCCCCAGTGCTCTGCAAGCTCTCCAGGACAACATAAAATCTGGGGCTCTGTGCTTTCTTTCCTTCTGAACAAGTGTTACTGTTTTCTGCACAAAAGCGATTCTTGCGAAGCAATGTGAACACTTCTGCTTCCCAGGCACAGAGAAGGTGCTAGCAAGGAATTTTCTGCCTGCCTTTCCCCAGTGCTCTGCAAGCTCTCCAGGACAACATAAAATCTGGGGCTCTGTGCTTTCTTTCCTTCTGAACAAGTGTTACTGTTTTCTGCACAAAAGCGATTCTGCGAAGCAATGTGAACACTTCTGCTTCCCAGGCACAGAGAAGGTGCTAGCAAGGAATTCTCTGCCTGCCTTTCCCCAGTGCTCTGCAAGCTCTCCAGGACAACATAGAATCTGGGGCTCTGTGCTTTCTTTCCTTCTGAACAAGTGTTACTGTTTTCTGCACAAAAGCGATTCTGCGAAGCAATGTGAACAGGCACAGAGAAGGTGCTATCAGGGAATTCTCTGCCTGCCTTTCCCCAGTGCTCTGCAAGCTCTCCAGGACAACATAGAATCTGGGGCTCTGTGCTTTCTTTCCTTCTGAACAAGTGTTAGTGTTTTCTGCACAAAAGCGATTCTGCGAAGCAATGTGAACACTTCTGCTTCCCAGGCACAGAGAAGGTGCTAGCAGGGAATTCTCTGCCTGCCTTTCCCCAGTGCTCTGCAGGCTCTCCAGGACAACATAGAATCTGGGGCTCTGTGCTTTCTTTCCTTCTGAACAAGTGTTACTGTTTTCTGCACAAAAGCGATTCTGCGAAGCAATGTGAACAGGCACAGAGAAGGTGCTAGCAGGGAATTCTCTGCCTGCCTTTCCCCAGTGCTCTGCAAGCTCTCCAGGACAACATAAAATCTGGGGCTCTGTGCTTTCTTTCCTTCTGAACAAGTGTTACTGTTTTCTGCACAAAAGCGATTCTTGCGAAGCAATGTGAACACTTCTGCTTCCCAGGCACAGAGAAGGTGCTAGCAAGGAATTTTCTGCCTGCCTTTCCCCAGTGCTCTGCAAGCTCTCCAGGACAACATAAAATCTGGGGCTCTGTGCTTTCTTTCCTTCTGAACAAGTGTTAGTGTTTTCTGCACAAAAGCGATTCTTGCGAAGCAATGTGAACACTTCTGCTTCCCAGGCACAGAGAAGGTGCTAGCAGGGAATTCTCTGCCTGCCTTTCCCCAGTGCTCTGCAAGCTCTCCAGGACAACAGCAAATCTGGGGCTCTGTGCTTTCTTTCGTTCTGAACAAGTGTTACTGTTTTCTGCACAAAAGTGATTCTGGGAAGCAATGTGAACTCTCCTGCTTCTTAGGCACAGAGAAGGTGCTAGCAGGGAATTCTCTGCCTGCCTTTCCCCAGTGCTCTGCAAGCTCTCCAGGACAACATAAAATCTGGGGCTCTGTGCTTTCTTTCCTTCTGAACAAGTGTTACTGTTTTCTGCACAAAAGCGATTCTTGCGAAGCAATGTGAACAGGCACAGAGAAGGTGCTATCAGGGAATTCTCTGCCTGCCTTTCCCCAGTGCTCTGCAAGCTCTCCAGGACAACATAGAATCTGGGGCTCTGTGCTTTCTTTCGTTCTGAACAAGTTTTAGTGTTTTCTGCACAAAAGCGATTCTGCGAAGCAATGTGAACACTTCTGCTTCCCAGGCACAGAGAAGGTGCTAGCAGGGAATTCTCTGCCTGCCTTTCCCCAGTGCTCTGCAGGCTCTCCAGGACAACATAGAATCTGGGGCTCTGTGCTTTCTTTCCTTCTGAACAAGTGTTACTGTTTTCTGCACAAAAGCGATTCTGCGAAGCAATGTGAACAGGCACAGAGAAGGTGCTAGCAGGGAATTCTCTGCCTGCCTTTCCCCAGTGCTCTGCAAGCTCTCCAGGACAACATAAAATCTGGGGCTCTGTGCTTTCTTTCCTTCTGAACAAGTGTTACTGTTTTCTGCACAAAAGCGATTCTTGCGAAGCAATGTGAACACTTCTGCTTCCCAGGCACAGAGAAGGTGCTAGCAAGGAATTTTCTGCCTGCCTTTCCCCAGTGCTCTGCAAGCTCTCCAGGACAACATAAAATCTGGGGCTCTGTGCTTTCTTTCCTTCTGAACAAGTGTTAGTGTTTTCTGCACAAAAGCGATTCTTGCGAAGCAATGTGAACACTTCTGCTTCCCAGGCACAGAGAAGGTGCTAGCAGGGAATTCTCTGCCTGCCTTTCCCCAGTGCTCTGCAAGCTCTCCAGGACAACAGCAAATCTGGGGCTCTGTGCTTTCTTTCGTTCTGAACAAGTGTTACTGTTTTCTGCACAAAAGCGATTCTGCGAAGCAATGTGAACAGGCACAGAGAAGGTGCTATCAGGGAATTCTCTGCCTGCCTTTCCCCAGTGCTCTGCAAGCTCTCCAGGACAACATAGAATCTGGGGCTCTGTGCTTTCTTTCCTTCTGAACAAGTGTTACTGTTTTCTGCACAAAAGCGATTCTTGCGAAGCAATGTGAACACTTCTGCTTCCCAGGCACAGAGAAGGTGCTAGCAGGGAATTCTCTGCCTGCCTTTCCCCAGTGCTCTGCAAGCTCTCCAGGACAACATAGAATCTGGGGCTCTGTGCTTTCTTTCCTTCTGAACAAGTGTTAGTGTTTTCTGCACAAGAGCGATTCTTGCGAAGCAATGTGAACACTTCTGCTTCCCAGGCACAGAGAAGGTGCTATCAGGGAATTCTCTGCCTGCCTTTCCCCAGTGCTCTGCAAGCTCTCCAGGACAACATAGAATCTGGGGCTCTGTGCTTTCTTTCGTTCTGAACAAGTGTTAGTGTTTTCTGCACAAAAGTGATTCTGGGAAGCAATGTGAACTCTTCTGCTTCTTAGGCACAGAGAAGGTGCTAGCAGGGAATTCTCTGCCTGCCTTTCCCCAGTGCTCTGCAAGCTCTCCAGGACAACATAAAATCTGGGGCTCTGTGCTTTCTTTCCTTCTGAACAAGTGTTACTGTTTTCTGCACAAAAGCGATTCTTGCGAAGCAATGTGAACAGGCACAGAGAAGGTGCTATCAGGGAATTCTCTGCCTGCCTTTCCCCAGTGCTCTGCAAGCTCTCCAGGACAACATAGAATCTGGGGCTCTGTGCTTTCTTTCGTTCTGAACAAGTTTTAGTGTTTTCTGCACAAAAGCGATTCTGCGAAGCAATGTGAACACTTCTGCTTCCCAGGCACAGAGAAGGTGCTAGCAGGGAATTCTCTGCCTGCCTTTCCCCAGTGCTCTGCAGGCTCTCCAGGACAACATAGAATCTGGGGCTCTGTGCTTTCTTTCCTTCTGAACAAGTGTTACTGTTTTCTGCACAAAAGCGATTCTGCGAAGCAATGTGAACAGGCACAGAGAAGGTGCTAGCAGGGAATTCTCTGCCTGCCTTTCCCCTTTGCTCTGCAAGCTCTCCAGGACAACATAGAATCTGGGGCTCTGTGCTTTCTTTCCTTCTGAACAAGTGTTACTGTTTTCTGCACAAAAGCGATTCTTGCGAAGCAATGTGAACACTTCTGCTTCCCAGGCACAGAGAAGGTGCTAGCAGGGAATTCTCTGCCTGCCTTTCCCCAGTGCTCTGCAAGCTCTCCAGGACAACATAGAATCTGGGGCTCTGTGCTTTCTTTCCTTCTGAACAAGTGTTACTGTTTTCTGCACAAAAGCGATTCTGCGAAGCAATGTGAACAGGCACAGAGAAGGTGCTATCAGGGAATTCTCTGCCTGCCTTTCCCCAGTGCTCTGCAAGCTCTCCAGGACAACATAAAATCTGGGGCTCTGTGCTTTCTTTCCTTCTGAACAAGTGTTAGTGTTTTCTGCACAAAAGCGATTCTTGCGAAGCAATGTGAACACTTCTGCTTCCCAGGCACAGAGAAGGTGCTAGCAGGGAATTCTCTGCCTGCCTTTCCCCAGTGCTCTGCAAGCTCTCCAGGACAACATAGAATCTGGGGCTCTGTGCTTTCTTTCGTTCTGAACAAGTGTTAGTGTTTTCTGCACAAAAGCGATTCTGCGAAGCAGTGTGAACACTCCTGCTTCGCAGGCACAGAGAAGGTGCTAGCAGGGAATTCTCTGCCTGCCTTTCCCCAGTGCTCTGCAAGCTCTCCAGGACAACATAGAATCTGGGGCTCTGTGCTTTCTTTCCTTCTGAACAAGTGTTACTGTTTTCTGCACAAAAGCGATTCTTGCGAAGCAATGTGAACACTTCTGCTTCCCAGGCACAGAGAAGGTGCTAGCAAGGAATTCTCTGCCTGCCTTTCCCCAGTGCTCTGCAAGCTCTCCAGGACAACATAAAATCTGGGGCTCTGTGCTTTCTTTCCTTCTGAACAAGTGTTAGTGTTTTCTGCACAAAAGCGATTCTTGCGAAGCAATGTGAACACTTCTGCTTCCCAGGCACAGAGAAGGTGCTAGCAGGGAATTCTCTGCCTGCCTTTCCCCAGTGCTCTGCAAGCTCTCCAGGACAACATAGAATCTGGGGCTCTGTGCTTTCTTTCGTTCTGAACAAGTGTTAGTGTTTTCTGCACAAAAGCGATTCTGCGAAGCAGTGTGAACACTCCTGCTTCGCAGGCACAGAGAAGGTGCTAGCAGGGAATTCTCTGCCTGCCTTTCCCCAGTGCTCTGCAAGCTCTCCAGGACAACATAGAATCTGGGGCTCTGTGCTTTCTTTCCTTCTGAACAAGTGTTACTGTTTTCTGCACAAAAGCGATTCTTGCGAAGCAATGTGAACACTTCTGCTTCCCAGGCACAGAGAAGGTGCTAGCAAGGAATTCTCTGCCTGCCTTTCCCCAGTGCTCTGCAAGCTCTCCAGGACAACATAAAATCTGGGGCTCTGTGCTTTCTTTCCTTCTGAACAAGTGTTACTGTTTTCTGCACAAAAGCGATTCTTGCGAAGCAATGTGAACACTTCTGCTTCCCAGGCACAGAGAAGGTGCTAGCAAGGAATTCTCTGCCTGCCTTTCCCCAGTGCTCTGCAAGCTCTCCAGGACAACATAGAATCTGGGGCTCTGTGCTTTCTTTCGTTCTGAACAGGTGTTAGTGTTTTCTGCACAAAAGCGATTCTGCGAAGCAATGTGAACACTTCTGCTTCCCAGGCACAGAGAAGGTGCTATCAGGGAATTCTCTGCCTGCCTTTCCCCAGTGCTCTGCAAGCTCTCCAGGACAACATAGAATCTGGGGCTTTGTGCTTTCTTTCGTTCTGAACAAGTGTTACTGTTTTCTGCACAAAAGCGATTCTGCGAAGCAAAGTGAACAGGCACAGAGAAGGTGCTATCAGGGAATTCTCTGCCTGCCTTTCCCCAGTGCTCTGCAAGCTCTCCAGGACAACAAAAAATCTGGGGCTCTGTGCTTTCTTTACTTCTGAACAAGTGTTAGTGTTTTCTGCACAAAAGCGATTCTTGCGAAGCAATGTGAACACTTCTGCTTCCCAGGCACAGAGAAGGTGCTAGCAGGGAATTCTCTGCCTGCCTTTCCCCAGTGCTCTGCAAGCTCTCCAGGACAACATAGAATCTGGGGCTCTGTGCTTTCTTTCCTTCTGAACAAGTGTTACTGTTTTCTGCACAAAAGCGATTCTGCGAAACAATGTGAACAGGCACAGAGAAGGTGCTATCAGGGAATTCTCTGCCTGCCTTTCCCCAGTGCTCTGCAAGCTCTCCAGGACAACATAAAATCTGGGAATCTGTGCTTTCTTTACTTCTGAACAAGTGTTAGTGTTTTCTGCACAAAAGCGATTCTTGCGAAGCAATGTGAACACTTCTGCTTCCCAGGCACAGAGAAGGTGCTAGCAGGGAATTCTCTGCCTGCCTTTCCCCAGTGCTCTGCAAGCTCTCCAGGACAACATAGAATCTGGGGCTCTGTGCTTTCTTTCATTCTGAACAAGTGTTACTGTTTTCTGCACAAAAGCGATTCTGCGAAGCAATGTGAACAGGCACAGAGAAGGTGCTATCAGGGAATTCTCTGCCTGCCTTTCCCCAGTGCTCTGCAAGCTCTCCAGGACAACATAAAATCTGGGGCTCTGTGCTTTCTTTACTTCTGAACAAGTGTTACTGTTTTCTGCACAAAAGCGATTCTTGCGAAGCAATGTGAACACTTCTGCTTCCCAGGCACAGAGAAGGTGCTAGCAGGGAATTCTCTGCCTGCCTTTCCCCAGTGCTCTGCAAGCTCTCCAGGACAACATAGAATCTGGGGCTCTGTGCTTTCTTTCGTTCTGAACAAGTGTTACTGTTTTCTGCACAAAAGCGATTCTGCGAAGCAATGTGAACAGGCAGAGAGAAGGTGCTATCAGGGAATACTCTGCCTGCCTTTCCCCAGTGCTCTTCAAGCTCTCCAGGACAACATAGAATCTGGGGCTCTGTGCTTTCTTTCCTTCTGAACAAGTGTTAGTGTTTTCTGCACAAAAGCGATTCTGCGAAGCAATGTGAACACTTCTGCTTCCCAGGCACAGAGAAGGTGCTATCAGGGAATTCTCTGCCTGCATTTCCCCAGTGCTCTGCAAGCTCTCCAGGACAACATAGAATCTGGGGCTCTGTGCTTTCTTTCGTTCTGAACAAGTGTTACTGTTTTCTGCACAAAAGCGATTCTGCGAAGCAATGTGAACACTTCTGCTTCCCAGGCACAGAGAAGGTGCTAGCAAGGAATTCTCTGCCTGCCTTTCCCCAGTGCTCTGCAAGCTCTCCAGGACAACATAGAATCTGGGGCTCTGTGCTTTCTTTCCTTCTGAACAAGTGTTACTGTTTTCTGCACAAAAGCGATTCTGCGAAGCAATGTGAACAGGCACAGAGAAGGTGCTATCAGGGAATTCTCTGCCTGCCTTTCCCCAGTGCTCTGCAAGCTCTCCAGGACAACATAGAATCTGGGGCTCTGTGCTTTCTTTCCTTCTGAACAAGTGTTAGTGTTTTCTGCACAAAAGCGATTCTGCGAAGCAATGTGAACACTTCTGCTTCCCAGGCACAGAGAAGGTGCTAGCAGGGAATTCTCTGCCTGCCTTTCCCCAGTGCTCTGCAAGCTCTCCAGGACAACATAGAATCTGGGGCTCTGTGCTTTCTTTCGTTCTGAACAAGTGTTAGTGTTTTCTGCACAAAAGCGATTCTGCGAAGCAATGTGAACAGGCACAGAGAAGGTGCTAGCAGGGAATTCTCTGCCTGCCTTTCCCCAGTGCTCTGCAAGCTCTCCAGGACAACATAGAATCTGGGGCTCTGTGCTTTCTTTCCTTCTGAACAAGTGTTACTGTTTTCTGCACAAAAGCGATTCTTGCGAAGCAATGTGAACACTTCTGCTTCCCAGGCACAGAGAAGGTGCTAGCAAGGAATTCTCTGCCTGCCTTTCCCCAGTGCTCTGCAAGCTCTCCAGGACAACATAGAATCTGGGGCTCTGTGCTTTCTTTCGTTCTGAACAGGTGTTAGTGTTTTCTGCACAAAAGCGATTCTGCGAAGCAATGTGAACACTTCTGCTTCCCAGGCACAGAGAAGGTGCTATCAGGGAATTCTCTGCCTGCCTTTCCCCAGTGCTCTGCAAGCTCTCCAGGACAACATAGAATCTGGGGCTCTGTGCTTTCTTTCGTTCTGAACAAGTGTTACTGTTTTCTGCACAAAAGCGATTCTGCGAAGCAAAGTGAACAGGCACAGAGAAGGTGCTAGCAAGGAATTCTCTGCCTGCCTTTCCCCAGTGCTCTGCAAGCTCTCCAGGACAACAAAAAATCTGGGGCTCTGTGCTTTCTTTACTTCTGAACAAGTGTTAGTGTTTTCTGCACAAAAGCGATTCTTGCGAAGCAATGTGAACACTTCTGCTTCCCAGGCACAGAGAAGGTGCTAGCAGGGAATTCTCTGCCTGCCTTTCCCCAGTGCTCTGCAAGCTCTCCAGGACAACATAGAATCTGGGGCTCTGTGCTTTCTTTCCTTCTGAACAAGTGTTACTGTTTTCTGCACAAAAGCGATTCTGCGAAACAATGTGAACAGGCACAGAGAAGGTGCTATCAGGGAATTCTCTGCCTGCCTTTCCCCAGTGCTCTGCAAGCTCTCCAGGACAACATAAAATCTGGGGCTCTGTGCTTTCTTTACTTCTGAACAAGTGTTAGTGTTTTCTGCACAAAAGCGATTCTTGCGAAGCAATGTGAACACTTCTGCTTCCCAGGCACAGAGAAGGTGCTAGCAGGGAATTCTCTGCCTGCCTTTCCCCAGTGCTCTGCAAGCTCTCCAGGACAACATAGAATCTGGGGCTCTGTGCTTTCTTTCATTCTGAACAAGTGTTACTGTTTTCTGCACAAAAGCGATTCTGCGAAGCAATGTGAACAGGCACAGAGAAGGTGCTATCAGGGAATTCTCTGCCTGCCTTTCCCCAGTGCTCTGCAAGCTCTCGAGGACAACATAAAATCTGGGGCTCTGTGCTTTCTTTACTTCTGAACAAGTGTTAGTGTTTTCTGCACAAAAGCGATTCTTGCGAAGCAATGTGAACACTTCTGCTTCCCAGGCACAGAGAAGGTGCTATCAGGGAATTCTCTGCCTGCCTTTCCCCAGTGCTCTGCAAGCTCTCCAGGACAACATAGAATCTGGGGCTCTGTGCTTTCTTTCCTTCTGAACAAGTGTTACTGTTTTCTGCACAAAAGCGATTCTGCGAAGCAATGTGAACAGTTCTGCTTCCCAGGCACAGAGAAGGTGCTAGCAGGGAATTCTCTGCCTGCCTTTCCCCAGTGCTCTGCAAGCTCTCCAGGACAACATAGAATCTGGGGCTCTGTGCTTTCTTTCGTTCTGAACAAGTGTTACTGTTTTCTGCACAAAAGCGATTCTGCGAAGCAATGTGAACAGGCAGAGAGAAGGTGCTATCAGGGAATACTCTGCCTGCCTTTCCCCAGTGCTCTTCAAGCTCTCCAGGACAACATAGAATCTGGGGCTCTGTGCTTTCTTTCCTTCTGAACAAGTGTTAGTGTTTTCTGCACAAAAGCGATTCTGCGAAGCAATGTGAACACTTCTGCTTCCCGGGCACAGAGAAGGTGCTAGCAGGGAATTCTCTGCCTGCCTTTCCCCAGTGCTCTGCAAGCTCTCCAGGACAACATAGAATCTGGGGCTCTGTGCTTTCTTTCGTTCTGAACAAGTGTTACTGTTTTCTGCACAAAAGCGATTCTGCAAAGCAATGTGAACACTTCTGCTTCCCAGGCACAGAGAAGGTGCTAGCAAGGAATTCTCTGCCTGCCTTTCCCCAGTGCTCTGCAAGCTCTCCAGGACAACATAGAATCTGGGGCTCTGTGCTTTCTTTCCTTCTGAACAAGTGTTACTGTTTTCTGCACAAAAGCGATTCTGCGAAGCAATGTGAACAGGCACAGAGAAGGTGCTAGCAGGGAATTCTCTGCCTGCCTTTCCCCAGTGCTCTGCAAGCTCTCCAGGACAACATAGAATCTGGGGCTCTGTGCTTTCTTTCCTTCTGAACAAGTGTTACTGTTTTCTGCACAAAAGCGATTCTTGCGAAGCAATGTGAACACTTCTGCTTCCCAGGCACAGAGAAGGTGCTAGCAAGGAATTCTCTGCCTGCCTTTCCCCAGTGCTCTGCAAGCTCTCCAGGACAACATAGAATCTGGGGCTCTGTGCTTTCTTTCGTTCTGAACAGGTGTTAGTGTTTTCTGCACAAAAGCGATTCTGCGAAGCAATGTGAACACTTCTGCTTCCCAGGCACAGAGAAGGTGCTAGCAGGGAATTCTCTGCCTGCCTTTCCCCAGTGCTCTGCAAGCTCTCCAGGACAACATAGAATCTGGGGCTCTGTGCTTTCTTTCATTCTGAACAAGTGTTACTGTTTTCTGCACAAAAGCGATTCTGCGAAGCAATGTGAACAGGCACAGAGAAGGTGCTATCAGGGAATTCTCTGCCTGCCTTTCCCCAGTGCTCTGCAAGCTCTCCAGGACAACATAAAATCTGGGGCTCTGTGCTTTCTTTCGTTCTGAACAAGTGTTAGTGTTTTCTGCACAAAAGCGATTCTTGCGAAGCAATGTGAACACTTCTGCTTCCCAGGCACAGAGAAGGTGCTAGCAGGGAATTCTCTGCCTGCCTTTCCCCAGTGCTCTGCAAGCTCTCCAGGACAACATAGAATCTGGGGCTCTGTGCTTTCTTTCCTTCTGAACAAGTGTTACTGTTTTCTGCACAAAAGCGATTCTGCGAAGCAAAGTGAACAGGCACAGAGAAGGTGCTATCAGGAAATTCTCTGCCTGCCTTTCCCCAGTGCTCTGCAAGCTCTCCAGGACAACATAAAATCTGGGGCTCTGTGCTTTCTTTACTTCTGAACAAGTGTTAGTGTTTTCTGCACAAAAGCGATTCTTGCGAAGCAATGTGAACACTTCTGCTTCCCAGGCACAGAGAAGGTGCTAGCAGGGAATTCTCTGCCTGCCTTTCCCCAGTGCTCTGCAAGCTCTCCAGGACAACATAGAATCTGGGGCTCTGTGCTTTCTTTCCTTCTGAACAAGTGTTACTGTTTTCTGCACAAAAGCGATTCTGCGAAGCAATGTGAACAGGCACAGAGAAGGTGCTATCAGGGAATTCTCTGCCTGCCTTTCCCCAGTGCTCTGCAAGCTCTCGAGGACAACATAAAATCTGGGGCTCTGTGCTTTCTTTACTTCTGAACAAGTGTTAGTGTTTTCTGCACAAAAGCGATTCTTGCGAAGCAATGTGAACACTTCTGCTTCCCAGGCACAGAGAAGGTGCTAGCAGGGAATTCTCTGCCTGCCTTTCCCCAGTGCTCTGCAAGCTCTCCAGGACAACATAGAATCTGGGGCTCTGTGCTTTCTTTCCTTCTGAACAAGTGTTACTGTTTTCTGCACAAAAGCGATTCTGCGAAGCAAAGTGAACAGGCACAGAGAAGGTGCTATCAGGGAAATCTCTGCCTGCCTTTCCCCAGTGCTCTGCAAGCTCTCGAGGACAACATAAAATCTGGGGCTCTGTGCTTTCTTTACTTCTGAACAAGTTTTAGTGTTTTCTGCACAAAAGCGATTCTTGCGAAGCAATGTGAACACTTCTGCTTCCCAGGCACAGAGAAGGTACTAGCAGGGAATTCTCTGCCTGCCTTTCCCCAGTGCTCTGCAAGCTCTCCAGGACAACATAGAATCTGGGGCTCTGTGCTTTCTTTCATTCTGAACAAGTGTTACTGTTTTCTGCACAAAAGCGATTCTGCGAAGCAATGTGAACAGGCACAGAGAAGGTGCTATCAGGGAATTCTCTGCCTGCCTTTCCCCAGTGCTCTGCAAGCTCTCCAGGACAACATAAAATCTGGGGCTCTGTGCTTTCTTTACTTCTGAACAAGTGTTAGTGTTTTCTGCACAAAAGCGATTCTTGCGAAGCAATGTGAACACTTCTGCTTCCCAGGCACAGAGAAGGTGCTAGCAGGGAATTCTCTGCCTGCCTTTCCCCAGTGCTCTGCAAGCTCTCCAGGACAACAGCAAATCTGGGGCTCTGTGCTTTCTTTCGTTCTGAACAAGTGTTACTGTTTTCTGCACAAAAGCGATTCTGCGAAGCAAAGTGAACAGGCACAGAGAAGGTGCTAGCAAGGAATTCTCTGCCTGCCTTTCCCCAGTGCTCTGCAAGCTCTCCAGGACAACATAGAATCTGGGGCTCTGTGCTTTCTTTCCTTCTGAACAAGTGTTACTGTTTTCTGCACAAAAGCGATTCTATCGAAGCAATGTGAACACTTCTGCTTCCCAGGCACAGAGAAGGTGCTAGCAAGGAATTCTCTGCCTGCCTTTCCCCAGTGCTCTGCAAGCTCTCCAGGACAACATAGAATCTGGGGCTCTGTGCTTTCTTTCGTTCTGAACAGGTGTTAGTGTTTTCTGCACAAAAGCGATTCTGCGAAGCAATGTGAACACTTCTGCTTCCCAGGCACAGAGAAGGTGCTAGCAAGGAATTCTCTGCCTGCCTTTCCCCAGTGCTCTGCAAGCTCTCCAGGACAACATAGAATCTGGGGCTCTGTGCTTTCTTTCCTTCTGAACAAGTGTTACTGTTTTCTGCACAAAAGCGATTCTGCGAAGCAATGTGAACAGGCACAGAGAAGGTGCTAGCAGGGAATTCTCTGCCTGCCTTTCCCCAGTGCTCTGCAAGCTCTCCAGGACAACATAGAATCTGGGGCTCTGTGCTTTCTTTCCTTCTGAACAAGTGTTAGTGTTTTCTGCACAAAAGCGATTCTGCGAAGCAATGTGAACACTTCTGCTTCCCAGGCACAGAGAAGGTGCTAGCAGGGAATTCTCTGCCTGCCTTTCCCCAGTGCTCTGCAAGCTCTCCAGGACAACATAGAATCTGGGGCTCTGTGCTTTCTTTCGTTCTGAACAAGTGTTAGTGTTTTCTGCACAAAAGCGATTCTGCGAAGCAATGTGAACAGGCACAGAGAAGGTGCTAGCAGGGAATTCTCTGCCTGCCTTTCCCCAGTGCTCTGCAAGCTCTCCAGGACAACATAGAATCTGGGGCTCTGTGCTTTCTTTCCTTCTGAACAAGTGTTACTGTTTTCTGCACAAAAGCGATTCTTGCGAAGCAATGTGAACACTTCTGCTTCCCAGGCACAGAGAAGGTGCTAGCAAGGAATTCTCTGCCTGCCTTTCCCCAGTGCTCTGCAAGCTCTCCAGGACAACATAGAATCTGGGGCTCTGTGCTTTCTTTCGTTCTGAACAGGTGTTAGTGTTTTCTGCACAAAAGCGATTCTGCGAAGCAATGTGAACACTTCTGCTTCCCAGGCACAGAGAAGGTGCTATCAGGGAATTCTCTGCCTGCCTTTCCCCAGTGCTCTGCAAGCTCTCCAGGACAACATAGAATCTGGGGCTCTGTGCTTTCTTTCGTTCTGAACAAGTGTTACTGTTTTCTGCACAAAAGCGATTCTGCGAAGCAAAGTGAACAGGCACAGAGAAGGTGCTAGCAAGGAATTCTCTGCCTGCCTTTCCCCAGTGCTCTGCAAGCTCTCCAGGACAACAAAAAATCTGGGGCTCTGTGCTTTCTTTACTTCTGAACAAGTGTTAGTGTTTTCTGCACAAAAGCGATTCTTGCGAAGCAATGTGAACACTTCTGCTTCCCAGGCACAGAGAAGGTGCTAGCAGGGAATTCTCTGCCTGCCTTTCCCCAGTGCTCTGCAAGCTCTCCAGGACAACATAGAATCTGGGGCTCTGTGCTTTCTTTCCTTCTGAACAAGTGTTACTGTTTTCTGCACAAAAGCGATTCTGCGAAACAATGTGAACAGGCACAGAGAAGGTGCTATCAGGGAATTCTCTGCCTGCCTTTCCCCAGTGCTCTGCAAGCTCTCCAGGACAACATAAAATCTGGGGCTCTGTGCTTTCTTTACTTCTGAACAAGTGTTAGTGTTTTCTGCACAAAAGCGATTCTTGCGAAGCAATGTGAACACTTCTGCTTCCCAGGCACAGAGAAGGTGCTAGCAGGGAATTCTCTGCCTGCCTTTCCCCAGTGCTCTGCAAGCTCTCCAGGACAACATAGAATCTGGGGCTCTGTGCTTTCTTTCATTCTGAACAAGTGTTACTGTTTTCTGCACAAAAGCGATTCTGCGAAGCAATGTGAACAGGCACAGAGAAGGTGCTATCAGGGAATTCTCTGCCTGCCTTTCCCCAGTGCTCTGCAAGCTCTCCAGGACAACATAAAATCTGGGGCTCTGTGCTTTCTTTACTTCTGAACAAGTGTTAGTGTTTTCTGCACAAAAGCGATTCTTGCGAAGCAATGTGAACACTTCTGCTTCCCAGGCACAGAGAAGGTGCTATCAGGGAATTCTCTGCCTGCCTTTCCCCAGTGCTCTGCAAGCTCTCCAGGACAACATAGAATCTGGGGCTCTGTGCTTTCTTTCGTTCTGAACAAGTGTTACTGTTTTCTGCACAAAAGCGATTCTGCGAAGCAATGTGAACAGTTCTGCTTCCCAGGCACAGAGAAGGTGCTAGCAGGGAATTCTCTGCCTGCCTTTCCCCAGTGCTCTGCAAGCTCTCCAGGACAACATAGAATCTGGGGCTCTGTGCTTTCTTTCGTTCTGAACAAGTGTTACTGTTTTCTGCACAAAAGCGATTCTGCGAAGCAATGTGAACAGGCAGAGAGAAGGTGCTATCAGGGAATACTCTGCCTGCCTTTCCCCAGTGCTCTTCAAGCTCTCCAGGACAACATAGAATCTGGGGCTCTGTGCTTTCTTTCCTTCTGAACAAGTGTTAGTGTTTTCTGCACAAAAGCGATTCTGCGAAGCAATGTGAACACTTCTGCTTCCCAGGCACAGAGAAGGTGCTATCAGGGAATTCTCTGCCTGCCTTTCCCCAGTGCTCTGCAAGCTCTCCAGGACAACATAGAATCTGGGGCTCTGTGCTTTCTTTCCTTCTGAACAAGTGTTACTGTTTTCTGCACAAAAGCGATTCTGCGAAGCAATGTGAACACTTCTGCTTCCCAGGCACAGAGAAGGTGCTAGCAAGGAATTCTCTGCCTGCCTTTCCCCAGTGCTCTGCAAGCTCTCCAGGACAACATAGAATCTGGGGCTCTGTGCTTTCTTTCCTTCTGAACAAGTGTTACTGTTTTCTGCACAAAAGCGATTCTGCGAAGCAATGTGAACAGGCACAGAGAAGGTGCTAGCAGGGAATTCTCTGCCTGCCTTTCCCCAGTGCTCTGCAAGCTCTCCAGGACAACATAGAATCTGGGGCTCTGTGCTTTCTTTCCTTCTGAACAAGTGTTACTGTTTTCTGCACAAAAGCGATTCTTGCGAAGCAATGTGAACACTTCTGCTTCCCAGGCACAGAGAAGGTGCTAGCAAGGAATTCTCTGCCTGCCTTTCCCCAGTGCTCTGCAAGCTCTCCAGGACAACATAGAATCTGGGGCTCTGTGCTTTCTTTCGTTCTGAACAGGTGTTAGTGTTTTCTGCACAAAAGCGATTCTGCGAAGCAATGTGAACACTTCTGCTTCCCAGGCACAGAGAAGGTGCTAGCAGGGAATTCTCTGCCTGCCTTTCCCCAGTGCTCTGCAAGCTCTCCAGGACAACATAGAATCTGGGGCTCTGTGCTTTCTTTCATTCTGAACAAGTGTTACTGTTTTCTGCACAAAAGCGATTCTGCGAAGCAATGTGAACAGGCACAGAGAAGGTGCTATCAGGGAATTCTCTGCCTGCCTTTCCCCAGTGCTCTGCAAGCTCTCCAGGACAACATAAAATCTGGGGCTCTGTGCTTTCTTTCGTTCTGAACAAGTGTTAGTGTTTTCTGCACAAAAGCGATTCTTGCGAAGCAATGTGAACACTTCTGCTTCCCAGGCACAGAGAAGGTGCTAGCAGGGAATTCTCTGCCTGCCTTTCCCCAGTGCTCTGCAAGCTCTCCAGGACAACATAGAATCTGGGGCTCTGTGCTTTCTTTCCTTCTGAACAAGTGTTACTGTTTTCTGCACAAAAGCGATTCTGCGAAGCAAAGTGAACAGGCACAGAGAAGGTGCTATCAGGAAATTCTCTGCCTGCCTTTCCCCAGTGCTCTGCAAGCTCTCCAGGACAACATAAAATCTGGGGCTCTGTGCTTTCTTTACTTCTGAACAAGTGTTAGTGTTTTCTGCACAAAAGCGATTCTTGCGAAGCAATGTGAACACTTCTGCTTCCCAGGCACAGAGAAGGTGCTAGCAGGGAATTCTCTGCCTGCCTTTCCCCAGTGCTCTGCAAGCTCTCCAGGACAACATAGAATCTGGGGCTCTGTGCTTTCTTTCCTTCTGAACAAGTGTTACTGTTTTCTGCACAAAAGCGATTCTGCGAAGCAATGTGAACAGGCACAGAGAAGGTGCTATCAGGGAATTCTCTGCCTGCCTTTCCCCAGTGCTCTGCAAGCTCTCGAGGACAACATAAAATCTGGGGCTCTGTGCTTTCTTTACTTCTGAACAAGTGTTAGTGTTTTCTGCACAAAAGCGATTCTTGCGAAGCAATGTGAACACTTCTGCTTCCCAGGCACAGAGAAGGTGCTAGCAGGGAATTCTCTGCCTGCCTTTCCCCAGTGCTCTGCAAGCTCTCCAGGACAACATAGAATCTGGGGCTCTGTGCTTTCTTTCCTTCTGAACAAGTGTTACTGTTTTCTGCACAAAAGCGATTCTGCGAAGCAAAGTGAACAGGCACAGAGAAGGTGCTATCAGGGAAATCTCTGCCTGCCTTTCCCCAGTGCTCTGCAAGCTCTCGAGGACAACATAAAATCTGGGGCTCTGTGCTTTCTTTCCTTCTGAACAAGTGTTACTGTTTTCTGCACAAAAGCGATTCTTGCGAAGCAATGTGAACACTTCTGCTTCCCAGGCACAGAGAAGGTACTAGCAGGGAATTCTCTGCCTGCCTTTCCCCAGTGCTCTGCAAGCTCTCCAGGACAACATAGAATCTGGGGCTCTGTGCTTTCTTTCATTCTGAACAAGTGTTACTGTTTTCTGCACAAAAGCGATTCTGCGAAGCAATGTGAACAGGCACAGAGAAGGTGCTATCAGGGAATTCTCTGCCTGCCTTTCCCCAGTGCTCTGCAAGCTCTCCAGGACAACATAAAATCTGGGGCTCTGTGCTTTCTTTACTTCTGAACAAGTGTTAGTGTTTTCTGCACAAAAGCGATTCTTGCGAAGCAATGTGAACACTTCTGCTTCCCAGGCACAGAGAAGGTGCTAGCAGGGAATTCTCTGCCTGCCTTTCCCCAGTGCTCTGCAAGCTCTCCAGGACAACAGCAAATCTGGGGCTCTGTGCTTTCTTTCGTTCTGAACAAGTGTTACTGTTTTCTGCACAAAAGCGATTCTGCGAAGCAAAGTGAACAGGCACAGAGAAGGTGCTAGCAAGGAATTCTCTGCCTGCCTTTCCCCAGTGCTCTGCAAGCTCTCCAGGACAACATAGAATCTGGGGCTCTGTGCTTTCTTTCGTTCTGAACAGGTGTTAGTGTTTTCTGCACAAAAGCGATTCTGCGAAGCAATGTGAACACTTCTGCTTCCCAGGCACAGAGAAGGTGCTATCAGGGAATTCTCTGCCTGCCTTTCCCCAGTGCTCTGCAAGCTCTCCAGGGCAACATAAAATCTGGGGCTCTGTGCTTTCTTTCGTTCTGAGCAAGTGTTACTGTTTTCTGCACAAAAGCGATTCTGCGAAGCAATGTGAACAGGCACAGAGAAGGTGCTATCAGGGAATTCTCTGCCTGCCTTTCCCCAGTGCTCTGCAAGCTCTCCAGGACAACATAGAATCTGGGGCTCTGTGCTTTCTTTCCTTCTGAACAAGTGTTACTGTTTTCTGCACAAAAGCGATTCTGCGAAACAATGTGAACAGGCACAGAGAAGGTGCTATCAGGGAATTCTCTGCCTGCCTTTCCCCAGTGCTCTGCAAGCTCTCGAGGACAACATAAAATCTGGGGCTCTGTGCTTTCTTTACTTCTGAACAAGTGTTAGTGTTTTCTGCACAAAAGCGATTCTTGCGAAGCAATGTGAACACTTCTGCTTCCCAGGCACAGAGAAGGTGCTAGCAGGGAATTCTCTGCCTGCCTTTCCCCAGTGCTCTGCAAGCTCTCCAGGACAACATAGAATCTGGGGCTCTGTGCTTTCTTTCCTTCTGAACAAGTGTTACTGTTTTCTGCACAAAAGCGATTCTGCAAAGCAATGTGAACAGGCACAGAGAAGGTGCTAGCAAGGAATTCTCTGCCTGCCTTTCCCCAGTGCTCTGCAAGCTCTCGAGGACAACATAAAATCTGGGGCTCTGTGCTTTCTTTACTTCTGAACAAGTGTTAGTGTTTTCTGCACAAAAGCGATTCTTGCGAAGCAATGTGAACACTTCTGCTTCCCAGGCACAGAGAAGGTGCTAGCAGGGAATTCTCTGCCTGCCTTTCCCCAGTGCTCTGCAAGCTCTCCAGGACAACATAGAATCTGGGGCTCTGTGCTTTCTTTCGTTCTGAACAAGTGTTACTGTTTTCTGCACAAAAGCGATTCTGCGAAGCAATGTGAACAGGCACAGAGAAGGTGCTATCAGGGAATTCTCTGCCTGCCTTTCCCCAGTGCTCTGCAAGCTCTCCAGGACAACATAAAATCTGGGGCTCTGTGCTTTCTTTCCTTCTGAACAAGTGTTAGTGTTTTCTGCACAAAAGCGATTCTTGCGAAGCAATGTGAACACTTCTGCTTCCCAGGCACAGAGAAGGTGCTAGCAGGGAATTCTCTGCCTGCCTTTCCCCAGTGCTCTGCAAGCTCTCCAGGACAACAGCAAATCTGGGGCTCTGTGCTTTCTTTCGTTCTGAACAAGTGTTACTGTTTTCTGCACAAAAGCGATTCTGCGAAGCAAAGTGAACAGGCACAGAGAAGGTGCTATCAGGGAATTCTCTGCCTGCCTTTCCCCAGTGCTCTGCAAGCTCTCCAGGACAACATAGAATCTGGGGCTCTGTGCTTTCTTTCCTTCTGAACAAGTGTTACTGTTTTCTGCACAAAAGCGATTCTGCGAAGCAATGTGAACACTTCTGCTTCCCAGGCACAGAGAAGGTGCTAGCAAGGAATTCTCTGCCTGCCTTTCCCCAGTGCTCTGCAAGCTCTCCAGGACAACAGCAAATCTGGGGCTCTGTGCTTTCTTTCGTTCTGAACAAGTGTTACTGTTTTCTGCACAAAAGCGATTCTGCGAAGCAATGTGAACAGGCACAGAGAAGGTGCTATCAGGGAATTCTCTGCCTGCCTTTCCCCAGTGCTCTGCAAGCTCTCCAGGACAACATAGAATCTGGGGCTCTGTGCTTTCTTTCGTTCTGAACAAGTTTTAGTGTTTTCTGCACAAAAGCGATTCTGCGAAGCAATGTGAACACTTCTGCTTCCCAGGCACAGAGAAGGTGCTAGCAGGGAATTCTCTGCCTGCCTTTCCCCAGTGCTCTGCAGGCTCTCCAGGACAACATAGAATCTGGGGCTCTGTGCTTTCTTTCCTTCTGAACAAGTGTTACTGTTTTCTGCACAAAAGCGATTCTGCGAAGCAATGTGAACAGGCACAGAGAAGGTGCTAGCAGGGAATTCTCTGCCTGCCTTTCCCCAGTGCTCTGCAAGCTCTCCAGGACAACATAGAATCTGGGGCTCTGTGCTTTCTTTCCTTCTGAACAAGTGTTACTGTTTTCTGCACAAAAGCGATTCTTGCGAAGCAATGTGAACACTTCTGCTTCCCAGGCACAGAGAAGGTGCTAGCAGGGAATTCTCTGCCTGCCTTTCCCCAGTGCTCTGCAAGCTCTCCAGGACAACATAGAATCTGGGGCTCTGTGCTTTCTTTCCTTCTGAACAAGTGTTACTGTTTTCTGCACAAAAGCGATTCTGCGAAGCAATGTGAACAGGCACAGAGAAGGTGCTATCAGGGAATTCTCTGCCTGCCTTTCCCCAGTGCTCTGCAAGCTCTCCAGGACAACATAAAATCTGGGGCTCTGTGCTTTCTTTCCTTCTGAACAAGTGTTAGTGTTTTCTGCACAAAAGCGATTCTTGCGAAGCAATGTGAACACTTCTGCTTCCCAGGCACAGAGAAGGTGCTAGCAGGGAATTCTCTGCCTGCCTTTCCCCAGTGCTCTGCAAGCTCTCCAGGACAACATAGAATCTGGGGCTCTGTGCTTTCTTTCCTTCTGAACAAGTGTTACTGTTTTCTGCACAAAAGCGATTCTGCGAAGCAATGTGAACACTTCTGCTTCCCAGGCACAGAGAAGGTGCTAGCAAGGAATTCTCTGCCTGCCTTTCCCCAGTGCTCTGCAAGCTCTCCAGGACAACATAGAATCTGGGGCTCTGTGCTTTCTTTCCTTCTGAACAAGTGTTACTGTTTTCTGCACAAAAGCGATTCTGCGAAGCAATGTGAACACTTCTGCTTCCCAGGCACAGAGAAGGTGCTAGCAAGGAATTCTCTGCCTGCCTTTCCCCAGTGCTCTGCAAGCTCTCCAGGACAACATAGAATCTGGGGCTCTGTGCTTTCTTTCCTTCTGAACAAGTGTTACTGTTTTCTGCACAAAAGCGATTCTGCGAAGCAATGTGAACACTTCTGCTTCCCAGGCACAGAGAAGGTGCTAGCAAGGAATTCTCTGCCTGCCTTTCCCCAGTGCTCTGCAAGCTCTCCAGGACAACATAGAATCTGGGGCTCTGTGCTTTCTTTCCTTCTGAACAAGTGTTACTGTTTTCTGCACAAAAGCGATTCTGCGAAGCAATGTGAACAGGCACAGAGAAGGTGCTATCAGGGAATTCTCTGCCTGCCTTTCCCCAGTGCTCTGCAAGCTCTCCAGGACAACATAGAATCTGGGGCTCTGTGCTTTCTTTCCTTCTGAACAAGTGTTAGTGTTTTCTGCACAAAAGCGATTCTGCGAAGCAATGTGAACAGGCACAGAGAAGGTGCTAGCAGGGAATTCTCTGCCTGCCTTTCCCCAGTGCTCTGCAAGCTCTCCAGGACAACATAAAATCTGGGGCTCTGTGCTTTCTTTCCTTCTGAACAAGTGTTACTGTTTTCTGCACAAAAGCGATTCTTGCGAAGCAATGTGAACACTTCTGCTTCCCAGGCACAGAGAAGGTGCTAGCAAGGAATTTTCTGCCTGCCTTTCCCCAGTGCTCTGCAAGCTCTCCAGGACAACATAAAATCTGGGGCTCTGTGCTTTCTTTCCTTCTGAACAAGTGTTAGTGTTTTCTGCACAAAAGCGATTCTTGCGAAGCAATGTGAACACTTCTGCTTCCCAGGCACAGAGAAGGTGCTAGCAGGGAATTCTCTGCCTGCCTTTCCCCAGTGCTCTGCAAGCTCTCCAGGACAACAGCAAATCTGGGGCTCTGTGCTTTCTTTCGTTCTGAACAAGTGTTACTGTTTTCTGCACAAAAGCGATTCTGCGAAGCAATGTGAACAGGCACAGAGAAGGTGCTATCAGGGAATTCTCTGCCTGCCTTTCCCCAGTGCTCTGCAAGCTCTCCAGGACAACATAGAATCTGGGGCTCTGTGCTTTCTTTCCTTCTGAACAAGTGTTACTGTTTTCTGCACAAAAGCGATTCTTGCGAAGCAATGTGAACACTTCTGCTTCCCAGGCACAGAGAAGGTGCTAGCAGGGAATTCTCTGCCTGCCTTTCCCCAGTGCTCTGCAAGCTCTCCAGGACAACATAGAATCTGGGGCTCTGTGCTTTCTTTCCTTCTGAACAAGTGTTACTGTTTTCTGCACAAAAGCGATTCTTGCGAAGCAATGTGAACACTTCTGCTTCCCGGGCACAGAGAAGGTGCTAGCAAGGAATTCTCTGCCTGCCTTTCCCCAGTGCTCTGCAAGCTCTCCAGGACAACATAGAATCTGGGGCTCTGTGCTTTCTTTCGTTCTGAACAAGTGTTAGTGTTTTCTGCACAAAAGTGATTCTGGGAAGCAATGTGAACTCTTCTGCTTCTTAGGCACAGAGAAGGTGCTAGCAGGGAATTCTCTGCCTGCCTTTCCCCAGTGCTCTGCAAGCTCTCCAGGACAACATAAAATCTGGGGCTCTGTGCTTTCTTTCCTTCTGAACAAGTGTTACTGTTTTCTGCACAAAAGCGATTCTTGCGAAGCAATGTGAACAGGCACAGAGAAGGTGCTATCAGGGAATTCTCTGCCTGCCTTTCCCCAGTGCTCTGCAAGCTCTCCAGGACAACATAGAATCTGGGGCTCTGTGCTTTCTTTCGTTCTGAACAAGTTTTAGTGTTTTCTGCACAAAAGCGATTCTGCGAAGCAATGTGAACACTTCTGCTTCCCAGGCACAGAGAAGGTGCTAGCAGGGAATTCTCTGCCTGCCTTTCCCCAGTGCTCTGCAGGCTCTCCAGGACAACATAGAATCTGGGGCTCTGTGCTTTCTTTCCTTCTGAACAAGTGTTACTGTTTTCTGCACAAAAGCGATTCTGCGAAGCAATGTGAACAGGCACAGAGAAGGTGCTAGCAGGGAATTCTCTGCCTGCCTTTCCCCAGTGCTCTGCAAGCTCTCCAGGACAACATAGAATCTGGGTCTCTGTGCTTTCTTTCCTTCTGAACAAGTGTTACTGTTTTCTGCACAAAAGCGATTCTTGCGAAGCAATGTGAACACTTCTGCTTCCCAGGCACAGAGAAGGTGCTAGCAGGGAATTCTCTGCCTGCCTTTCCCCAGTGCTCTGCAAGCTCTCCAGGACAACATAGAATCTGGGGCTCTGTGCTTTCTTTCCTTCTGAACAAGTGTTACTGTTTTCTGCACAAAAGCGATTCTGCGAAGCAATGTGAACAGGCACAGAGAAGGTGCTATCAGGGAATTCTCTGCCTGCCTTTCCCCAGTGCTCTGCAAGCTCTCCAGGACAACAGCAAATCTGGGGCTCTGTGCTTTCTTTCCTTCTGAACAAGTGTTAGTGTTTTCTGCACAAAAGCGATTCTTGCGAAGCAATGTGAACACTTCTGCTTCCCAGGCACAGAGAAGGTGCTAGCAGGGAATTCTCTGCCTGCCTTTCCCCAGTGCTCTGCAAGCTCTCCAGGACAACATAGAATCTGGGGCTCTGTGCTTTCTTTCGTTCTGAACAAGTGTTAGTGTTTTCTGCACAAAAGCGATTCTGCGAAGCAGTCTGAACACTTTTGCTTCGCAGGCACAGAGAAGGTGCTAGCAGGGAATTCTCTGCCTGCCTTTCCCCAGTGCTCTGCAAGCTCTCCAGGACAACATAGAATCTGGGGCTCTGTGCTTTCTTTCGTTCTGAACAAGTGTTACTGTTTTCTGCACAAAAGCGATTCTTGCGAAGCAATGTGAACACTTCTGCTTCCCAGGCACAGAGAAGGTGCTAGCAAGGAATTCTCTGCCTGCCTTTCCCCAGTGCTCTGCAAGCTCTCCAGGACAACATAAAATCTGGGGCTCTGTGCTTTCTTTCCTTCTGAACAAGTGTTACTGTTTTCTGCACAAAAGCGATTCTGCGAAGCAATGTGAACAGGCACAGAGAAGGTGCTATCAGGGAATTCTCTGCCTGCCTTTCCCCAGTGCTCTGCAAGCTCTCCAGGACAACATAGAATCTGGGGCTCTGTGCTTTCTTTCCTTCTGAACAAGTGTTAGTGTTTTCTGCACAAAAGCGATTCTGCGAAGCAATGTGAACACTTCTGCTTCCCAGGCACAGAGAAGGTGCTAGCAGGGAATTCTCTGCCTGCCTTTCCCCAGTGCTCTGCAAGCTCTCCAGGACAACATAGAATCTGGGGCTCTGTGCTTTCTTTCCTTCTGAACAAGTGTTACTGTTTTCTGCACAAAAGCGATTCTGCGAAGCAATGTGAACACTTCTGCTTCCCATGCACAGAGAAGGTGCTAGCAAGGAATTCTCTGCCTGCCTTTCCCCAGTGCTCTGCAAGCTCTCCAGGACAACATAGAATCTGGGGCTCTGTGCTTTCTTTCCTTCTGAACAAGTGTTACTGTTTTCTGCACAAAAGCGATTCTGCGAAGCAATGTGAACAGGCACAGAGAAGGTGCTAGCAGGGAATTCTCTGCCTGCCTTTCCCCAGTGCTCTGCAAGCTCTCCAGGACAACATAGAATCTGGGGCTCTGTGCTTTCTTTCCTTCTGAACAAGTGTTACTGTTTTCTGCACAAAAGCGATTCTTGCGAAGCAATGTGAACACTTCTGCTTCCCAGGCACAGAGAAGGTGCTAGCAAGGAATTCTCTGCCTGCCTTTCCCCAGTGCTCTGCAAGCTCTCCAGGACAACATAGAATCTGGGGCTCTGTGCTTTCTTTCATTCTGAACAAGTGTTACTGTTTTCTGCACAAAAGCGATTCTGCGAAGCAATGTGAACAGGCACAGAGAAGGTGCTATCAGGGAATTCTCTGCCTGCCTTTCCCCAGTGCTCTGCAAGCTCTCCAGGACAACATAAAATCTGGGGCTCTGTGCTTTCTTTACTTCTGAACAAGTGTTAGTGTTTTCTGCACAAAAGCGATTCTTGCGAAGCAATGTGAACACTTCTGCTTCCCAGGCACAGAGAAGGTGCTAGCAGGGAATTCTCTGCCTGCCTTTCCCCAGTGCTCTGCAAGCTCTCCAGGACAACATAGAATCTGGGGCTCTGTGCTTTCTTTCCTTCTGAACAAGTGTTACTGTTTTCTGCACAAAAGCGATTCTGCGAAGCAATGTGAACACTTCTGCTTCCCAGGCACAGAGAAGGTGCTAGCAAGGAATTCTCTGCCTGCCTTTCCCCAGTGCTCTGCAAGCTCTCCAGGACAACATAGAATCTGGGGCTCTGTGCTTTCTTTCCTTCTGAACAAGTGTTACTGTTTTCTGCACAAAAGCGATTCTGCGAAGCAATGTGAACACTTCTGCTTCCCAGGCACAGAGAAGGTGCTAGCAAGGAATTCTCTGCCTGCCTTTCCCCAGTGCTCTGCAAGCTCTCCAGGACAACATAGAATCTGGGGCTCTGTGCTTTCTTTCCTTCTGAACAAGTGTTACTGTTTTCTGCACAAAAGCGATTCTGCGAAGCAATGTGAACACTTCTGCTTCCCAGGCACAGAGAAGGTGCTAGCAAGGAATTCTCTGCCTGCCTTTCCCCAGTGCTCTGCAAGCTCTCCAGGACAACATAGAATCTGGGGCTCTGTGCTTTCTTTCCTTCTGAACAAGTGTTACTGTTTTCTGCACAAAAGCGATTCTGCGAAGCAATGTGAACAGGCACAGAGAAGGTGCTATCAGGGAATTCTCTGCCTGCCTTTCCCCAGTGCTCTGCAAGCTCTCCAGGACAACATAGAATCTGGGGCTCTGTGCTTTCTTTCCTTCTGAACAAGTGTTAGTGTTTTCTGCACAAAAGCGATTCTGCGAAGCAATGTGAACAGGCACAGAGAAGGTGCTAGCAGGGAATTCTCTGCCTGCCTTTCCCCAGTGCTCTGCAAGCTCTCCAGGACAACATAAAATCTGGGGCTCTGTGCTTTCTTTCCTTCTGAACAAGTGTTACTGTTTTCTGCACAAAAGCGATTCTTGCGAAGCAATGTGAACACTTCTGCTTCCCAGGCACAGAGAAGGTGCTAGCAAGGAATTTTCTGCCTGCCTTTCCCCAGTGCTCTGCAAGCTCTCCAGGACAACATAAAATCTGGGGCTCTGTGCTTTCTTTCCTTCTGAACAAGTGTTAGTGTTTTCTGCACAAAAGCGATTCTTGCGAAGCAATGTGAACACTTCTGCTTCCCAGGCACAGAGAAGGTGCTAGCAGGGAATTCTCTGCCTGCCTTTCCCCAGTGCTCTGCAAGCTCTCCAGGACAACAGCAAATCTGGGGCTCTGTGCTTTCTTTCGTTCTGAACAAGTGTTACTGTTTTCTGCACAAAAGCGATTCTGCGAAGCAATGTGAACAGGCACAGAGAAGGTGCTATCAGGGAATTCTCTGCCTGCCTTTCCCCAGTGCTCTGCAAGCTCTCCAGGACAACATAGAATCTGGGGCTCTGTGCTTTCTTTCCTTCTGAACAAGTGTTACTGTTTTCTGCACAAAAGCGATTCTTGCGAAGCAATGTGAACACTTCTGCTTCCCAGGCACAGAGAAGGTGCTAGCAGGGAATTCTCTGCCTGCCTTTCCCCAGTGCTCTGCAAGCTCTCCAGGACAACATAGAATCTGGGGCTCTGTGCTTTCTTTCCTTCTGAACAAGTGTTACTGTTTTCTGCACAAAAGCGATTCTTGCGAAGCAATGTGAACACTTCTGCTTCCCAGGCACAGAGAAGGTGCTAGCAAGGAATTCTCTGCCTGCCTTTCCCCAGTGCTCTGCAAGCTCTCCAGGACAACATAGAATCTGGGGCTCTGTGCTTTCTTTCGTTCTGAACAAGTGTTAGTGTTTTCTGCACAAAAGTGATTCTGGGAAGCAATGTGAACTCTTCTGCTTCTTAGGCACAGAGAAGGTGCTAGCAGGGAATTCTCTGCCTGCCTTTCCCCAGTGCTCTGCAAGCTCTCCAGGACAACATAAAATCTGGGGCTCTGTGCTTTCTTTCCTTCTGAACAAGTGTTACTGTTTTCTGCACAAAAGCGATTCTTGCGAAGCAATGTGAACAGGCACAGAGAAGGTGCTATCAGGGAATTCTCTGCCTGCCTTTCCCCAGTGCTCTGCAAGCTCTCCAGGACAACATAGAATCTGGGGCTCTGTGCTTTCTTTCGTTCTGAACAAGTTTTAGTGTTTTCTGCACAAAAGCGATTCTGCGAAGCAATGTGAACACTTCTGCTTCCCAGGCACAGAGAAGGTGCTAGCAGGGAATTCTCTGCCTGCCTTTCCCCAGTGCTCTGCAGGCTCTCCAGGACAACATAGAATCTGGGGCTCTGTGCTTTCTTTCCTTCTGAACAAGTGTTACTGTTTTCTGCACAAAAGCGATTCTGCGAAGCAATGTGAACAGGCACAGAGAAGGTGCTAGCAGGGAATTCTCTGCCTGCCTTTCCCCAGTGCTCTGCAAGCTCTCCAGGACAACATAGAATCTGGGTCTCTGTGCTTTCTTTCCTTCTGAACAAGTGTTACTGTTTTCTGCACAAAAGCGATTCTTGCGAAGCAATGTGAACACTTCTGCTTCCCAGGCACAGAGAAGGTGCTAGCAGGGAATTCTCTGCCTGCCTTTCCCCAGTGCTCTGCAAGCTCTCCAGGACAACATAGAATCTGGGGCTCTGTGCTTTCTTTCCTTCTGAACAAGTGTTACTGT